>NC_064618.1:386891292-387206167 GCF_023898315.1 Schistocerca nitens
CAAATTCTGGGAGGTTGTAGGGGACATCAAAACAAATATTTTTCCCTAATGTCATTTTTTCCTATGCGGATTATTTAAACCGTTGGAGGCCGTATTACGCTCTTCAGTTGTTAGAGGCCATATTACGATCTTCAGTTGTACGCAACGGTTGTCCACCAGTGTAGCAGTGCATTTTCTCTGTTTACTAATGGAGCGATACACCTGGAGTGAGTACATTGATATGGTTGGTGCGTACTACGTAGCGCACCACAACGGACGAGCTGCACAGCGGGTTTATCAACAACAATATCCTAATCGCCGTATCCCGCATCATACGACCTTTGCTGTCGTGTACCAACGTCTGCGTGAGACAGGGTCATTTAGCAGATTACCTGGACAGCGACGCCGTCGCAATGTAAGAACGCTGCAGTTTGAGGAAGCTGTCTTGCAACATGTGGAGCGGGATCCTTCAATCAGCACTCGTGCAATCGCACGTAACATGGGGACGAATCAGACGAATGTAAGAACAGACCTTCGAGAGCAATTATTACGTCCATTTCACTTACAGCGTGTCCACAACCTGGAACCAGTTGATTATCCACCCAGAGCACAGTTTTCCCAGTCGTACCTGGAACAGTGTGAAATGCATCCTACATTTCCATCCTCTGTGTTGTTCACCGATGAAGCAACGTTCGGGCGTGATGGTGTCTTCAACATGCACAATTCGCATGTTTGGAGTGAGAATAACCCACATGACACAGTTACTAGCGCTCATCAAGTGCGGTTCTTCGTTAATGTGTGGGTCGGTGTTGCTAGGGACTGTTTAATTAGGCCGTATCTGCTACCTAGGCCATTAAATGGCAGGCACTATTACAATTTTCTCGCCAGAGCATTGCCAGAATTGCTGGAAGACGTCCCGCCCACTACAAGGCAACACATGTGGTTCCAACATGACGGGGCGCCGGCACATTTCAGTCGTCGTGTGCGTCGATTCCTGGACCGATGGTTCCCAGGCACATGGATTAGCAGAGGTGGTCCTGTATCATGGCCTGCTCGATCCCCAGATATGTCCCCTCTGGACGTTTTTTGTGTGCGGAGAGATGCACAACCTTGTTTACGCAACTCCTGTTGCATCAGAAGACGATCTGTTTGCCCGGATAGTAGTAGCAGCAGGAACAATTCAGGATACTCCTGGGGTTTTTACTCGTGTCAGACAGAACATGATCCGCCGGTGTAACCTTTGTTTACGTGTCAATGGAGGAATTTTTGAAAATCTACTGTAATTGAAATTGGGCTCTGTTAATGTGTTGTCTCGTGGTCATAAAAATGGAAAAGAGTTTGTTGGTTTAATTAATTTGCCGTCACAGAAATCTTTCTCTACCGGTTTAAATACTCCTCATAGGAAAAAATGACAGTAGGGAAAAATATTTGTTTTGATGTCCCCTACAACCTCCCAGCGTTTGTCGGTTTAAATACTTTTCACCCTGTATAAGACAAGTGCATTATGCAGTTATTAGATCTGTTACTGCTGCTACAATGACAGCTGCTCAAGATTTAATTGAGCGTGAACGTGGTGTTATAGTCGGTGCACGAACGATGGAAGACAACATCTCCGATATAGCGATGAAGTGGGGATTTTCCCGTACAACCATTTCACGAGGATACCATGAACATCAGGAATCCGGTAAAACATCAAATCTCCGACATATCTGCGGCCGGAAAAAGATCCTACAAGAACGGAACCAATGACGACTGAAGAGAAGCGTTCGACTTGAAAGAAGAGCAACCCTTCCGCAAATTGCTCCAGCTTTCAATGCTAGACCATCAACATGTGTCAGCGTTCGAACCATTCAACAAAACATCGTAGATATGGGCTTTTGGAAACGAAGGCCGAATCATGTACCCTTGATCATTCCGCACACGTAGCTTTGCGCCTCGTCTGGGCCCGGCAACATCGACGTTGAACTCTTGATGACTGGAAACATGTTGCCTAGCCGGATGAGTCTCGTTTCAAATTGTATCTAGCGGATGGACGTGTGCGATTATGGAGACAACGTCATGAATCCGTGCTCCCTGAATGTCAACAGGGGACTGTTCAAGGTGCTGAAGACTCTGTAATTGTATGAGACGTGTTCAGTTGGAGTGATATGGGACCCTGATAAGTCTATATGCCACCCTTACAGGTGACACATACGTAAGCATCCTGTATAATCACCTGCATCCATTCATGTCCATTGTGCATTACGACGAACTTGAGCGATTCCAGCAGGCCAATGCGACACCCCACTCGTCCAGAATTGCTACAGAGTGGCTCCAAGAACATTCTTCTGAGTTTAAACACTTCCGCTGTCCACCAAACTCCACTGACATGAACATTATTGTGGATATCTTGCAACGTGCTGTTCAGAAGAGATCTGCATCCCTTCGTACTCTTACGGGTTTATTGACAGCCCTGCAGGATTCACGGTGTCAGTTCCCTCCAGCACTACTTCAGACATTAGTCGAGTCCATGCCACAGCGTGTTGCGGCATTTCTGCGTGTTCGTGGGGCCCCAACACGATATTATGCAGTTGTATCAGTTTCATTTGCTCTTCAGTGTAGTAAGACACTGGCAGCATGATGTAATTCTCCTGGAGAACTCATCCCTACTCGACAATGTGCCTTGTGTCCCTCATAACAGGCAGTTGCAGGAAGACTATCAATCTTCCTTCACTTTCTCCATGTTGTCAGTGGCGCAACGTGGTAGTTTTGTTGTCATATTAATATTGGTAAAACTCTTTCTACCCCCTAATTATGAAAATACAGCTCTCGAGTTTCTCTCTCACATTCCGCTTTTGCACTGATTTGTTGCGCTCTCAGAATGATATTTCGATGCGGTACAGCCACGTTGGACGAATCCTGACCTGTTCTTCAAACACGGCTAGAACTATTTATATGGCAGTCGCTCGCTATTGGTTTACTTCGTATCAGTATAAACAGCTGTGTCAGTTGCTTTTCGTTTGGTTTCGAAGTCTTTAGGAAGAAGAACAGTCTATTTGCTGGGCACAGTGTTTATTTATACCACTATTTGGAATTTTCAGCAAGCCAAAAAAAGTTCTGGATGCAGCTGTATGCTGACCCCATGCCTCCCTATACTCCAACCTCCATAGGGTAAATGGTCAGCCATTTTAAAGACAACGAATAGCATTCACTTAACTTTCAAACCTCAGGCAGTTACCGTCATCATCACAGTCATAAGTTGATCAAAGGATCTATAAACGTCACACTTAATCACCGAAAAACATACGTTACTTGAAGTTAAAGAATTCTTAGTATCTCTGTCCCTAACCTGATAAGTCTTTAATCACAGTAAAGTCAAAATTGGTCTCAAAACTTTGTGTGTGCAATTGACAGAAGAGTTGGAATGCGTTCCTAAGAGACGGAGAAAATTTAGGCTATTTAAGAGAAGACAATATGTGATATATGTAATAGACTCACTAGACGATTCTGCTATTCAGAGAAACATCGTGATGTTCAGGGCGATAACGGGAACAGCTAGAATGAATTTCGGGAGCGCACTCAGCTGTATGATCTTCTTTTTCAAAGTTACAGAAAGTAAATACTTTGATTTGATTTTATCATATCTTATTCCGTGATTAGCCTTGATAGTTCGCATTCTTAATAGAAGAATATTTGTGATAAGATTCAATAATGACAGTCGATCCTCTGTGGAAATGGGGAAAATCACCAGATCTATTGAATGGGATTAATTGTCTACAGAGCTTAGAACATGAACTGATAGTACATCATAGAAAGACGAAACTGTTAAGAGGTGACAGAAACAAAATCGACGATAAAAATTGGGTTCTATGTAGTGGACAAAGAGAAGATACTCTGTCACCTTAAAGTAAACTGACATATGGTGGACATAATAAGGATGCCATAAGGAGCACGCCATATAAAGTGACAAAGTTTCTTGCAAAAAGAAGTCTACTGATCTCAAAGACTTCAATTCTAGAATGAAATTTTTGAGAGAATGAATCTGAATAACATGATAAGGAAGTAACTTTTTGGCTTTGGAAAAACAGGAAAAGAAACGAAAAAGGAAGGATGGAAATTAGAGCGTAATGTCCCGTCGATATCGAGGTAATTAGAAACAGAGCACAAGCTCTGGGTGATTCATGGATGAGGACGGAAATCGGCCGTGTTCTTTGTAAGGAACCAGCTTGGCATTTGCCTGAAGTGATATTAGGGAAATCACGGAAAACCTAAATCTGGATGGAAGGATTCGGATTTGAACCGTCGTCCTCACGAATGTGAGCATAGTCCGCTAACTACTGCGCACCTCGATCGATGAAAAGGAAAGAGTAGAAGCGTTTGAGATGCGAAGTTTCTGAAGGATGTTGAAAATTAAATAAGAAATGTAAAGATCCTCAAAATCGGCGAAGAAAGAAATATGTACAACTAGAAGAAGTGTTATATGATAAGGCATGTGTAAAGATGTAACTGAAAATTTCTCATGGCATTACAGGGATTTGTGGAGTGCGAAAATTTTAAGTGAAGGTAGAGATAGAATACACTGAACAAAAAAATTTTGTAGTTGGGGAAGAGATTGTCTCAGAGAGGAAATATGGGGTGGCCACAACAAACCAGCTAGAAGACGAGTCTCATCCCTTCAGTCCCCATACATTTCACCCTGGAGTTTAGTGCATACAGCGTATTCCCTACTGACGGAAATCATGGGTGTTGTAGAACTACATTACTGACACACACTGGGGTCAAGAAAACTCACTGGACAGCTGTATGCATATATATAGATCACCGTAGCATTGCGTACATGAGGTATAAAAGGGCAGTCCATTATAAGAGCTGCCATTTGTTCTCAGATGGTTCACGTGGAAAGTTTCCGACGTGATTATGGCCGCAGGACGGGAATTAACAGACTCTGAACGTGGCATGGCAGTTGGAGCATGTGAAATTCCATTTCGGAAATGGTTACGGAATTCAATATTCCGAGACCCACAGTGTCAAGAACTTGCCGAAAATACTAAACTTCACTCATTACCCCTCACCATGAAGAATGCAATGGCCGCGGCCTTCACTTGACCGAGAGCAGCGGTGTTTGCGTGGAGCTGTCAGTGCTAACATAAAAGTAACGTGGCGTGAAGTAAAAATCAACGTGGGACGTAAGACGAACGTATCCGTTAGAACAGTGCGGCAAAATTTGGCGTAAATGGGCCGTGGAAGCAGAAGATCGACGCGAGTGCCTTTGCTGACAGCATAACATCGCCTGTTCCGTCTCTCCTGAGCTCTGGGCTCGTGAGCATATCGGTTGGACCCTAGACGAATGGAAAACCGTGGCCAAGTCCGATCAGTCCCGATTCCAGTTGACAAGAGCTGATGGTAAAGTATGGCACAGACGAAATGAAACCTCGCACCCAAGTTGTAAACAAGAAACTGTGCAAGCTGGTGGTGGCTCTATAATGGTGTGGGCTGTGTTTACATGGATTGGACTGGGTGCTTTAGTGAAACTGAAACTGTTATTGATTGGAAATGGTTACGTTCTGCTACTTCGATGCCGTTTACAGCCATACATGTACTCCATGTTCCCAAACAAAGATGGAATTTTTATGGGTGACAACGCGCCATTTCACAGGGCTACAGTTGTTCGCGATGGTTTGACGAACATTCTGGACAATTCGAGCGAATGTTTTGGCCTGACATGAATCCTATCGAACATGTATGGTACATAATCGAGAGGTCAGTTCATGTACAAAATCCTGCGCTGGGAACACTTTCGCTTTCGTGGAGTACAATAGAGGCAGCATGGCTCAATATTTCTGCATTGGATTTCCAACGACTTGTTGAGTCTGTGCCACGTCGAGTTGCTGCACTAAGTCGGGCAAAAGGAGTGAGACACGGTATTACGAGGTATCCCATGAATTCTGTCATGTCAGTGTATTCGGAGCTTTGGTCTCAGTAACAGAGATCCCTAGCACATAGAATAAATTCATGAATAAACTTGTACTTATAAATATTTCTAGGTTTTTCAATACAGCAGTTCATTTGAAACACTAATAACATGATATTAGGTCTTTTCTAATTAATATATGCTTTGAGGTTTTTCATATATTCCGCTTGAAACTATGTCTTTACTTATTTTTATCATTTAAACACTGACCTACAGAATTTTGTTTCACAAAAACAACTCAAACATAACCTTTTCATTTATTACCCACAATATACAAGCCCAACGCAATCTGACTGCTCTACATTGACAACATGACTTCCAATAATTAACACAAAAGAGTGGCCCTGAATGCAAGAAATCGTAACAATAATAAAAATCCAAAAAATATGAAATTAAAGAAATATGAAACTACCTCCAACTCTCTTAATTGCCTAAACTCATTTCAGTCACGAACCACAGTTTTTTAATAAGACCCTTACGTCACAGAAAGTTTTCATAACACGAACTACAGCAATTACAGCAAGCAGCAACTACAGCCAGCTAAATAAAAAGATTCTAACTACTATAAACTCTAAAACCAACTACTAGGAGGCACATGGTTAGCAAATGAAAGATTTTGTTGAAGAGCAAATAATGTATTTAGAAAATTTTTCCTTATTCATGTGACATCCAGTTCTAAAAATTATACGAGGGCCGTTCAGAAAGTAACCTCCGGTTGATTTAAAAAAATACACCAAGTTAAATAAAAATATTTTAATATATACATCTTACAACTACATCTTTGCACTATTTTTCTACATAGTCTCCATAGCGATTGAGGCACTTATCGTATCTCTTCACAAGCTTTGAAATTCCTTCTGCATAAAAATCACCCGCTTGTGCCTGGAGCCAGCCTGTGTCCGCATCTTTGAGCTCTTCGTCGTCATCAAACCGCTGTGACCCGAGCCATTTCTTCAAATGCATGAAGAGGTGATAATCACTTGGCGCCAGGTCTGGGCTGTAAGGTGGATGGTTGTTAACGTCCCACTTGAAGGACTCAAGAAGGGCCGTTGTTCTGCGAGCAGAGTGAGGACGGGCGTTATCGTGCAAAAAAACGATACCAGAAGTCAGCATACCACGGCGTTTGTTCTGTATAGCCCGTCGTAACTTTTTTATTGTTTCACAGTACACGTCTTGATTAATGGTCGTACCACGTTCCATGAATTCAACCAACAACACCCCTTTGGCATCCCAAAACACCGTTGCCATCAGTTTTCTGGCAGAAAAATCTTGCGAGGCTTTTCTTGGTTTGGTAGGCGAATTTGAATGTGCCCACATCTTTGATTGTTCTTTTGTTTCAGGGTTCACGTACTTAATCCAGGTTTCGTCACCGGTCACGATTCTGTTTAACAATGGTTCTCCTTCGTCCTCATAACGTGACAGAAAGTCTAATGCAGAGGCCATTCTTTGAGTTTTGTGGTGGTCGGTAAGAATTTTGGGCACCCATCGTGCACAGAACTTACGGTAACCCAATCTTGCTGTCACTATCTCGTACAAGAGAGTCTTAGAAATCTGTGGAAAACCAGTAGACAACTCCGACATTGAGAAACGTCGATTTTCACGAACTTTTGCATCAACTGTCTGAACGAGTTCGTCAGTCACCAATGATGGTCTACCACTCCTCTCTTCATCATGAACGTTTTCTCGTCCACTTTTAAATAAACGTACCCATTCACGGACAACTCCTTCACTCATAACTCTTGGTCCGTACACGGCACAAAGCTCACGATGAATAGCTGCTGCAGAATATCCTTTGGCTGTAAAAAACCTTATGACAGCACGCACTTCACATTTGGCGGGGTTTTCTATTGCAGTACACATTTCAAACTGCCACAAAAACTAAACTAGCGCAGGTACGACGTTCACTCGACCACGGCTTGATGTCGACTGACCTGTTGAGTGCGTGAACACACAGATGGCGTCGCTACTCCCCCCACAACCCGCACTGTGACCAATCGGAGGTTACTTTCTGAACCGCCCTCGTATAATTGTCAATAATTCCACTGCCCAAATACTATCAATAACATACATCATCCTACATTTCCTTGCGTCTCTATTTACAATGCACGTCCTACCAGCACAGAGTCTCCACTAAGAAAAACGTGTCCATACACTTCTCTATCCACTCGCTAACCGACAGTCCGTCCAACCACAAGATTTCTTGCCGAGGTCGCAGAGTGCTGTCAGCGATATTAACACTGTCTACAACGCTGCCAACTTACAAACAGGCTACTTACACGGTAAAGGTATCATAGTAGAATGTTGTACTGCGTTCCCCTGCTTGTAGAAACTAGTAATGTATTACACAGCGTCTCCCTTCTTGTAAGAAGGTAATAATTTGTTTTGTTTCATCCCCAAGCATATTTCATCTTGGTTTTGATATCCTCAGACGGTTTTTTCTTTTGTTGTTTCTGGAATATGTACTTACAAATTTTATGTTGGTTAGGAGTATGTTGACATCAGATTTTGTAGTTTTTTAGATTACGTAAGTATAAGGGGTGCTGAAATGAAAAGGTACCAAACATTGCAACCACCAAACCACCTGAAATTAGCATACCCCTATTTGGGATAACGTAGAGGGACACCTAGGAACGCAAATGTAGTGTCGTCAACTCCCCCTAAAATAGTTCGAAGCTTTATCCTCAGCAGTCCAGATAATCCCATAGTCTTTTTCGATGTTCAAAGTCCGATAGTCATAGAAATCGTCGAGCACGGAAAAACTGTTGCAAGGGAAGTGTACTGTGAGATACATTGTAGCTTATGGGAGTCCATTAAGAAGACACGGTCCGGGCTGCTGAAGCAGGGACTGATTCCTGCTCCACGGTAGCGCTCGTCTACACGTCTCCAAGGTCACGCGGAGTGTAATGGCCAAGTTCTAGTGAAAGCAGCTTGCACGTCCGCCCTACAGCCCGGACATGTCACCCTCTGACTTCCTTGTGTTTGTTCCACTAAAAGAAAAAAAAGTGAAGAAAGTGGTTCAGCTGGGATGACGAATTGAAGGACATTGTGGAGGACTGTTCCGGTCACAGCCACAGGAGTTCCTGTAAAGGGACATCCTTCAGTTCGTGAAACAGTTGTGCTCAGGCCTATGGTGATTACTTTTGAATAACGTTATACCCACCATGTTGTTTAGTGTCTTTTATTTTGAACGCCCCTCGCACTTTCCCTGTCGGTACATTATGTGTGCCCATTGGCTTCCAACAGAAAATAGACTTATTATTTCCGCTGGCTCTTAGAATGTAAAGAAAGGTGCAACACTTATATAACCGAAACAACTACAAAATCTGATGTCAGGATATTCCCAACCTACATAATGCTTTCATCTAGGGGAGAGCGGGGCTAGAAGTCACCGAGGTAAGTTGTTCCGATTGCAATAACTCCGCGAGGGAAAGAGATATGGATATGAAGTAACACGTCGTCAAATGAAACGCCATAGCGCACCGACGGCAGCCATCGTAAACAGCCATCGTAAACAGGTTAGTCGTTCCCGGAACATAGGAACGACAGCACGTGCGTCGTTGGTTCACGTAAGTACGTATTTTCGTATTTGGTACTTTTGATATATCTCATGGATTTTAACGAGTAGCATTTAGTGTTTCAGTGTTTTATTGTAAGGATTTATCTACTGTGCTGGTACACAATGCGTAAATCACTTATGTTTCGTATCGTAACCGATATCTTGTTTTTATTTCAACAAGTGTGAATGTTGCTAGGTGTTCCATTCTTCAGGGGCACGTTGTGACCTCGGAACAACTTGCCGCAGTTCATTTGTACCACCAATGGAATATAAATATCGTTATTCTCTTTTGTAGTATGAGGATGTACACCCGAGAAACAACAAGAGTTTTGTCTCACAAGAGTTGATGCAAAAAGCAGCAGATGGCAGGAAATAAAAAACTGTTGCCAAGAATTAGATGTTTGTCATATGACTTTATACAGATCCGTCAAAAAGCTAAGATCTAGGGTAGAAAATATCGCGATTGGTTACAAAAAAGCGTAAGATTGGTCTTTGCTGAACAACAGGAAGATAAGTTAGCAGAATACCTGTTGCAATGTGTTTCAATTTTGTTTGGTCCTCCGCTAGAAGAAGTCAAAAAGTTTGCGTACGAGAGTGCACTGAAATTCAATGCTCGCAACATTCCACCATCGTGGCACTAAAATGAAAAAGCTGCTCCAGACTGGATGACTGGTTTTTTATAAAGATAGCCTCACCTGTCAATAAGAACACTGGAGTCAACGAGTGGCAGTAGGTCGACACCATTTAATAAACACAATGTTACCGAATTTTTTTACACAGCGTTGGTTAAATATAAAATTCCACCTTCAAGAATATATAATGTAAATGAAACAGGCGTTATCACAGTGCTAAAGCCGAAGAAAATTATTGCCAAGAAGGGAATGAACGAAGTTGGAGCCATAATATCTGCTGAACGAGGGACATTGGTTCCGGTGGAACTGGCAGTAAATGCATTAGGTTATGCAGTTCCTCCCATGTTATTTTCTCAATTCTTAAATACAAGGATTTGTTTATAAAAGGCGGACCACCGGATCTTGGGCTTAGGAAACAGTTCAGGATGGAGGAATTGTTAGATACGCGCTGCCTCGTGTAGTGACTCCCACAAACGTAATGATCGCATTCAGAAAAACTGGCACTTGGCCTGATGAACTCACGTTTTTACAGAAAACGACAATGCTCCATCGTATGTTACAGATCACCCTTTAGCTTCAGTAAACGCACCAGAGGTGGTTTTAGGCATTATTTCACTTGACGTTATCACCAATAGGTAGTAAGCAGTATCAGAGACTATTACTAGCATAGACATTGATGTATCTGAAATTGTAAACATTAGTACAGATACGAGACAAATTGGTGATGCACCAGGGCCATCAGAGGTTGTTAATTTGCTTGCATCTTCTGGTGTCATAGAAGAACAACTCGGAGATCAAGTCCTTTTCTCTCCAGAAGCAGTACGTCCTTTTCCGAAGGCACCGCCAAAAATTGGAACAAATAAGAGACGTCTTAGAAAATCCACTATTTTAACCGTACTCCAGTAAAACAAACCTTAGCAGAAGAGCAAAGCAAGAAAAGGAAAGTGAACATAAACAATTAAAAAGTGAGAGAAAATTAAGGAAAAGAGAAAGGTGAAACACAAGGAAATGAAAAAGGAAAAGGCAAAGGCAAGGGGAATTCTGTTAAACGACAGGTTTTGCAAGCGAGTAGTGAAAGGTCTGAGAATGAAGAGGACAGTTGTAAGTAGGTTGTTTAGGTTTTTATGTTGGTAACGCCATGTAGCGCTCTATATGAAAATCACTGACTGTGCTGTGTGAAGGCTGTGGTTGGTTTGCATTGTTGGAGTAATATTCGCCATTGTAGTGTTGGGCAGTTGGCTGTTAACAGCGCGTAGCGTTGCGCAGTTGGAGGTGAGCCGCCAGCAGTGGTGGATGTGGGGAGAGAAATGGCGGAGTTTTGAGAGCGGATGATCTGGACGTGTGTCCATCAGAGACAGAGTAAATTTCTAAGACTGGATGTCATGAACTGCTATATATATTATGACTTTTGAACACTATTAAGGTAAATACATTGTTTGTTCTGTATTAAAATCTTTCATTTGTTAACTATGCCTATCAGTAGTTAGTGCCTTCAGTAGTTTGAATCTTTTATTTAGCTGGCAGCAGTGCCGATCGCTGTATTGTAGTAGTTCGAGTAATGAAGGTTTTTGTGAGGTAACTGATTTGTGAAAGGTATAGGTAAATGTTAGTCAGGGCCATTATTTGTAGGGATTATTGAAAGTCAGATTCCGTTGCGCTAAAGGTATAGTGTGTCAGTTTAGTGTTGATCAGAATAGGTAAAGAGCGAAATGTCTGAGTACGTTCAATTTTGCTCAGCTGTTTGAAAATCAAATAATGTAAGAGGTTTATCTGCATAGTAATTCATTAAGTTTTCTAAGGGGTCGTTTCAGTTTAGAGTATTATTGTGTAGTGTGCTGTGACAGTTACTCTAATTCACCTTCTGGGGAAGAATGGGTTCAGTGTCAAGAATGTAAGAACTAGGCCCATTCCAGATGTAGGCAGAATTAAGCATTATTAACCTACCTTTGCACGAACAGTGATTGTGATATAGATATTTTCAACCTAAGACAAGGCCAATATGATTGAAGACAGAATTATCAATATGATAATTACTAATGGATTAGTAATTGTTTAAATACAAATTATAGTTAGTTGTCATATAACATACAAATGTTTACCTGATGATTCGTACGACATTTTAGATTATTACTTAAGTAAACAGACATTGTTTAATCATTTATTGTTTCTGATTTCACAAATAATAGCTTTAATAAAAATGGTAACAACTTACCCCAGCTTGTTAACAATTTGCCTGAAGTCGGCATAAGTTGTTGTTGTACGACTTTAGACATTAAAACATAATTACTAAAACAATCTCACGTTAAATGATCCAAATAACTGTCTTAACGTCGAAGTTACATACACTCCTGGAAATTGAAATAAGACCACCGTGAATCCATTGTCCCAGAAAGGGGAAACCTTATTGACACATTCCTGGGGTCAGATACATCACATGATCACACTGACAGAACCACAGGCACACAGACAGAGGCAACAGAGCATGCACAATGTCGGCACTAGTACAGTGTATATCCACCTTTCGCAGCAATGCAGGCTGCTATTCTCCCATGGAGACGATCGTAGAGATGCTGGATGTAGTCCTGTGGAACGGCTTGCCATGCCATTTCCACCTGGCGCCTCAGTTGGACCAGCGTTCGTGCTGGACGTGCAGACCGCGTGAGACGACGCTTCATCCAGTCCCAAACATGCTCAATGGGGGACAGATCCGGAGATCTTGCTGGCCAGGGTAGTTGACTTACACCTTCTAGAGCACGTTGGGTGGCACGGGATACATGCGGACGTGCATTGTCCTGTTGGAACAGCAAGTTCCCTTGCCGGTCTAGGAATGGAAGAACGATGGGTTCGATGACGGTTTGGATGTACAGTGCACTATTCAGTGTCCCCTCGACGATCACCAGTGGTGTACGGCCAGTGTAGGAGATCGCTCCCCACACCATGATGCCGGGTGTTGGCCCTGTGTGCCTCGGTCGTATGCAGTCCTGATTGTGGCGCTCACCTGCACGGCGCCAAACACGCATACGACCATCATTGGCACCAAGGCAGAAGCGACTCTCATCGCTGAAGACGACACGTCTCCATTCGTCCCTCCATTCACGCCTGTCGCGACACCACTGGAGGCGGGCTGCACGATGTTGGGGCGTTAGCGGAAGACGGCCTAACGGTGTGCGGGACCGTAGCCCAGCTTCATGGAGACGGTTGCGAATGGTCCTCGCCGATACCCCAGGAGCAACAGTGTCCCTAATTTGCTGGGAAGTGTCGGTGCGGTCCCCTACGGCACTGCGTAGGATCCTACGGTCTTGGCGTGCATCCGTGCGTCACTGCGGTCCGGTCCCAGGTCGACGGGCACGTGCACCTTCCGCCGACCACTGGCGACAACATCGATGTACTGTGGAGACCTCACGCCCCACGTGTTGAGCAATTCGGCGGTACGTCCACCCGGCCTCCCGCATGCCCACTATACGCCCTCGCTCAAAGTCCGTCAACTGCACATACGGTTCACGTCCACGCTGTCGCGGCATGCTACCAGTGTTAAAGACTGCGATGGAGCTCCGTATGCCACGGCAAACTGGCTGACACTGACGGCGGTGGTGTACAAATGCTGCGCAGCTAGCGCCATTCGACGGCCAACACCGCGGTTCCTGGTGTGTCCGCTGTGCCGTGCGTGTGATCATTGCTTGTACAGCCCTCTCGCAGTGTCCGGAGCAAGTATGGTGGGTCTGACACACCGGTGTCAATGTGTTCTTTTTTCCATTTCCAGGAGTGTAGATATGTATATTTTGTTATGTAATCATTAAACTACAATTTACATTACAATCTTAAATGAACTATTACCTATGTCGCAATAAGTGCCGTTGGATGTTGGTGGTGGTGGAGGAGGAGAGGGGAGCGTTATCAGGAAGATCGCTGGTAGTGAACAAGAGGTTACGTCACTTTTCAGCTCTCTCCTAGGCCGTCAAAACACTTAACGACGACCCTGTCAACATTCAGTACACCGTGTCATGAAGTAGCAATGGTTAGTCGACAATAAAAGTCCTGAAATGGAATAACCTGCCCATAGTCCCTACCTAAACCCAGTGGACCGATTTTGGACCGCGTTACAATGCCGACTTCTCTCCAGGCTCCAGCGTCACCATCACTAACTGGTTTCTACGTCTACATATTTACATATATACTCCGCTAGCCACCAAGCGGGCACAATTCGCGCCAAAGTCATATTCCCCCCTCCCCACCCTCCCCCATCTGTTCCACTCGCGGATCGCGCGAGGGAAGAACGACTGTCTGAACGCCTCAGTACGAGCTCTTATTTCCCTTATCTTTGAATGATGATCATTACTCGATTTGAAAGTTGGTGGTAATAATATATGCTCTACATCTTCGGTGAAGATTGGATTTCAGAATTTAGTGAGCAGCCCCTTCTGTTTAGCGCGTCGTCTATCTGCAAGTGTGTCCCACTTCAAACTTTCTATGAATTTGTAACGCTCTCGCGATGGCTAAATGTACCAGACACGAATCTTGCCGCTCTTCTTTGGACCTTCTCAATCTCTTGAATCACACCCAAGTGGTAAGGGTCCCATACAGACGAACAATACTCTAAGACTGGACGAACTAACGTATTGTAAGCTATTTTCTTTGTTGAAGGAGTGCATCGCTTCTGGATTCTACCAACGAATCGCAATCTAGAGTTCGCCTTACCCGTTACTTGTGTAATCTGATCATTCCATTAAGAGAGATCAGGCCATTATAAAAGGCGAACAGGGACGGACCGCAACGTAATGTACACTAATAGCTGCCCGGATACTCTTGACCAGGTAGTGTACATACTTACGGATAGTTAACTATTTATTGTCTCTCGGCCGTATCGTTTACAAAACTGACATACAATTGTCCCCAGTTGGATTTACTGAAGTTTATGACTTAATTTTAAGCGTCAAGTGCTTCACTTTCTTTACTCTCAGTAATACTAAGGTTGTCCACTATCCGTTGATGTTCTGACTCAACATACTCAGTTTGAGATCCTCACCACACTCTACTGGCAAAATTTGCGCCCTACGGAAAGCACAGAACTGAGAAAAAGGAGACGTACGACAATGGAAAACTTAAAAATTTAGAGGGCGAGCATCATGAAAAGGGTAAGCTAATTTATAAATAGAAATTTCACATTGAGAACTGTTAGCTTTTACTCCTCATGTACGCTAAGTGCTGTATAATCTCGGATAAGTGGCTCAGAAGCTCTGTGCTGGATTCGCTGAGAAAGCCGTTCCACAAAAAGCGAGACTGCGTCGCGTGTCTGCGAACAGGAGCGCCTCGCCCCTTGTGGCGACCCGTTTTGTTCTCGGGACGCCGCCGCCGCCGCCGCCGTCGCCGCTGTTTCCGTTACGCTGATTACTCGGGGCGCCGTGCTGGCTTGTCTGGCGCCATAAATAAACATTTCTTGGCGCGTAGGCTTTCGGCTGTCGGAGCGCCTCCTTTTGCCGGAGAAACAATTCTCCGTAAAAAGCTCTCTGTAGTGCCTCGCCGGCCGCATAATGTGGAGTCGCGTAATGCGATTATCCGCGGGTCGGCGCCGCGCCGCGCCTCGCCGACCTGAATTTCCGACTCTGCTTTGTCGCCAGGCCGACCCTTCCCCTTCTGCTCGACACGTCGGCTTATCACGCATAATTCGGCCGGGATGAACGCACCTTGTGGCGCTAAGTGACCGTTCCAACTAGTGCACCTCCAGAGCCGGAATGTCCAAGGCTGTGCGTTCATATCTTCTGATACACTGTCGCTTAATTTGCTCCCAAAACAATTTCAACCAAAATTACTTCGCACAGTAAAACTATGATACATGACGGAACTGAACTTTCGAGATTAGCTGCCTTCAGTGGCGACAAGTGCAGATTTGTGCTGGACAGGGACTCAAACTCACAGTTCCCCTTTCACGCGAGTAGTCGGCTGAAGCGCTTCGGCTATCCGAGCACGCCTCCCGACCAACCTAAATTGCAAGGTTGTCGCACACTACATACGTACTGCCCCTTGCGCGTTGTTCTCAGTGCTCGCAGTCTCACACTGATTCCTGCAAGAGGTCAGACGAAGAGTGAATCTATACTGAATGATCAGTTATTGCTGTCAAGGCGCCTGTATTTATATGTGTAGTCTATGTTCTTCGGACGTGTACTTACGTAATGTGCGACAAGTTGGGAATTTGGTTTAACGTGATAGCCAAAGCACAGGCAGCCTTCCGCACTACAGCGGCTAGAACATGCCTCGCGCTCCGACCGCGCTCCGTTAGTACGAGCTTTGTTTACATCCATGAGGTTTTACAGAGCGGTGTGTTGCTTACTACAGATCAAGCTATTTCTTTCCTGCCGGAAGGAGACAATCGAGTTCGCGTTTGCTGCAGGATATAAGATACCTGAAGCGCACAAAATCGAACGTTTCAAAGTTGATGTGGCGAAGATAGATACAAGGATTCTGATACGAATACACTTGTGCATAGCGTCCAGTGAAGTCTACGTCAAACATATAGACGATGTAGAGTACGACAGACTGATTCTTCTATCCATTGGTGGTTATCGTTTTTGCAACATCGACGGGAACATGGGTGTGCTTTAAGTTAATCATGCCGGTCTCAGAATGGTACTGGAACCTGATAGTCAAGGAAGGCAGGATTCGGTTACAATTGTGGACGGGGACGTAATCAGCTACTGTTGGTTGGCTTTTCTTTTAATCACACCCAGTTTACTTGTTATCAACAACAAACTAAAATAATGGCAATAATTTAAGAATTGTTTCACGGCTGAAGGCCTTAATGGGAATAAATTAAGAATTATTTAAACTTGTTGTAACTTACAATTGCAGTTAGTAAAATATAAAAGACAAATCACCAAAAAACTTAAAGCTCACTGCTAAAATAGAACTACTAAATTAGGATTTTAAAACAAGTAACCATGCACACGAATGAAGGCCTTAATGTCAATGAATTAAGAATTGATTAAATTGAGATAGAATCTGTTCCCGAAAGAACATATACAGTTGATGACCGTGCGGCTTCTCTATAATGAAATGGCACACGACGCTGTGGTGCATTATGCTTACTATCTGAACCCCCATCTTACTGTTACTCGCTCCTGTGAACGGGAACGCGTTATGCAGATCTTGGTGCCTCTCGCGTCCATCTAGAAAAGGTAATGATTTTACTATTTTATATTTATAGTTTTTTCTGAGTTTTAAAAAAATGGTTCAAATGGCTCTGAGCACTATGGGACTCAACTGCTGTGGTCTTTAGTCCCCTAGAACTTAGAACTACTTAAACCTAACTAACCTAAGGATATCACCACACATCCATTCCCGAGGCAGGATTCGAACCTGCGACCGTAGCAGTCGCACGGTTCCGGGCTGCGCGCCTAGAACCGCGAGACCACCGCGGCCGGCTGAGTTTAACGAAGGCGATGTTGGCCTGATATTTTCGACGATGACCTTTGGCTACACTGACTAAAGGATTCTTAAGAAATACCAAATTAAGGTATTTGCTCTTTCAATAGGTTATCTGTTTATATTTTCAATAGGTGATCTGTTAATACATGCTTATAGGTTATCCTAGTCTGCACAACGCGATCGAGATTCGTAAATAGATGTATTTGTTCTCTGTTTTCTATTTAGATAACCTGAAGATGCCTAAATAAGGCGAAACGCGTCGTTGAAAAATAAAAAAAATAAAATACAATCAAGACTGTTTTTAACCAATACTGTTACGCACTGGTTTGGTGTTATGCCACATGTGGACTGGAAGAACTTCGAAATGATAATTAATCGAAACCCTCAGCTGCCGTCAGGTGTTGTGGAAATACATCGATGGGGACAGCTGAAAATGTGTGCCCCGACCGGGATTTGAAGCCGGGATCCCCCGCTTATATGACAGACGCTCTATCTATCAGAGCCACCGAAGACACAGAGGACAGCGCGACTGCACGGACTTATCCCTTCCACGTTTCCCGTGAGACCCACATTCCCAACTGTCAACAACTTACATTCGTAATGTACCCAATAGATAGTTGCCCATTCATTACTCCAGGAATCGGCATCTGAGTAGGTAAGGCAAAAAACACTTTCGTGAGCGACGAGAAAGGCAGCTAAGAATTGATTAAACTTGTTGTAACTTACAATTACAGTTGTTAAAATATGAAAGACAAGTGACCAAAGGTCTCAAAGCTCGCTGCAAAAATACAATTGCAAAATTAGAATTTTAAGACAAGTAACGACACTCACGGCTAAAGGCCTTAAAGGCAATAAATTATGAATTATTTCACGGCTGAAGACCTTTAACCCCAAGAATGGCAATTATTAAAAAAAATTAACAAATTACAATAAAAAATGGTTCAAATGGCTCTGAGCACTATGGGACTCAACTGCTGAGGTCATTAGTCCCCTAGAACTTAGAACTAGTTAAACCTAACTAACCTAAGGACATCACAAACATCCATGCCCGAGGCAGGATTCGAACCTGCGACCGTAGCGGTCTTGCGGTTCCAGACTGCAGCGCCTTTAACTGCACGGCCACTTCGGCCGGCCTACAATAAAACAGCAAATATAATGGCAAAGGTTAATTCAAAAGGACAAGCAAATGATCACCAAACAGTTGAGACAAATGATGGTAACAACAATAATACAATAATAAAATAATAACACAATAAAAAACACAATAGCCAGTCACAGACGGTTCATAAAATGGTTCAAATGGCTCTGAGCACTATGGGACATAACAGCTGAGGTCATCAGTCCCCTAGAACTTAGAACTACTTAAACCTAACCAACCTAAGGCCATCACACACATCCATACCCGAGGCAGGATTCGAACCTGCGACCGTAGCGGTCGCGCGGTGCCAGACTGTAGCGGCTAGAAGCGCTCGGCCACCCTGGCTGGCCCAGTCACAGACGGTGCTCCAGAAATCGGCCTCTGAGTAGGTAAGGCCAAAAACAATTTCGTGAGCGATGAGAAAGGCAGCCAAGAGTTGCATTCACACCACAAGATGGTAACTCAGACTAGTGGCAGTCTAACGAGTGAGTAATGATAATCTTGGTGAAGTTGTCTGACTTACAATAAACCAAATCCAAAGATGTAAAAATACACCAAAGCCAGAACCGGCGGTCTGCACTCCACCTGCTAAATACTATGCTTAGAGCGCCCGGAACAAGAAATGATTACTACCACCAAGGTAGAAGAATCGCCAACCAACCTACAATCAAGAAGCTGTGAAACTTACACGCCTCACCGGACAGCGGCCGCAAGGCGAGGAAACGTACACTGCCGTTACATGCACCATCCCCCAGGGTAGGTAACTGGGGCGTTAGCGGCCACCAGGCAGGAAAATACCGCTGGTTGAACTTAACAATTGTATCAAGCTGAAGGTAGTAAATAGTAATTAGAAACCCGGGAAGCTAATCAGATCCGTCTTCCCCAAGCACTCCACTCACTGCTCTTTGCCTTGGCGACACTACGAGCAGCAACACAAACCCAAGTCACTGGAGAATTGCGAGATTTCACTATAGTTGAGATTTGTCTACTCGAATTAAAATGCACTCAAAACTTGCAGGATCCGGTTTCGACGAGGTCGTGCGCCCTCGTGACCACAGCCCTTCGATCCAGCAGCCCATGCGCACCACCAGCAGTCCCGGCGTGTTCTCGCTCAGTGCGGACCTGGCTCCCCAAACGAACTGCCCACCCACACGACACGGAAGAACAACGACGTCACCCCAAAGATAGGGCCACAGTTACTCCATATCGACAACGCCGCTGCTGCTACTAGCGGACATGCAATGCTTGCGAAAATAAGTAGCGCCATTCAACACAAGAAGAAGACGAACAACCGCTACCATGTCAACTAAACGATACAGTCTGGCCTCCAACAGAGGACGGAAACCTACAACAGAACCAACGCGAGCCGCAGCACGGCTCAGGTACGTATATTCGAACACCTGATCGAAGTTCCTGTAGATAAGGTGATAGAATCATTTAGCCCATATCGCACAATGTGGAGAAATGGACCAACTTAGAGATCTATCCCGTGCTCAGCGGGGTGCACCAAATAAGGGCTGAATTCGAGAAGTACATACCATCTTATACATCAGTAGGTCCTCAACCGAGGGCCTGGTCTGGCTGCGGGCAGGAAAGTCACATCAGAACTGTATGCCGTGACGTCTCATTCAGTTACCTCGGAATCCCAGCACCCACCACAGCAGATGACATGACTAACTATTAAATACGTGGGAGCGCTTCGGAACGACGTGGGCGACGTGCTTGACAGGCCGTTGTCTGTGGAGTATGTGAGTATCAGCCCAGATCCCACGTCTTCGACGGCGCAGATGAACTTGTCACGCCATCAGCCAAACGTCCCACAAAAGCTGCGGGGTCAGGGTCCTCCCACGCTGCCGTCGACCTAATCTTCAGACATGTAAGCGGGTCTGTCTGCAGAAGTGAAGGCGCGAGTACGAAAACAACGGTTGCCGAAGAAGCGAAAGAGGCTGTGGCTGTCAATGGAAGACGAGCAGCATAACCAAGGTGATGAACAAGGCAGTGGAAATGATCGTGATTCGCCTTCACCGATTGGCAATGACGATTTCTTACCCACAGCATCTTTGCTCCAGACCGTAGAGGAGCCAAAACCTCATGGAGAGGCGATAGAGACAACTGTGCAACGGGATGTCATCCCACCTGTCAGTAGTACAGACGAACACCCGCAAACAGCGAGTGTTTCCATCAGTTCATTGGAAGACTGGCCACAAGAAATGGACCAAACAGACGAGGTGAGGTGCAGGAGGTAGGGGTTCAATAATTGGTTCGGAGGTAGGGGTTCAATAATTGGTTCCCACCGACAATGAGTCGGTAAGGAACCTCGTCCGCTGCGGTCAGTCAGGTGATATCGTGTGGTCCCATTCCAGGAAAAACACTCCGTTGCCAGCCTATTAATTGGTACGTAACGTTCTGACAGTGCTCAGCCGAGACGATAACCCACGTCTACCGTAGTGGTACAGTTAACATCGATGGTATTAGCGCGCCAGCAAAGATCCAAAAGCTGCGGAACGTGCTGCGGAGAGCGGACTTCGACATACTTCTTCGGCAGGAGGTAGGAAACAATACCCCTGTATAGTTTTATGGTAATGACGTCTATTGTTTAACGTGCGGCGACTGTGGCGGTGGCACAGCCATACTGTTACGAGAAGGAATAGTGGCGGAGTATGTGGAATAATTACCACTGATCCATGGTGTTTCCCTTACCACAGGGGATGTGCGCTTGGTTAATTTTTCCGTCGACTGGCTCGACCAAGAGAGACGAACGCACAACCATTTACGCACAGGAACTGACACTGCTCTTCCGTAGACGTCAGGAGAAATTTAGTGTCGGCGGCGATTCTAACTGCTTTTCGCGGCCCAGGGACTAATGGTGAAGCTTCGTCCCCTGCCCGGCGTTACAAACGCTCGTCCGGGACCCTTCCCCGCTTGACACCTGAGAAACGAAGCCGGCAGAAAGCCGCGGATGTATACACCTTACGAGCCATTCTGCGAGTCGACTACATAGAGAATATGTGTCGCATAACCCGGCCGGTTGGCCGTGCGGTCTAACGCACGGCTTTGCGGGCGGGTAGGAGCGCCTGGTCCCCGGCACGAATCCGCCCGAAGGATTTGTGTCGAGGTCCGGTGAACCGGCCAGTCTGTGGATGGTTTTAGGCAGTTTTTCCCTTTGATTCGGCGAATGCGGGCTGGTTCCCCTTATTACGCCTCAGTTACACTATGTCGGCGATTGCTGCGCAAACAAGTTCTCCACGTACGCGTCCACCACCATTACTCTACCATGCAAACATAGCGTTTACACTTGTCTGGTGTGAGACGTTTCCTGGGGGGTCCACCGGGGGCCGACCGCACAATAACTCTGGGTTCGGTGTGGGGCGGCGGATGGGTGAACTAGTGGACTGCGGTAGTCGTCGTGGGGTTGTGGACCACTGCGGCTGCGCTGGGGACGGAGCCTCTCCGTCGTTTCTAGGTCCCCGGTTAATATACAGTACAATACAATGTGTCGCATGGGCTACGCACGGCGACGATTGACGCTTAGGTGTGGCCTACGGCCTTTACAGACCACCAGGCTTACATATGCACTATCTCTCTGCCAAGACAAAAGACACGGCGCAGCAGGGGTCCGTGGTAGCCGAATGTTACTCATGTAATAGGATGAGAACTTTTCCCGTTAATGCATATATTGGTGCCAAATATACAGAGGTACAAACCTTTCTTCGCAATTTATCTGGAAGAGAGATAGTTTCGGGACAAACCCTGGATCTGAGAGTATCAGTGATTTTAAGAGAGCTGATTGCTACCCGGCAGCTCAATCCTCCACCTTGAGATCCCGAGTTAGTTGTTAGGTCACTCTTCCCTATAGTTCGGACCAAAACCCTATTTCACTATGGTATTACTTAGTTCTTAAGCTCCCCTTTGTCGTTGCACCAAAATTAATCCTATCCCGCCAGTAGAATCGTTGATCGATATAGAGGAAAACGATTTTAGCTTCACAGGAGCGTCAAATGAAATGAAATGATCTCATGGCTTTTATTGGCCGGGATATCCCCTTCGGGGTTCGGCTGCCTCATTGCAAGTCTTTTTAGCTGACGCCACTTCGGCGACTTGCTTGTCAGTGATGATGGACACACAACACCCAGTCCCCTGCCGGGAATCGAACCCGGGCTCCCTTGCGTGGTAGGCTGTAACGCTACAGCTGCGCAACGGAGGATGACGGGAGCGGCAAATGAACGGTGGTTACAAAGGATGGGCATTGAAACTAAGGTTTAACGACACCGGGGCCGAGATGTCACTGAAATAGGACTGTCTTTCGCTGCGATTTTGAAGGAGGTCCTATCCCTATTTTAATCTATCCATACTTTTTGACACAATAATCAGAATATTGTTACCACCTATTTATAGCGTGATGGTTCATCCTTTTTTGGAAATTTGTGGTTAGGTCCATAAACCTACACACTACTTAATCTAACTTAAACTAACTTACACTATGGACAACACACACAGCCATGCCCCAGGGAGGACTCGAACCTCCGACGGGGGGAGCCGCACGGACCGTGACAAGGCGCCCAAGGCCGCGCGTCTACCCCGCGAGGCGGTTCTTCTTAGGAATGAAATTTAGTAAGGATTCTAAGTGACATATCAGTTACGTTCTTGGTGGTTTTCAGAGGTACATATGTGGCACCAGATGCCTAGGCAAAGGGCGCGCAATTCCTGTAAATTACGCATCGGTAGTTTCTGGACACGGAGCCGATGCCTGACAGCGTCCAAGATGTGATCCATTGCGTTCAGGTAAGGCTACACTTGAGTTCAAAATATCATTCTGACTTCACTATGATGCCCTCAGACCGGTTTTGGCTTAGTTTTGATTTACAAAGGAACCTCCCCATCGCACCCCCCTCAGATTTAGTTATAAGTTGGCAAAGTGGATAGGCCTTGAAAAACTGAACACAGATCAATCGAGAAAACAGGAAGAAGTTGTGTGGAACTATGAAAAAATAAGCAAAATATACAAACTGAGTAGTCCATGCGAAGATAGGCAACATCAGGGATAATCTGAACTCCGGAGCGCCGTGGTCTCGTGGTTAGCGTGAGCAGCTGCGGAACGAGAGGTCAATGGTTAAAGTCTCCCCTCAAGTGAAAAGTTTTTCTTTATTTTCGCAAAGTTATGATCTGTCCATCCGTTCATCGACGTCTATGTTCACTGTAATAAGTTTAGTGTCTGTGTTTTGCGACCGCACCGCAAAACCGTGCGATTAGTAGACGAAAGGACGTGCCTCTCCAATGGTAATCGAAAACATTTGATCGCAAGGTCATAGGTCAACCGATTCCTCCACAGGAAAACACGTCTGATATATTCTATACGACACTAGTGTGGGCATGTGCGTCACATGACAGGAATATGTTGTCGACCAACCTAACTTGTACACTTGGCGAATGGGTAAAGAGATTCTTCTACATTGCCCGATTTAGGTTTTCTTGTGGATGTGAGAATTACTCCCAAAAAAGTGATGAAAACACAAGAGTTTGCCACATAAACTGCAACAAATGAATCCAACAGTTTCACAGTCGCACACTTTTCCTTGTTCTCTGTCAAAACATATGTTTTTAACGTTTTCAAATTTTTCCGTGTGTAGACCGTCAAATCCTGCATATGTCCAAGCAAATCTGAACATGTCCTGGAGTTTTGGAGAGCGAAGTTGATTATGTGTGAGTGCCTGTTAGTAATAATGACATCTGTCCAGCTGGAAGATACCATGGTCGACATCAAACATGTACAGATGCAGGTGTTCCGCTACAAATGTTCACGCACACGTCGTGGTGCCTTCGATTAATATCACAAGTCCCATTGATGCCCATACGAATGTCCCCGTGGCAAAATAACCCCCCACGCCGCGATCGCTATGTTCATCAGTGTACGGTAGTATCTGATAGATTACACACCTCTAAGGCTTCATAGTATTGATGTTGATTATTCACTCAACAAATTATCGTTTCCAGAATACAGTAGGCATACGCTTTGATGAGCCAAAACTTTATACTCATCAGTGCACTGTAGTGCTTGATAGATCACAGACTTGATTTGGCTGCACTGTAAGGGAGCAGCAGTAGGTTGAAAACCTTTGGTTGTTCGCCAAAGCTCGTCGCCATTTCCTCTAACAATTCGAACCAGGCATAGATTGCCCCCCCCCCCCTTCCAGCTCTGACATATTTCAGTATGAGTGTTTCTCTTGTTACATTTATCAGTTACCCTATTTGACAGTTTACTTCTCAAGCGAAAAGTAGATGACAGTACATGCTATGACCAACAAATCCGACACAGTTCGTATGTCCACATGTCGAGCCGACAAATCGTAGGTAATGGGTAAAGACACATGTGTTTGACATCAGTATTCCAGTTGACATGATGTGGCCCGCTACGAATTCCTTACCAGTGTCAACGTCTTCATCTAAGTGTAGCACTTGCACGTAATTTGTTAGATATACCAATTTCTGACTTTCCCTACAGTTTTTAACCTCCGTAACACAACTACCTACTAGAAATTTATCTTTTGTTCCTTAACACATACCCTACCACCAGCTCACTTCTTTTTCCACATCTACATCTACATGTTTGCTTACCAAATCTCACTTACGTTCCTGGCATAGGATTCATCGAACTATTTTCAGACTTACATAATTACATCCTTGGACTTGGGGTAGTGTCTTCCACTAATAATCAGAACACCTTCGGTCCCAGGTTCGAACACCGTCACCGTTTCAATTTTCAATAAAAATCATCAAAACTGGCGCCCGAAGACTTTCGGCATAAAAAATCACCCTCATTCTGCCAACGGCCAAGTCAAAAAGGGCGGAGGAGCGGATGGAGGTTCAGGGCACTCTCTTGTCCTTTCGCCCGCCGAAGTGGCCGTGCGGTTAAAGGCGCTGCAGTCTGGAACCGCAAGACCGCTACGGTCGCAGGTTCGAATCCTGCCTCGGGCATGGATGTTTGTGATGTCCTTAGGTTAGTTAGGTTTAACTAGTTCTAAGTTCTAGGGGACTAATGACCTCAGCAGTTGAGTCCCATAGTGCTCAGAGCCATTTGAACCATTTTTTTCTTGTCCTTTCGTTGGGAAATTGTCCCTGAAGGCGAAATAATGAGCAAAATCAAAGTATGAGGATGTAGAAGTCAATAAAAACCAATGCATTAAAGACACATAACACGTATCCGCAGGATGGAGACCTCTCCATTGGGTAACGATTCCGGAATAGTCCCTCTTTCGGATCTCCTGGAGTGGAATACCAAAGGGGAGGTGACCATGAGAAAAAGACTGAATAACCAACGAAAGGATAATGTTCTGAGAGTCGGGATGTGGTGTTTCAGAAGCTGAAACGTGGTAGGGAACCTAGAAAATCCGAAAAAAGAAGTGCAAATGCTTAGTCTAGATATAGGGGGATCATTGGAGAAGTCAAAGATTTCTGGTCAGATGACTATAGGGTAATATCAACTACAGTAGAGAATTGTATAAAGGGAGTAGGATTCATTATGAATAGGAAGGTAAGTTACCGGGTCAGTAACTGAATAGTTCAGTGATACCAGTGATACGGTTGTTCTCGTCAGAAGCGACACAAACTAACACCGACAAAGATAATTCTGATATACCTGGCGACGACGAAAGCTGAGGATGAATGGGTAGAGAAAGTACATGATTATACTGCAAGGGTAATTCAGTACTCAAAGAGGGATGAAAATGTTATAGTAATAGGATTGAAGGGGAAGGAGTAGAAGGAAAGACTGGGGGGGGGGGTATATTGGGTTTGGTAATGGGAACGAAAGAGGAGAAAGACTAATCGAGTTCTGCAATAATTTCCAGCTAGTAAAAGAGAATACTCTGCCCACGAATCACAAGAGGAGCAACTATACTTCGAATTGCCTGGAGCTAAGGTTAGATTTCACTTAGATTAAATGATGGTCAGACAGAGATTCTGAAATCAGATACTGAATTGTAAGACGTATCTAGCAGCAGATATAGACTCAGATAACAGTTTAGTAGGGGCGAAGAGTAGGCTAAAGTTTAAGAGACTGGTCAGGACAATGAACTGGCAAGGAAGTGGCGTAGCGAAGTACTAAAGAATGAAGAGATGTGCTTAAAGTTCTCTAGGCTATAGATAGTACAAGAAGATATACCTCAATAGGCAGTTCAGTTGAAGACGAATGGACATTTCCAAAAATTGGCAATCACAGAAATTGGAAATCAAAACGTAAGTGCAAATTAGGTAAATGCAAGAAAACCATGGCTAACAGAAGAAATTCTTTGGCTGATCTATTAAAAAAGGAAGTACAAAAATATCCAGTAATAGAAGTCTCTGAGGAATGAAACAAGTAAGAAGTGTAAGGAAACTAAGACGAAATGGCAACATGAAAAATTTGAAGAAATTAAAGGAGAAATGATTGTCGGAAGGACTGACTCAGCATATAGAAAAGTCCATGTAGAAAATTCAGAACAACTTTCCGTCAAATTAAAAGCAAGGGTGGTAACATTAGGATTGTAATGGGAATGCCAGTGTTAAATGCAGAGAAGAGAGCGGTTAGGTGAAAAGACGACACTGCAGGCCTCTATGAGGAGAAGATTTTGTGACGTCTATATAGAAGATGTAGTCTTTCAGTATTAGAATCAAAATTTAAAAGGTTTTTAGAACTTTAAATCAAATAAGGCAGACGGTATAGGTAAAATACATCCAGATCTCTGACATTATTAATACGCAAATGAATGGAAAATAAAATCTAGAATGTGTTAGATGACGATCAGTTTGTCTTTAGGAAAGGTAAAGGCATCAGCGAGGCAATCCTCACGTTTCTATAACGGAAGCGAGACTAAAGAAAAATCAAGACACGATCATAAGGTTTGTCGACCTGGAAAGAGCGTTCGAAAATTTCAAATGCTGCAAGATGTTCGAAATTCTCAGAAAAATAGTATATGAGCCAAGAGCGAATAATAAGAGTGCGAGGCCAGGAACGAAGCTCTCGAATTAAGAAGGTTGTAAGCCGGAGGTGTGGTCTTTCGTCGCTACTGTTCAATCTATATACGCAAAAGCAATGATAGAAATAAAAGAAAGGTTCAAGAGTGGAATTAAAATTCAAGGTGAAAGGATATCAGTGGTAAGATTCGCTGATGACAGTGCCATTCTCAATGAAATTGAAGAAGAGTGAATGGAATGAACAGTCTAATGAGTACAAAATATGGATCTGGAATAAATCGAAGAAAGACGAAAGTAATAAGAAGTAGCAGAAATGAGAATAGCGAGAAAGTTAACATAAGGATTGGTGATCACGAAGCAGATGTAGTTAATGAAATCTTTTACCTATTAAGCAAAATAGCCAGTGACAGATGACACAGAGAGGACACGAAATGCAGACTATTACTGACAAAAACTGCATTCCTGACCAAGAGAAGGGAACTAGTATAAAAACGTAAGCCTTAATTTGAGTAGCACATTTCTGAGAATGTATGTTTGGAGCACAGAATTGTACGGTACTGAAACATGGGCATCGAAAAATCGGTACAGATGAGAATCGTACCATTTGACATGTGGTGCAACAGACCAATGTTGAAAATTAGGTGATTTGATAAGGTACAGAATGAGGATGTTCTGCACAGAATCGGAGAGAAAGTGAATAAATGAAAACACTGACAAGAAGAAGGGATAGTGTGAAAGGACATCTGTTGAGATATCAGGGAATAACTTCCAAGGTACTAGAGGAAGTTGTAGAAGTCAAAAACTGTAGAGGAAGAAAGATATTGGCATACATCCAGAACAGTGGCCGGCCAAAGTGGCCGTGCGGTTAAAGGCGCTGCAGTCTGGAACCGCAAGACCGCTACGGTCGCAGGTTCGAATCCTGCCTCGGGCATGGATGTTTGTGATGTCCTTAGGTTAGTTAGGTTTAACTAGTTCTAAGTTCTAGGGGACTAATAACCTCAGCAGTTGAGTACCATAGTGCTCAGAGCCATTTTTTTTACATCCAGAAAACAATTAATGACATAGACTGCAGGTGCTACTCTGAGATGAAGAGGGTGACACAAGAAAGGAACTCTTGGCGGCTGCATCACACCAGTCAGAAGACTGATGACTCAAAAAAGAAAAAAATGCTGTGGCTTCTGCAGCTTGATTGAGTTGGCATATAAGTTTTTTTTGGTGTTGTACCTTTTCATAGTTGTAGCGGCCCACCGTAGGAAAAAGTTAGATTCGGTGTAACATTTCTGACCACGCAAGTTACAGACAGGCGTGGGCCTGTTGACAATAAGTTACGCTCAACAGCGGTTGCGAAGTAGAATGGAGGCTACAGGGCCGTAGAACTGTTGAGAGTAAAAGAAGAGGTTTGCATGGCACAAGTTACAGGCAGAATGGGCCCACTGGCCAAACCTGGGTGTCATGAGTACATGACTCAGAGCGGCACATTAGCAAAACTGAGGCGCACAGCCATGTATAAATAGGTGCCAGTTTTCTAACCCATAGTGCTCTGAGCCAGTACACGCAGCAGCAGATGGGACCAGCATTCCAGTCCACAGCGGGTCGCTGGTTCGAGCCTCTGAGGCCAATGCAAGGTCCATAGCCAGCCAGTGGCGGCCCAGTTGACGGCTCGCTACCGTGGACAATCTTTTGGCTCCCAACACACGCCAGAGGCATCCTGAGGCGAGGGCCACAGATTTGGCTGTTGGATCTCAGGCACTTGTTGTCACCTTAACTACGATGGCGAAGAAGCACGCTGTGGGCCGTCCTGTGGCTCCCCAACGGCGCATCCTGACGTCATCAAAACTCCGTGGCTGTACATGGCATGCACGCCGCAGAACGTTGCATCGGTAGCTGAGGTAGCCCTTCCACGCCAAGCTGTTTTGCAGACAGCGAAGTGCCGTCCTCAGCATCGTGGGACCCTGTGACGCAGACAGAGAGGGACGCAGCACTGTAGCTGGGAATAATAAAACACTTGAAGATTACGGCTGAATTTTAATATAGTGCACCCTGATAGTTTACATGCACGTCCAACGTTCCTCCACCGCACGCCAACATCTACATTTGACAGTGATCAGTACATTTGGTGTCAGAATAGCGGGCGTCATCTGTACAGTACAACGTTCGAGCCCACTGTCTGCATTACAGTCACAAAATGTGGTGAGTGTTGACCAATTTTTCTGTTTGAGTGTTGGACGTTTTCTTTCTTTGCGTTGTCAGAGTAAGTGTTCATGTGTTTGGGGCCGTAAGATTTTTTGTGGCATTTAATTACATTTTTATTGAGTTGAGTATGACGCTTTATTTATTTCCTCCTATTACATCATCACATAAAGTGTAAGATGAGATACTGAGCTGCAGGAAGTCAGTTTATTTTTGCAGTTAAATGTTTTATTTCTGTGGGATTTTATAGGTTGAAATAGGGATAACTGAGAACCAAAGCAACACAGTGGCAGTCATGAACACAAAGGTGTGTCGGAACCAGAAGAGGTACGGATTTTGTTGTGAAAGGTAGCGCAATTGACAGCAGACAATACACAGTTGAGAAGTGAATTAACATCTAGGAGTGAGCGGGTAACCGCAGCTGATCAGTCATTGATCCAGCTGCCGTGAGTTTGATTATTCCATTTTCTGGCAAGGCATCCGAGGATGTCCGTTCGTTTGTGGAGGACACGGAGATTTCAGCTGTGATGAATGGTTGGTCTGATGAACAGTTGTTACATGTAGCCAAGATTAGATTAACGGGTGAAGCGAAGACATATGTAAGGTGTTCTCAGGCCTTAAGGAAGGCAGGACAGTTTAAGCAGTTGAAGGAGGGACTTTTACAGAGGTACTAGAGACAGATTAGCGCTCGTTACCTTAGGGAGAGTTTGAGTACAATGACGAAGAGACAAGGAGAGACGGTAGAGAAATTTGCGTCCAGAATAAGAGAAATTACCGAGTGTACTTACGAGTTGGGTCAGAGCGATGAAGCGAATGGTGTTCTGTTGCAGGAGGCCGAGCAAAGGGCACTTGCTGTATTTTTGAGGGGGCTACCGGCGTATATGGCGCGGAAAGTGCGTGAAGGGACTGCGAAGGTTTTGTATTTGGCCATTCAGCTGGCAATCCAATGTGAGGTAATAGACGTGGCGACGGGTTTACGTGATAGACGAACAGTGTTTACAGTGGGTATAAAATGTTATGAGTGTGGTCGTACAGGACTTGTGCAGAGGCATTGTACCCAGTCACTGAGGAATAGAGGAAGGGGTGGAAATTAGAAGTGGAATTAGAAGAGGTGGACAATGGTTAAACTGCAGAGGGGGCCCAAGACCCACCTAAGAGAGCTCCCGTTTAATTTCAATGCTACAAATACGTATGCAGAGGTCGAATGTTCAATGGTAGGGTCCTTAGGAACTAAAAATTTTAAGATTTTGTTGGACACAGGGGTGCAAGTGTCAGTGGCTTCCAAGAGTTTAATGGGACGTAGGAAGTTAGACCCACCACGTTATATGTTGCGCGGAGTGGAGGATAAGGAGATCACACCCTTGGGGTCAGTGACAGTTGACGTTCCCATAATGAAAGTCCTATTTGATGTATGCATGGAGGTGGTACCATGGGTATGCGAGGGCCACGACATGATCCTAGGAGTAGGTATCTTGCATGAACATCATGCCAAAATTGACCTTGGTCAACGAACTGTGGAACTTGGTGGAATGTTATTTCAGCTAGGGGAAACTGTTGTCGATGCAGAGCTGTCGCGAAGGGCGTTCAACGTAATGAACAAACCAATTGAGCCGCGTACATTAGCATTAAGGCTTAATTCGCATGAGAGTGTGTCTAGTGGCACTGGGAAGTCGCTTTGGGTAAGTGTAGACTCAAGTCTACCTGTGGGTACGGTATGTGTTATTGTACCATTGGAGGATAATGAAGTTTTGAATCCATTAGGTTGTTTTGTGAAACGTAGTATTGTACGCGTACAAGAGGGAACCGGCGGGTGAGTTGTCTCCGTGAACGTGGATAATTTTAGCGCTGTAGCGGCGAATTTGGGAAAAGGAGTTTTAGTATCGAATTTGGATGTACCAGACGACGAAGACTGGTGTTCGAGCGATCAACCACTAACTGCTGATAGAACTTCATTGCGTAACAAAGTTAAGCCTTTGACAGTTGGAGAAAAAGAGCATTTGGAAGAACTGTTTGTGGGAATTTAAGGATCTGTTTTTTCCGCAAGGGCCGTTACCAGCAACTCTATTAGTTCAACACGAAACGAAGCATCTGTTTACCGTAAACCATACAGAATAACGAGGTATTTGCAGCCGATTGTGGAAGATTTCATTGATCAGCAGCTTGCGGACGGTATTATAGAGCATAGTAATAGATGCTGCGGGCATTGTCGTTGTGTCTAAAACATCTGTAGATGGAACTATGAAATAAAGGTTCTGTTGTGACTACTGATAGCTCAATAATAAGACAGTACCTGATGAATACCCCATTCCAAACATATCTGAGACTTTGGACCACTTAGGACGGTGTCAGTACTTATCAACGATGGATTTGACAAGTGGTTATCATCAGTTAGAGGTGGCTCCAAAGTATCGCCCAAAAACTTCTTTCTCTACTCCTGGACGCCATTACCAGTACATCAGAATGGCATTCGGTTTGAAAAACGCTCCTGCAACGTATCAGAGGTTGCCAGACAGTGTGCTGAGTGGTTTGAAATCACGGCAGTGTTTTGTCTATTTGGATGATATTATAGTGTTTTCAAGTAGTATGGAGCATCATAGACAGCGGTTAACGGAAGTTCTTATGAGGTCAAGAGCAGCTCGTTTGACGTTGAGCCTTGAGAAGTCTCATTTTGCATTCGAAGAAGTGAAATATTTAGGTCATATCATCACTAGGGACGGAGTGCGAACAGATCCTAGGTTGGTACAGGCTGTAAGGGATTTTCGGGAGCCGAAAACAGTTAAGGAAGTGCAATCATTCGTAGGCATTTGCAATTTATATCGAAAGTTCGTGAAGGGTTTTGCAGATTTAGCACAGCCATTGACGCGATTGTTACGGAAGGGTGTGAAATTTGAGTGGACAGAAGAGTGTGAGAAAGCGCTTGACAAACTGATTGAGGCGTTAACATGAAGTCCGGTTCTTGTGTTTCCATATTTTGAAAAGGAATTTCTTCTAGCACGCGGTGCATCGAATCAAGCGTTAGGGTGTGTTCTTAGACAGGAAATTGATGTGAAAGAACATCCTGTAGCCTATGCGTCTAGGCAGTTGAATGCACCAGAGAGGTTCAGAGATGTTTGAAATGGCTCTGACCGCTATGTGACTTAACATCTGAGGTCTTAAACCTAACTGCCCTAAGGACATCACACACATGCATGCCCGAGGCAGGATTCGAACCTGCGACCGTAGCAGTCGCGCGGTTCTGGACTGAAGCGCCTAGAACCTCTCGGCCACAATGACCACACAGCAGAGAGGAATTACTCAACAACAGAGAGGGAGATGCCACGTGTGGCCACGTGTGAGCAGTTGCGTCTCCACACGCAGCTGCACACTACGAGCGGTGGTTTATCTAATGAGCGCGTAAAGCACGGATATAATTTATGCCTCTTAAGTCATAAATTTTACGGTCTTTATAACAGATTGTTACTACTCCACAGAGAACGTGAACACTCGGTGCAGGAGTGTTGTTGAAAAGACGCCCACCATGAGGTCCCTGGGCACCAAACACACTGCGCGAACCTTACGTGCTACCTACTTCAGGAAACCAATGAAAATGAGGCTGTGTGTTCCTGTTGGGTCCCGTTTAAACATTCGATCACATTACTGGGCAGGACACTGATTGCCGAGCTTCACAGCACCCGCTATCCGCGTCGCATGCGGGCCAAAGGTCAGCTTGTCCAGGCTTCGCTCCGTCCTTCTCGGAAGTACGTGCTACAGTTTGACTTCTCGTGCAGTATTGCGATGTGGCGACGTTTTTCGGTCGGCACAACTCAACTGTCTTCAGTTCGGCAGAATAGTGGTGTCAATGCTGTTTACCCTTCGCTATTTGTTCACGATATGAAAGATGTTCACAGGTCCTGTGGCTTTTTGCACGAAAAAAGGCAGTCTAGCGACGTATCGTCACAGATCTTCAAAAATGAATGGGAATGACAGAAGAGAGGGATGAGAATTCTCAGTATATATTATGCAATGCGTACTACAAATTTGGTATGAAATGTCATTACCATAGCATGCAGAAATAATTGAAAGATTTACTAGACCATGAACCCTAAAAGATCATAATGAGGGACAGTCGGAATTCATTGCTCTGTACATCGAGAAGCACTTCGTATTGAAGTTGCAGGCATGGGGCAGATGAAGAAATTGATAGTACGAATAGTAAAATTTCTGAAGTCACACGCATTTTCCCACTGCCAGTTACAACAGTTTTCGACGGACCTTAACGAAGTACGCAGATTTTATATATTATTGCAAAGTACGCTGTTTAATAGAAAAGGTATGGCTCGAGAGCTGAATTCTTGGCAACCCTGTTTTATTACCACCCTAAACGGAAGGTCCGAAAAAATGTAGACAATTTTCAGAAGGGAGTTTAATTAATGAAAGAAAAAGGTGTTCAAGAAAGATCATTCGAACATCCAGAATGGACTGCAAATCACGCATTTCAAGTGGACTTGATTAAACACTACCACATAAGACATTGCAAGGTGAGGGACAACTTCTTTCTGATATGATGAGAATGCATTTAAAAAGAAAATCGCGTCATAGAAGGGACACACTCTGGCATATGCACTCCAGTTACCTAAGCTAACTGCCGTTAAAGAGTAAGTGAGTTTTGAAGAATTTATCGTGTCCTTGAAAGGATTAATAGGGTAGTTTCTTAAACGTACGCTGCGAATGTAGCATCTGTTTGCGAACTGTTTTCGAGATCGTTTGCTGTTCAAGTAGGAACCGCCTCATTGCGTCTGCTAATGTAACTGACTGATCTGCAAGGTATTTCCCGTTTGAAAGACAAATCTCTTTAAAGTTAAAACTGTCCAGGACGTCTACATTCCTATCCTGATTTAGTTTACAACTCGCTATAAAGAGGTTGCAAGAGTGCTGCAACATTCCGACAGTTTTATCTGTGTAAAAGACTTCTTTCTTTCGATTATGAAAGTAAGTCACGATTACGTCACAGTGTAAGTGCGAAAATCGGTGTAATTGTCTGCGTCTGTCCATATGCTGACAATCTGTACTAGAAAAAAAAAATATATCTTCAGTTGCCAAAAATAGCTATACAGGGTGTTACAAAAAGGTACGGCCAAACTTTCAGGAAGCATTCCTCAGACACAAAGAAAGAAAATATGTTATGTGGACATGTGTCCGGAAACGCTTACTTTCCATGTTAGAGCTCATTTTATTACTTCTCTTCAAATCGCATTAATCATGGAATGGAAACACACACCAACAGAACGTACCAGCGTGACTTCAAACACTTTGTTACAGGAAATGTTCAAAATGTCCTCCATTAGCGAGGATACATGCATCCACCCTCCGTCGCATGGAATCCCTGACGCGCTGATGCAGCCCTGGAGAATGGCGTATTGTATCACAGCCGTCCACAATACGAGCACGAAGAGTCTCTACATTTGGTACCGGGGTTGCGTAGACAAGAGCTTTCAAATGCCCCCATAGATGAAAGTAAAGAGGGTTGAGGTTAGGAGAGCGTGGAGGCAATGGAATTGGTCCGCCCCTATCAATCCATCGGTCACCGAATCTGTTGTTGAGAAGCGTACGAACACTTCGACTGAAATGTGCAGGAGCACCATCGTGCATGACCCACATGTTGTGTCGTACTTGTAATGGCACATGTTCTAGCAGCACAGGTAGAGTATCCCGTATGAAATCATGGCGGTGAATCGAGGAAGTACAGTACATACTGACGAAACTAAAATGAGCTCTAGCATGGAAATTAAGCGTTTCCGGACACATGTCCACATAACATCTTTTCTTTATTTGTGTGTGAGAAATGTTTCCTGAAAGTTTGGCCGTACCTTTTTGTAAAACCCTGTATAATACTGAAAATTTGTTTTGTTTTTGATCTATGATGTTGAGAATTGTGAAATACAAAAGCAAGTGTCGTGCATTTAAATGCCGTGCGTGCGCAGTTTTCCCCTCTTCCCATCCTCCCGCACAGTCACTGTGGCAGTGAGACAACTGTGACAACCAGGCTTAGCGATATGGCTCGCGAGCGGAATTCTTGGCCATGCCTCCTCTGTTACCACACTAAACCGAAGTTCCTAGAAGAACGTAGGCAATTTTCAGAGGACATTTCTGAATGAATTCTACACATAAGCTACGTTGTCATTACCTGGCTGGTCTTTATCGCTAATTGGTCGTAGTAGAAGCGCTACTGCCCCCATGACTACCTTTTGAAAAAGGTATCTGTTTCACAAACTTCACTAGCATAGAAAAGACAGATAATTATAAACTGGAGTGAGAAATAATTGTGAAAGATCTTTCGCCTAACAACTAGTGAATACCCCACTAAAAATGTGTCACACTACAATTTAATTAACCTAGCCAAAGCCATCTGAAAACAGGACACTCCCAATGTTAATCACTCCATCGTCAGAATGAAAACATTTTCTTCATCAGGGCTTTAATAATATCTGATATAAAGACTGATACTGTTTCTGTCTGTCCTGCCCAGGTATCAATATGGACTTGAGATTCAACAGACATTAGCACAATGCGAATAGAAGGAAGTAAACAATGACACGTTTTCGATATACACCTGTAACCAATTCAGAACAAGCACCATGGAATAATATAGCAAGATAGCTACACCTGATTCGGGACTTGAGTCATACTGTGCCTCTTCGATCGACAAGCATTTCATATCAAGGCTCTTCCTACGATTCTGTGCCGTTGCATAGTACTTATAGTCCTGAATTTTCTATTTTCTAACTGTCGTAACTCCAAGGTAAACAACACATGGCAGTAAATAATGGCATTTGTTTATTTTACCTTACTTCCTTCAAAACATTTACAGTGCTCGCATAGGCGTACCATGAATGTAAAAGGCAAATTTGATTGCTGTTACTTAGTACATGGAAAAATCTGTATGTTCCCTTTGAGCTACCGTGGACACATCGCCGGCCGGAGTGGCCGAGCGGTTCTAGGCGCTACAGTCTGGAACCGCGCGACCGCTACGGTCGCAGATTCGAATCCTGCCTCGGGCATGGATGTGTGTGATGTCCTTGGGTTAGTTAGGTTTAATTAGTTCTAAGTTCTAGTGGACTGATGACCAAAGTAGTTAAGTCCCATAGTGCTCAGAGCCATTTGAACCATTTTTGTGGACACATCTGTGTGCATCATTGATAGCACGTTACGCAGGGACTATTTCACAGGAGTTTTCCCAGTCAACGCAATGTATTTCTCTCTTTTACACGATGCTTTATGAAAGTACTACGGATTTTCTGATACAACCAGCACAACTTTTCGTTTAGGACTGACGAAGTGAAGCAACATAAAGGCGCAAAGCGTCCTCTGGTATCTGCTTACTCTGCAACGATCCTCCTCTTCTTGTCTACAATGCTACGCCGGTTTGCTGCTTAACGTATTTCACAAAAAATGGTTCAAATGGCTCTGAGCACTATGGGGCTTACAGGTGAGGTCACCAGTGCCCTAGAAATTAGAACTACTTAAACCTAACTAACCTAAGGACATCACACACATTCATGCCCGAGGCACGATTCGAACCTGCGACCCTAGCGGTCGCGCGGTTTCAAGCTGAAGCGCCTAGAACCGCTCGGCGTATTTCACACTTGACATGTTAAACAGAAGATAAAATTCACCGAAGATGTTCTGTAACGTATATATAATTTAAGTAGAAGACTTCCAGGCGTTTGTGCACAGTTCACACTCCGCAAGTCATAACGTCTGTTTTCGGGGACGATGTTTCATCTTTTGCAAGAGAACTCAACGTCTCGCAGACCTGACTGAGAATATACCCATTTGAAACCAGGTGAATGCCAAATTATCACCTACCAGATTTCAGTTGGTACGATTGTTCTACCGATAATGATTACCGTTGTTAGCAAGAACGACTGTCTATAGCAAGTGATGACATATTTCGTTACGCTACACACGGATAACAGATGTAGTTGCTTGCGTTATGGCAAGAAGCAGTGCTGAAACTCAAAGTTGAAACTCATATTTACTGTGGTCATTAAGATTTTGCGCTCAAATATATTTGCACCTTTTATTGTTAAATCGAAGTATGAACATTTAGACTTTTTGGTACGTTTATCACCATATTAACTGAAGGATCTTGCACGAAAAAAGATAATTAATAACTTAATCAAAGTTTAAACAAAAGTAGGACCACGGCCTATTTAACATATAATGTTTAATTTACAAACAAAACAATCGTCTATTTGTAAAAGACAGTGTCCTGATTGATTAACTAATTCATCATCGCTCAGGCCAAACCGCTATGGATAGAAACTTGGAATCGCGGATGGTGTAAATATTATACTGAAGGCGTTGTCTGGAAGGGAGTTTTTTGAAATTCCGACCCTAAGAGGGTGAAATAAAATAGGGGACGAAGTTTTTTTTAATTTCGTAACTATGGCGATTTAAAAGCAAGGCTACGAAAATCTGTATTTGGTTTTTGGAAATTTGTGGTAAGGTCTGGTGGGACCAAACTGCTGAGGTCATCGGTCCCTAAACTTACATACTTCTTAATCCAACTTAAACTAACTTATGCTAAGGACGAAATACACACCCATCCCCGAGGGAAGACTCGAACCTCCGACGGGGGAGCGCTGCGCGGTGTATTTGGTTTGTTTCTCAGAAATAAAGATGTAAGTCTTCAAGCATCTTTAAAAATTTAACAGTATGAGGGTGAAGAACTGGATGAAAGCATTTTTTTTGGAAGATACATCATTATTGAAGCAGTACTAAAGTATTTTTACAGCTACATCTATGAACCTGGTATTTGAATTCTCGGCTACAAATAAAAAAATTCGTTTTCATTGTTCTTATAAACTGAAGCCCAAAGTGTATAAAATAGGGGATGAGATTTTTGATTAAAACATTTTACTATGAAATCAATTTTAAAGATAAATCAATGAACATTTAAATTTGGTTTCCCAATAGGAGATTAAAAAGAATGCGTGTTTCATTGTTCTTGGAAATTCAACCCCTATGAGTTGAAACAGGAGGTGAAATGTTTTATAAAAATATTTCATTGTGGAAGTATTTAGAAGTTGGACCTATGAAAATTTGTATTAGGCTTCTCCGTTAGAAATAAAATACACTAATGTCAGTCTTTGGAAGTTCAACTCGAAAATGACGTCACACTGGTGGAGGCGGGTGGGGGGAGGGGGCTGAAACGTTTTACAAAAATATATTATTACACAAACATTTTTCAAAGCTAAATCTTTGAAAATTGGTGTTTGGCTTCTCTGCTGGAGATGAAAAGTTAAATGTTTCCCTCTTTTAGAAAATTCAACGCCTAAGGAGGTGAAGTGGTGTCAGACCGATTCACTTACTCATCATCGCCCATAGCAGACCGCTAAGGATACGAATTTGAAGTTTGGAGCGGCTGTGGACCTTGTACAGTAGGCGTGGTCTACGAAGGAATTGTCCGAATTTCCACTCGTAAGGGAATAAAATAGGGGATGAAAGGCTTTTTGAAAATATGTCGCTATTAAAGGAATTTTGAAGCTAGAGTTACGAGAACTGATATTTGCTTTCTCAATCAGAAAATAAAGATGTGATTACGTAGTCTTTCCCGGCGTAATAAGTTATGAAAGTCTCTTCGGGTTTGCTGCCGGATCCTAAAATCAACTTGATTCGATATTTAGGCGATCCAACTGTTCGCCATCTTCAGGAAAATGCTGCTTCTGCTGATGAATCCCGCTGAGAACTGACGCCAGGTCAGGCGATTGAAATTAGGTTGGCTGATAATATAATCAACAGAGACAATGGGTTTCCTCTTAGCAAAACGTGGAATCCTGTATTATATCGCAACAAAACTGAACGTTCTTCGGTGCGGCCTTGATTGCGATATATCGTTGCCAGCAGTGTTTCACTAAGGGCGGCGCCACCTCTCTCTTTGGGAAGGCAGAAACCGTGATGGGCGGCGCGTGCGCCGTGTACTGAACGGTGGCCTATATAGGACGTCGATATGCAACCTGGCGTCAGTTCTCAGCGGGACTCATAACCAGAAGCAACGTTTTCCTGAAGATGGCGACCGGTTGGATCGCCGAAATATCGAGAAGTTGATTTTAGGATCCGGCAGCAAACCTGAAGAGACTTTCAAGAAAATAAAGAGTTTCAACATTCTTGGAAATTCAGTCCTAGGGGGGTAAAAAAATAGGTGAAAGTCTTTTTGAAAACAAATAATTACTAAGGAACTAGAGAGTTTTAAGAAAATAGAGGATTTTAAGAAAATATTTCGTTACACTAACACAATTTTAAAGCGGAAGTCATAAAAATAAATTGTTTCACTTCTCACTGAGATGTAAAGAAATCTTTGTACGGGGTCAAAGTTTCTATGGAAATACCTCCACGAGAACGAAAAAACGCATGATTCACACAAGCTTTGGACTCCAACTACCAGAACCGTGTTTGGTCAGCATTACATTCGGAAAAGAACATGGTTATATGGACCTAATTAGCGTAAAAACTTAGGTGTTGTTATTTGTGTACATATAATAATTTGAGTAAAGAAAAGAAAATCTCTGCAGGACATACAGTGTACGGAAGCGTAGCAGCAGGCACTAAGCTAGATTGTATACAGTAAAGTTTTTTTTTCTTTATTGTTATTTTTAAACCTGTTTACAGGCAGGCCTGCAGCAGCATACTACGCCGCTCTTTGGCCTCAGAGAAACACAAAAGACACAAATGAAGACAATTAGAGAAAGAAAGATGGTGGACATATAAACGGAGACAAACACTTTTTAAAATACATGGTGCCGTTCACGGGCGTAGAGTCCAAAATAAAATTGTTCAGACGCTTGGACACATACAGAGACGAAAATTGTCACACGTGAACGTAGATGCACAGAGCGAATAACACAGAACCACTTAAGCACAAAACGACGGCACACACAGAGACACGAGGCGTTGATCTCCGGCGCGCGAATGTTCACTAACTGTGTACGAGTCCGGGGACCTGCCAAGAGAGGAGGAGGACGAAGGGGAATGGGAGAGGGAGAGGGGAGAGCAGACACGCCATGGGCTGGGGAGATAGGGGAAGGGAGGAAGGGGTAGGGGAAGCCTGGGGGAAGAGGGGCAGAGGAAGGGGATGGGGGAAAAGGAAAGAGAAGGGAGGGAGAGTGCCTAAAGGAAAGGACACAGGAAGTGGGGGGGGAGGATCAAAGTTGATAGGAGGGGTAGATGGAGGAGAGGAGGACATCATCAGGGAGGGGGAGCTGGCGGAAGCCGCCTTGGGAGAATGTAAGGAGGGTGGAGAGATGGAGACCGGGTGGGACGTGGGAATACAGACGCGGCAGCGGGTGGGGGTGGGAGAGGATGGGTGATACAAGCGGATGAGGAGGATCAAGTTTGCGGGAGGTGTACAGGATCCGTATTCTTTCAAGGGAAAGGAGGAGGTGGGGGAAGAGAAAAGGGGGAGGTGGGGGAAGGGAATGAGATCATACAGGATCCGCATGGGGGAGGGGAGACAGATGCGATTGGCGAGGTGAAGAGCATGGCGTTCAAGGATTTGTAGGGATTTATAAAAGGTAGGGAGGGTGGAGATCCAGGCCGGATGGGCGTAACGAAGGATAGGGCGGATGAGGGATTGATAGGTGTGGAGGATGGTGGAGGGGTCCAGACCCCACATATGACCGGAAAGGAGCTTGAGGAGAAGGAGTCGGGAGCGTGCCTTAGCTTGGATTGTCCGGAGATGGGGAGTCCAGGAGAGGCGATGGTCGAGGGTGACGCCAAGGTACTTAAGGGTGGGAGTAAGGGCGATAGGACGGCCATAGATGGTGAGATAGAAATCAAGGAGGCGGAAGGAAGGGGTGGTTTTGCCTACAATGATCGCCTGGGTTTTAGAGGGATTGACCTTGAGCAACCACTGGTTGCACCAAGCGGTGAACTGGTCAAGATGGGATTGGAGAAGGTGTTGGGAGCGCTGCAGGGTGGGGGCAATGGCAAGGAAGGCGGTGTCATCGGCAAACTGGAGAAGGTGGACGGGGGGTGACGGCGGCGGCACGTCCGCGGTATACAAAAGGTACAGAAGGGGGGAGAGGACGGAGCCTTGGGGCACACCGGCAGAGTGGAAAAAGGTGTAGGAATCCGTGTTATGGATCGTGACGTAGGAAGGACGGTGGGAGAGAAAGGAGCCGATCAGATGGACGTAGTTAATGGGAAGGGCGAACGTTTGGAGCTTGAAGAGGAGACCGGAATGCCAGACGCGGTCATAAGCCCGTTCAAGGTCCAGGGAGAGGAAGATCATGGAGCGACGGGAGCTGGTCGGAAAGGAGATAAGTGAGGTGAAGGAGAAGGTCGTTGGAAGAGAAGGATGGCCAAAAGCCACACTGGGTAACGGGAAGGAGGCGTTGCTGGCGGAGATGCTGGAGGATGCATCGGGTGAGGATGGATTACAGGACCTTGCTGAAGACTGAGGTAAGGCTGATGGGACAGTAGGAGGAGGCAGTGGACGGCGGTTTCCCAGGTTTAAGGAACATCAGGATATGGGAGGTTTTCCACAGGTCGGGGTAGTAACCGGTGGACAGGACTACATTGTAGAGCCTGGCCAGAGTGGAGAGGAAAGCGACAGGAGCTTCACGAAGGTGACGGTAGGTGACACGATCGTGACCAGGAGCGGTGTTGCGTTTTGAGCGGAGTGTAGCAATGAGATTCTGTGTAGTGATAGGGGCATTGAGTTCCGTGTGTGCAGTGTTGTCCAAGTACTGGAAACCAGGTGCGAGGGGAGGGACAGAGGTGTCAGTTCGATCACGGACATCCGGGAAGAGGGAGTAATCGAACTGGGGATCATCGGGGATGGAAAGCACATCAGAGAGGTAGGAGGCAAAGTGATTGGCCTTACTAAGGGTGTCAGGGAAGGGGTGATCATCATGGAGAAGAGGATAGTAGGGGGAGGGTTTAGTTCTGGTAAGGCGACAGAAGGCTGACCTGAACTTGGACGAGTTGATAGGTAGGGTAGCATTTAAACAGGTGCATGTCTGTCGCCAGTCCCGGCGTTTCTTAGCCGCGAGCAAATTACGAATGTGTCGCTGGAGTTGCCGGTGGCGTTGTAGTGTGTCCGTGTCACACGTGCGGAGGAAGGCACGGTAGAGACGGCGGGATTCACGGAGGAGGAGGACGGCCTGTGGTGGTAAGGTAGGACGGTGGGGCTGAATGGCGACACTAGGGACGTGGGCCTCCACGGCCTCAGACAAGGTTTGCTGGAGAAAGGAGGCGGCATGGGTTACATCGTCAGGGTGGTGGTAGGTGAGGGGGTGGCTATCGACCTGGGTGGAGAGGGTATCCCAGTAGGCATTCCAGTTGGCACGGGAATAGTCATGGACGTACTTAGGAGGAGGGTCATGATGATGGTCGGGGTGGGGGTGACGACTGTCTGAAATGGTGAGGAGGACAGGGAGATGGTCGCTACCAATAGGCTCCAGGACATCCACCGTTATGCAGCCAAGGAGGTTGGGGGAGGAAATGATAACATCGGGAGTGGAGTTGTATTTGGGACGGATGTGCTTGGGGATGGGGAGGAGGTCGCCTTGAAGGGAGGAGAGGAACCGATGCCACCGCCGTAACTGGGCGGCGGAACGACTATGGATGTTGAGGTCGGTGACGATCACATAGGAGGAGAAGGTACGGTCAATGTGGGAGAGGAAGTCGAAGGGAATAGGGGCGTTAGGGCGGACATAAATGGTGGCGCAGGTAACGGTAAGGCCGGGGAAGAATAGACTAAGGATCAGGTGTTCGGTGGGGTCGGGAAGTAGAGGTTGGAGCCGAACGGGGATCTGGCAGTGGTGACCAATGGCAACTCCGCTATGCACAATCGGGAGGGGATTATCGGAGCGGTGGACGAGATAGGGCGAAGTGTGGACAGCGTGGTGGGGTTGGAGGAAGGCTTCATTGAGGAGGAAGGCATCCACCCGGTGGGTGGCAAGGGTGTGTAGGAAGAGGTTCTTGTTGGCGGGAAGGGAGCAGATATTGTTGAAAAGGATATGGTGCTGTAGCGCCATGTCAGGGATATAGACAAGCGTGTCAAGATGGGAGAAGGTGAAATGAGCCTGGTTGGTGGAGTAGGTGGCATACATTTTGAGTTGAAAAATGGAACGGGCGGCGAGGGATATCTGTTGGAGAGTGTGGGGGCGCTGAAAAGGATGAACATTCTGAAGGACGATGGTGAGGAATCTGATGATGTCCTCAGCGGTAGGGGGTGGGCGAAGGGAATTGCCGGAAGGGGTGGGGGCTCCAGAGGTTGGACAGGGACGGTGAGTTCAGGAGTGGTCGGAGGGTGCCGGACTTTACACTTTTGGGAGTAGGTGGGATGGGGGAGATTGCGGGAGGGAGGGGATTGAAGGTTAGGGCACTGCCGGAGGAAATGCGCTTGCCTACAATGCGGGCAGGTGGGGGCCTCACAGCACTCAGCTGTTGGGTGTGCGTTATAGCGCAGACACCTCTGGCAGCGCAGGTATTGAGGAGGGGAATGGGAGGGGTCGACCTTGTAGCTCTGGTTGAAGAGGAGGGCAGCCTCCTTCAGGAGACGGTCAATTGAGGGGGCGTCCTCGAAGAAAACCCACATAAGGCGGGTGGGGCCATCCGAGTTGATAATGCGGAGGACCACCCGCACCTCCAGCGTGGGATGCGCCTTGCGCTCCGCCATCTCCTCCTCCGTGATCGTGGACTGAGCCGAGTGATCACGGCGGTGAGGGTCGGTGGGCTACGCGAGGGTTGGGGTTGGCGGGTAGGAGACGGAGAAGGAGCAGGGGTTAGGGAGGTGTTGGGGCCAACACGGGTGATGGGGAGGTGCGAGAGGATGTCAGTATGGAGGGTTGGGCTGGGGGAGGAGATGAGAATGGAATCCCATCTGGGAGTGAGAAAAGAGATGGGGGCACCAGGGAAGTGTTGGCAGAGGAGGAGGGAGAGATTCCAGGCCTCGAGAAGGGAAGGATCGGGACGGGAGAGGAGGTATTTGTATAAAGAGGGGGGGAGGAGGGGGAGGAGGAGGAGTAGGAGGAGGTGGAGGGAGCAGGGCCAGGCAGGGAGACATCCATGGCATCCTGGGGGGGGGAAGGAGGACGGGGTGGCGCCTTTTTGGGAGCAGAGCAGGTGGTGGTGCAACTAGGGCTTTTAACGGCGGCAGAAGGGTGGGTGGTGAAATGAGGGACGGGAGCAATAGGGTGGTGGCGGGAAGGGGCAGGTCCCGGCGTGGACGCAGCAGTCGGCGCCGGAGATGGTGACGGTGAAGGCGACGGTGGTGGCGGTGATGGCGAAGGCGATGGGGAGAGTTGGGCATGGGCAGTGGCCCGACGGGCCACCACCCTAGCTGGAGCTGCAGTGACAGGCTGCGGGAGTGGGGGGAAAGTATCAGAGGGAGAGGAGCGGGAGGAAGAAGCTGGAGAGGGGACGACAAAGAGCGAGGGCGAAGGGAGAGTGAGAAGAGGCGGGATGGAAAGAGGGGGGTGTGACTGGGCACACTATGTTATGGTGGTGGTGGCGGCGGAGGGGGGAGTATAAACTATGGCTGTGGTGGTAGTGGTGGTGGGGCCTGACATGACAGGGAGAAACAGAAACGCACAGGACGAAAAAGAAAGGACAAAAACTGGGGACAGACGAAGACGAAGACGGAGGAAGACGAAGACGGACGAAGATCAGTCCCACGCTGCTGGCGCTGGCGCTGACGGCGACGACGCGTGGCAGGAATGCCGCAGCTGCTGCTGCCGCGGACGGGGCCGTGGCCAGGGCCGGGGGCCGTCGCTGCTGCTGGGATGGGCTGGGCTGGGCTGGCTGGACCGCTGCTGCTGCAGGAGGGCTGGCTGGCTGGCTGGCTGGCTGGCTGGCTGGCTGGCTGGCTGCTACCGGCTGGACCGCTGCTGCTGCTGCTGCTGCTGCTGCTGGCTGGCTGGCTGGCTGGCTGGCTGGCACCTGAAAAACCTAGCACTTCGATTAGTGCTGGAATGGCACAATCGAAGGGCGGTAACCTTGCAGAGTACCGCCGGAGATGCAGTACTGTAATTTCATTTGCTTATAAAGCATAAAAACAATCACGTAATATTTTTGGTTGCTTTAGTAACTCGCATGACCTGCATATTATGGCAACAAAGTTGCAGTATTTATCATTATGACAGCAGAGTTGGTGGCTCCTGTGATACACATCAGGTAGTTCATACACTATGCGATCAAAAGTATCCGTAAATCCCAGAAAACATACGTTTTTCATATTAGGTGCATTGTGCTGCCACCTATTGCCGGGTACTCCATATCAGCGAGCTCAGTAGTCGTCATACATCGTGAGAGAGCAGAATGTGGCGTTGTGCGGAACTCACGGACTTCGAACGTGGTCAGGTGATTTGATGTCAGTTGTTTCATACGCCTGTGCGCGAGATTTCCACACTCCTAAACATCCCCAGTCCCCTTGTTACAGATGTGATAGTGAAACGTGAAGCGACACGTACAGGCCGACCTCGTCTGTTGACTGATAGAGATCACCAGCAGATGAATAGAGTCTTAATGTGTAATAGGCAGACATCTATCCATCACACAGGAATTCCAAACTGCATCAGAATCTACTGCAAGTACTATAACAGTTAGACAGGAGGTGAGAAAACTTGGGATTTCATGCTCGAGTGGCTGCTCATAAGCCACACATCACGCCTGTAAATGCCAAACGACGCCTCGCTTGGTGTAAGGAGCGGAAACATTGGACGACTGAATAGTGGAAAAACGTTGTGTGGATCCGATGGCAGCGTCTGGTATGGCAAGCGCCCGGTGAACATCATATGCCAGCGTGTGTAGTGCCAACAGTAAAATTTGGAAGCGGTGGTGTTACGGTGTGGTCGTGTTTTTCATGGAAAGGGCTTGCACCCCTTGTTGTTTTGCGTGGCACTATCACGGCAAAGGTGATGGCGATTGCATTTTTCTACACGATCGAGCACCTGTTCATAATGCACGGCCTTTGGTGGAGTGTTAACACAACAATAACATTCCTGTAATGGACTAGCCTGCACAGAGTCCTGACCTGAATCCTATAGAACACCTTTGAGATGTTATGGGACGCCGAATTCGTGCCAGGCCTCACCGAACGACATCGATACCTCACCTCAGTGCTGCACTCCGTGAAGAGTGGGCTACCATTTCCCAAGAAACCTTCCAGCACCTGATTTAAAGTATGCATGCGAGAGTGGAAGTTGTCATCAAGGCTAAGGGTGGGCCAACACCATATTAAATTCCAGCATTACCGATGGAGGGCGCCACGAACGTGTAAGTCATTTTCAGCCAGTTGTTCCGATACTTTTGATCACATAGTGTGTGTTCCACGCGATTGTCTTCTTTAATTTGACATAAAAATTCCTCCTTGCTACGTTGAAACACGTATCTTGCCAGAAACACGTGTATTTCTACAATAATCCTTCCGGCAGCTATTTCCAAAAGACACAAAATGTCTGTGCTTTGATTACGAGTCAGAAGCAGTAGACAAGTTAGTGATGCTGCGAATACGTTAATCGAAGAGAGATGTAAAAAAGAGGACAATATTAAATGCGTAGTTTGACATACAGTATTAGTGAATATTTTAATAGATTACACTACGACTACAGCTATTCCATCGGAGCATGAAATAAACACAATTACCCAAAGCGTCTTAAAAGATATTGCTCGCTATTAGTTATACAGAAGTAAAGATCGCCACATGAACTCAAAAGGCAGGTTTAAATAGATCTTTGACTCCAGCCACCAGAAGCGCTATTTGGTGAGAAACGTATTCGTAAAATACCGTACTTCTATGACTGAATTACCTTGAAAAGTGTAGAACATCTTGAGATTTGTGAGCAACATCGAAGTTCGATTAACAGTAAAGAAAAAAAAGTGCAAATCACACAGTCTGCTCGGTGAAGCAGCGGGTGCTGAGCTAGTTATCACTATTTCTCGATATACACTCCTGGAAATGGGAAAAAGAACACATTGACACCGGTGTGTCAGACCCACCATACTTGCTCCGGACACTGCGAGAGGGCTGTACAAGCAATGATCACACGCACGGCACAGCGGACACACCAGGAACCGCGGTGTTGGCCGTCGAATGGCGCTAGCTGCGCAGCATTTGTGCACCGCCGCCGTCAGTGTCAGCCAGTTTGCCGTGGCATACGGAGCTCCATCGCAGTCTTTAACACTGGTAGCATGCCGCGACAGCGTGGACGTGAACCGTATGTGCAGTTGACGGACTTTGAGCGAGGGCGTATAGTGGGCATGCGGGAGGCCGGGTGGACGTACCGCCGAATTGCTCAACACGTGGGGCGTGAGGTCTCCACAGTACATCGATGTTGTCGCCAGTGGTCGGCGGAAGGTGCACGTGCCCGTCGACCTGGGACCGGACCGCAGCGACGCACGGATGCACGCCAAGACCGTAGGATCCTACGCAGTGCCGTAGGGGACCGCACCGCCACTTCCCAGCAAATTAGGGACACTGTTGCTCCTGGGGTTTCGGCGAGGACCATTCGCAACCGTCTCCATGAAGCTGGGCTACGGTCCCGCACACCGTTAGGCCGTCTTCCGCTCACGCCCCAACATCGTGCAGCCCGCCTCCAGTGGTGTCGCGACAGGCGTGAATGGAGGGACGAATGGAGACGTGTCGTCTTCAGCGATGAGAGTCGCTTCTGCCTTGGTGCCAATGATGGTCGTATGCGTGTTTGGCGCCGTGCAGGTGAGCGCCACAATCAGGACTGCATACGACCGAGGCACACAGGGCCAACACCCGGCATCATGGTGTGGGGAGCGATCTCCTACACTGGCCGAACACCACTGGTGATCGTCGAGGGGACACTGAATAGTGCACGGTACATCCAAACCCTCATCGAACCCATCGTTCTACCATTCCTAGACCGGCAAGGGAACTTGCTGTTCCAACAGGACAATGCACGTCCGCATGTATCCCGTGCCACCCAACGTGCTCTAGAAGGTGTAAGTCAACTACCCTGGCCAGCAATATCTCCGGATCTGTCCCCCATTGAGCATGTTTGGGACTGGATGAAGCGTCGTCTCACGCGGTCTGCACGTCCAGCACGAACGCTGGTCCAACTGAGGCGCCAGGTGGAAATGGCATGGCAAGCCGTTCCACAGGACTACATCCAGCATCTCTACGATCGTCTCCATGGGAGAATAGCAGCCTGCATTGCTGCGAAAGGTGGATATACACTGTACTAGTGCCGACATTGTGCATGCTCTGTTGCCTGTGTCTATGTGCCTGTGGTTCTGTCAGTGTGATCATGTGATGTATCTGACCCCAGGAATGTGTCAATAAAGTTTCCCCTTCCTGGGACAATGAATTCACGGTGTTCTTATTTCAATTTCCAGGAGTGTATATAGGTTTTCATTTTAGTCCACCGATTAGCTTCTACTTTCACGGTAACAGGTATAATATTGCTCTGTTGAGAAATAAGGTAAATCGCGTCGTCTCTGAACAAACGAGATATTGGTAGCAAACGTTTGTGAAACTTAACATTGCAGGTAAGAACGGGAGGAACAATGATGTTCCTATTTAGAAACTTAGAATAGCAATGTATGCCGGCAAGAGAACCGAACGCGGAACCTAGTCATTGCAGCCAAAACTCTTACTGACTGAGATATTCCGGTGCGACTCGGGACTCACCCTCACATCTTCAAATCTACCAGTGTATCTCTCACATTAGCCTCCTTTATCCAACGTGCATCACTCGTGCAAATTATGCAGATGAACATTTTGTGTAATTGGTTAAGTAGGGAGAGATGCTGTCCGAAATGAAATTGTGATGGCGGGTTCTGAATAGTGCCTGGAGAGCCCAGCGAGTAATAGTACTAACCGCGAATGGAAAAGTTCCATATTTGAGTACTTAGCGGTTACCGAAGAATAGAAGTTACTTTCAGCTAGCTGTAGCATATCCAGAATACTGCAATATGACTGTTTCGGAAGTGATATTGATGAAGTACGGGCTCTTACATCTGGTGCTCAAATGGGTTCCAGATCAACGAGGTCCATAACGTAGGCCTATACGTACAAGAAGAACAATAGCTGCAGAACAACCTCGAAGAGGAGCTCAACGGTGAGGAAGAGGGCTTATTGGACATTCTAAGTTTGCAAGGTGATGATGATGAACCGGAATGGGATGCTAATGAGTAGGTTGATTAACGATGTAATGTGTTGATTTAGAGTGTACTGTTATTTAAATTATACCAAATACGACCTTAGAGTGACCCAAATTGTAATATGAAGGCTCTAGTGCTACCGATAAACACAAAAACAGGATCACGTGCCAGTATTTTGACTTATGGATAAACTTAAATTTAGAGAACTGCACGATCAGTACTCTCGAAAAATTCCCAGATTTCTGGTTAACACAATAAAGGAATAGGGTCTTGCTCAGGGACTGCCACCTTACCGTATTGGGGAGGTATTTCAACACGAAAAGGAAGAGAGCTGCAGGTATTAGTTACAAATCAAAGAGTACCTTTCTCAGGACGAAACGCGTAATAGCCAAAATAATGATCAGTAACCAACTAATTAAACATGGTATTGCAGTGCGTGTGGCAATCCTAATTAAGATGCGAAGTTCATGTCCGAAGGAACTTTACATCGTTGTTCGGAATAACACCGGCACTGCAAATGATAGGTTCACACATTTATCCGCCGACACGGGGCAAGCGACTTTCAAGTAACATGTCTCCCTATTAAGGGAATATTGAAACCTTCCCGTCTCCTCTATACCTCCTTTGTTACGCAACCTTCCCTTCTACAGTAACCTATGAAACCTTCCCTTAGGATTTCTATGTCTTGCTTAATAATAACAAATGAAATCTTCCCTATGAAATTAATTCTCTTTCTCAGTAATAATAAGTGCAATCTTCGCATACAAATTTAAATGCTGCTTATTAAAAGTGATTTGTTGATTATTTCGACGAAACATAGAATGTGTCGTCGTCGTGGCCCTCAGTCGTTATCTGCAATAACCCAAAACTGTTCCTTACCTTTTTTACTGTTACTGGATCGCCATCTGACTGCTACATCGCACTGCGACATGAATACACTTACTCTGATTTACTATACTCTATTAGCTGCTGGTGGGCTGTCATAATACGTGGCTGTATTTATTACCAAAGCTGACGTTATTCTTTAATTAATTTTTCTGAAGTTACGTAATTCATAGCTAAACTTTTTCTTGATAACAATAAAATTTTGCAAAGTTTTACGTTGATGGTTTTTGGGATGGATTGTAATCAGCAATGCAATATTGCTGGCAAAAATTAATTATATTCTGAAAACCATTCTTCAAATATTTACTGTTGGTAATGGAATGATTTTACAAACGTTCAAATGGGACTTACTTTTTACAATAATCTTACAAATAGCGTTGCGCAAACATACCTTCAGTAGTCTTGAGCTTCTCAAAAAAATAATTCAATAATATTAGTTCCTCTTATGATAATAGTTAACTGATATCTCTGTACATCCGTTTATAATCTCTTGTAGATCATAGCTGGTGGCTGGCAGGCACACCGCTCCTCTCAACCTCTCGCTTCAGACCTGCTACCGACTCGCTTCACATCACGCAGACTTCCTACGAACACTATAAGTGCGGTCTCGCCCGCCAACAATGCTTTCAGGTGCAGACAGTCCCTTCTACCATTACAAAATGTATCAATGCGCGGTCTTTCCCACTCTTTTCTTAAAATGTATCCATACACGGTCTCTCCCGCCCTTTTTAAAATTATATCAATGTGCGGTCTCTCTCGGCAACAATACTTTGTTGCAGCCATTCCCTGCTACCACAATTATTTCCAAAATGACAAATATTGATTATTCCTACTTAATCCTACTAATAAAATATAAACATCTTTTAAATTGTGGTTTGACAATAGACAATAGAAATATACAGGTCTTACAATGTACATGTTGAATGTACGGGTACACGTTGTGGACGTTTGCTTGACGATATATGGAAGTTTGAGTCTAACCGTGAGTCCTGCTCGAATTGCGAAATGGTAAGGCGAGCACTCTCGGTAAGCTGGAAATCATGGTTCGAATCCCAGTCCGGCAGTAATTTTCATTGTCATCATTACATTATACCGCTGATAGTAGTTCATATTCGCAACTGCGAATACGTTTCATTGAACAAGTCTCTAGCTACCTTTGCTGTAATGCTTCTTTTGACGCCACCAGAGACATAATTATTGTTTCAAATGGGATGCAGCACAGCAGAAGAGCATTAAGTAAGAGAAAGACAAGACGGAAGCAATACCCAACTCACGTCTTTTAATGTAATGAAAATGAATCAAGATAATAAGAAAGATGAAAGGAGCATACACAAAGAAGAAATGAAATTTCTAACGTCTATAAGAGGATGTTTTAATCGAGATCGATTAAGAAATGAAGACACTGGAGAAGCACTGCTGATATTGTAGCCAGACGATAAAATAAAACTACATTAAATTTGAAAAAACAGTTTAGAACGTATGAGTGAAAGAAGACCACTAAAATCAGAAAGTAGATATAGACCAGTGGGAGAAAAAAATTTGGGAATACCAAAGAAAAGATAGGAACAAATTTTAAGAAGCCACAAGACGTCACTGAGCCTAATCGTTGAAGAAGAAGAAGACGGAAAGGGGACAGAGTGTCCAACGGTGGTAGGCTTTTCTTTCACTATTACTTCACTCTTCTTCCTTTCTAATTTTTTCTCTTGATAAGGCAGAAAAAAAATATAACAGATAAAGGTAGAGGTAACAATCTGCCGTAAAAATAACAGAGGGATCAGATATAACACCAATAGGCAAATGATAAATAAATAAAATACACATCTTAATGAGTAAGAACATTTTCAAATCTGATTTGTAATTTTCTATCTCCTCTTCATTGTAATGTGGTGTCATATGAGTGTCTGTTATCAAGGTGCAGTTGATCCAGAGACGACGCAACGTACCTAATTTCGCCACCCGATATACTTGTATAATTCGATACGAATATTGCCTTCAGAGGAACGTTCCAGGTTTGGATCCCTCGTCCAGTGCAACGTTTTAATTTCGCAAGAAGTTTGAAAACAACCACGCTCCACCGTAGAGCGGAAGATTCATTAAGAACCAGATTACTTATTTTACATGACAATGTTTAACAGGCTGCCCGCCACAGTGGAATCAAGAAAAACACAGGAAAGCACGAGAGGGCGTTCAATAACTAACGCAACACATTTTTTCGTGAAAGCAGGTTGGTCTTATTCTGGATTAAAATTATACCCACTCTTTTGTTTACAAAAGCTTAGTAATGAATATGGTCTCTATTCAAAACGTCGGCCTTACTTCTCTTTGCTGGGAGGACCCGTATGCCCTCGTGCTACCACTCAACAGGTCGACGCCCGAGCCAACTTCCTGCTGCGTCAGTAAACTTCCCGTCGTCCACTTACTGCATCCAGTCGGTTGCATCCTTCTTTGGGCGAAAAAGATGGAAGGTGTTAGATCCGGGTTGCAGCATGGATGAGGATGAAGAGTCCAATAAAATTTTGTGAGCTCCTCTTGGGTACGCAGACTTGTGTAAGATCTTGCGTTCTCGTGGAGAAGGAGAAGTTACTTTGCATTTTTGGGTCGACGAACACGTTCCTTCAGTTTCGTGAGGGTACCACAATTGTTGCACCATGACGGAAGAACACCAGACAGAACAATCCAAAGTCATAGAAGAACGCCACCATGAGTTTCCTGGCTTCGAGTGCGGCTCTGAACTCCTCTTAGGAGCAGAGCCGGTGCGGCCCCTCGCCATGGATTGCGGGTTTGTTTCCTTCCACATGATGAGCCCATGTATAATCGGCTGTGACTGTGTACGACAGAAAAATTGTCACCAGCCTGGTAACGAGCAAGTAGAGCCGCACAAATGGTCTTTCGTTGCTCTCTATGGTCTTCTGTTAGGCAGCGAGGAACCCACCGGGCACACGCCTTTGAGTACTCCAACTGGTGTATTCGTCTGTCATCACTATTAATAGAGAAGTCCAGTTGAGCAGCGAAGTATTTGATTGTGATCTGTCGATCACATCTAATGAGAGTGATCACACGTTCCTACATGGGAGGAGCCACAGCTGTGTGTGGCCCGCAGGCGCAGAAGAGATCGGTCAGTTTTGTGTGCCCTTGCTGTGGTGATATGACAGACGCCTCGCTCAATGACTCACCGTGCTCTTGTTCCATAGACTATTTTTTTTTTTTTGGTCATCAGTCTACTGACTGGTTTGATGCGGCCCGCCTCGAATTCCTTTCCTGTGCCAACCTCTTCATCTTAGAGTAGCACTTGCAACCTACGTCCTCAATTATCTGCTTGACGTATTCCAATCTCTGTCTTCCTCTACAGTTTTCGCCCACTACAGCTCCATCTAGTACCATGGAAGTCATTCCCTCATGTCTTAGCAGATGTCCTATCATCCTGTCCCTTCTCCTTATCAGTGTTTTCCACATATCCCTTTCCTCTCCGAGTCTGCGTAGAACCTCCTCATTCCTTACCTTATCAGTCCACCTAATATTCAACATTCGTCTATAGCACCACATCTCAAATGCTTCGATTCTCTTCTGTTCCGGTTTTTCCACAGTCCATGTTTCACTACCATACAATGCTGTACTCCAGACGTACATCCTCAGAAATTTCTTCCTCAAATTAAGGCCGGTATTTGATATTAGTAGACTTCTCTTGGCCAGAAATGCCTTTTTTGCCATAGCGAGTCTGCTTTTGATGTCCTCCTTGCTCCGCCCGTCATTGGTTATTTTACTGCCTAGGTAGCAGAATTCCTTAACTTCATTGACTTCGTGACCATCAATCCTGATGTTACGTTTCTCGCTGTTCTCATTTCTACTACTTCTCACTACCTTCGTCTTTCTCCGATTTACTCTCAAACCATACTGTGTACTCATTAGAATGTTCATTCCATTCAGCAGATCATTTAATTCTTCTTCACTTTCACTCAGGATAGCAATATCATCAGCGAATCGTATCATTGATATCCTTTCACCTTGTATTTTAATTCCACTCCTGAACCTTTCTTTTATTTCCATCATTGCTTCCTCGATGTACAGATTGAAGAGTAGGGGCGAAAGGTTACAGCCTTGTCTTACACCCTTCTTAATACGAGAACTTCGTTCTTGATCGTCCACTCTTATTATTCCCTCTTGGTTGTCTTACATATTATATACGACCCGTCTGTCCCTATAGCTTACCCCTACTTTTTTCAGAATCTCGAACAGCTTACACCATTTTATATTGTCGAACGCTTTTTCCAGGTCGACAAATCCTATGAAAGTGTCCTGATTTTTCTTTAGCCTTGCTTCCATTATTAGCCGTAACGTCAGAATTGCCTCTCTCGTCCCTTTACTTTTCCTAAAGGCAAACTGATCGTCACCTAGCGCATTCTCAATTCTCTTTTCCATTCTTCTGTATATTATTCTTGTAAGCAGCTTCGATGCATGAGCGGTTAAGCTGATTGTGCGATAATTCTCGCACTTGTCAGCACTTGCTGACTTCGGAATTGTGTGGATGATGCTTTTCCGAAAGTCAGATGGTATGTCGCCAGACTCATATATTCTACACACAAACGTGAATATTCGTTTTGTTGCCACTTCCCCCAATGATTTTAGAAATTCTGATGGAATGTTATCTATCCCTTCTGCCTTATTTGACCGTAAGTCCTCCAAAGCTCTTTTAAATTCCGATTCTAATACTGGATGCCCTATCCTCCTGTTTCTTCTTCCATCACATCAGACAAATCTTCGCCCTCATAGAGGCTTTCAATGTATTCCTTCCACCTATCTGCTCGCTCCTCTGCATTTAACAGTGGAATTGCCGTTGCACTGTTAATGTTACCACCGTTGCTTTTAATGTCATCAAAGGTTGTTTTGACTTTCCTGTATGCTGCAAATATGAATATCTGTGATATTCTGGTTTTTCGCTAAAACTATCTCAATGACAGCTCTCTGCCCCGAAAGCATGACTGCTATGTACAGCGACGCCACATATCGGAACGTCATGAAGTGTGAATATTGAAAGACGACTCAAACACTACCACATTTTTATCAACCAAAATTGGCTGACAAAAAATTTATAGCGTTAATTATACAACGCCTATCGAAAGAAGAGGTGGGTACGTTGGCAGTGCGACAGGTATGAGACGTAACACGAGACGAGCTGTCGGTTACATTGAGAAGCCAGAGAGGGAAAAATGTCTGGTCCGACATGCGCACTGCATCCAGTTGCTCCTCGACTCTTCCTAGCGTGAATCGCTACCTCGTATCAGAGAGAGAGAAAGAGAGCAGCACTGTATTTGTTCGGCGCCACTCATCGTCGCTGATGCCGCCAGCCCGCGAGGCAGCCGGCGGGCCGGTGCCAGCCAGAGAGCGTGGCGACACGTCGAGAATATGTCGCTACTTTACGAGGCCGTAAAGCGGCGCTTTATAGTGCTGTTAGGGCCGCCACGCAGATTCTGCCGCGCCGCATATGAGAAGCGATATATCGCGGCCTGCGGCGGGCCGGCGCCGCCCTCTCCCAGGCCGACAGCCGTGTTCTCGATCGCTGCCCTTTGCTCCTGCCGTCCATTTCCCGCCGGTGACGTAGCACCGATCGCGATGCCAGAAAAACTCAATTTCACCCGTACGACGCGTTCGCAACGGGTCTTGGGACTATTAAAGAGAGAGACAAATGGTCGTTGCTGTTTCCAACGCATCGACGTAATTGTTCACAGAGCTCCGTAAATTGTTTGAGGTATTTCTGATTACAAAACCAGTCCGATGAAATACACTAACGGAAAAATTGAGGGACAGTCATAAAAATTGTGAATACCTTTATCTATCTAACGCTGGTGTAAGCTCAAGATAAACCACTCGAATTTTGAATTAATGACAAGTTAATAGCCGATGTAGCCGCCAGAATGCTGAATGCAAGCAGGTAAACGTGTCTGCACGTTGTTGCACAGGTGCCAGATATCAGCTTGTTGGATGAAGTTCCATGCCTGTTGCATTTTGCTGGTCAATGGTTCAAAGGCTCTGAGCACTATGGGACTTAACATCTGAGTTCATCAGTCCCCTAGAACTTAGAACTACTTAAACCTAACTAACCTAAAGACATCACACACATGCATGCCAGAGGCAGGATTCGAACCTGCGACCGTAGCGGTATCGCGGTTCCAGACTGAAGCTCCTAGAACCGCTCGGCCACAACGGCCGGCGTTGGTCAATGCTCGGGCGGCTAATGCTGTTTGAGGATGACGCTGAAGCTGTAGTCCGAAGACGTCCCATATGTGCTCGATAGGAGCAACGGCATGAGGATGTAGAAGGCAATGGAAATGACTGCATTAAATACACATAACGTGTATCCACAGGACACGTGGCCTATAATTAAAAAGTTTCATGATGACCCCTCCATGGCAAAAGATTCCGGAACAGTACCCCGTTCGAATCTCCGGCAGGAGACTGCCAAGGGAGAAGTGACTATGAGAAGAAGACTGAATAATCAACGAAAGGTTAACGTTCTATGAGTCGTTCTTGAATGTGGTTGGGAGAGAATCAGAAAAGGGTAATGCAAAGACAATCTAGATGCAACAGGGGTCATTGAAGACATGGATTTACGGTCATATGAGTTTAGGCTAATATCAACTGCAGCAGACAAAGGCATAACCGGAGTAGGATTTGTTATGAATAGAAAGGCAGTGCAAAGAGTGTGTTACAGTGAACACTTCAGTGACAGGGTTTTGCTGATGAGAATTAACAGCAAACTTACACCAACAACGATATTTCAGGTTTATAAAACAGCGTCACAAGCTGAAGATGAAAGAGAGAAAGTATATGCGGATATAGGAAGGGTAATACGTTACATGAAAATCTAATAGTCATGGAGGACTGGAAGAAAAGGTTATAGGAAAATATGGGCTTGGGACAAGGAATGAGAGAGGACAAAGATTAACTTAGTTCTGTAACAAATTTCAGCTAGTAATAGTGAATCCTCTGATCAAGAATCACAGGAGGAGACGGTATACTTCGAAATGACAGGATGATACTAGAAGATTTCACTCAGATTACATAATGGTCAGACAGAGATACCTAAATTAGATACTGGATTTAAGGCGTACCCAAGAGCAAACATAGACTCAGATCACAATGTGGTAGTGAAGAAGTGGGATACAGAAGTACTAAGGGATGACAACACACACTTGAAGTTATCTAAGGCTATAGATGAAGCAATAAAGAATAGCTCAGTAGGCAATACAGGTTGAAGATGAATAGAAATCTCTAAAAAGAACCATCACAGAAGTTGGAAAGAAAAACGTAGGTACAAAGAAGGTAACTGGCAAGAAACCATGGCTAACAGAAGAAATACTTCAGTTGATCGATAAAAGGACCCGGAAATTTAGTAATACAGAAATAGAAATCGCTGAGAAATGAAATAAATAGGAAGTGCAGGGGAGCTAAGACCAAAAGGCTGCATGAAAAAATGTGAAGAAATCGATAAAAAATGTTTCGGAAGGATAGACCCATCATACAGTCAAAATAACCATCGGTTACATTAAAAGCAAGGGCGGTACCATTAAGAGGGCAACCGGAATTCCATTGTTAAATGCAGAGGAGATGGCGGATAGGTGGAAAGAGTGCTTTGGAGGCCTCCATGAAAGGGAAGACATGTCTGATATGATAGAACAAATAGCAGTCGATTTAGGAGAGATAGGGGATCCAGTATCAGAAACCGAATTTAGGAGAGCTTTGGAGGTCTTACTGTCAAATAAGACAGGAGGGATAGATTGCCTCACAATTTTTAAAATAATTGGATAAGTGGCAACAGAACGACTACTCAAGTTGGTGTTTTTGTATCCCGCCTGGAAGGCGGCTCGTGGGTCTGCTCCTGAGATCTGTAAAACAGGCGGAATGATGGAAGCGAGTAGGGGCTGGTGAGGTAAAGCACTTCGGTACTGCAAGTAAAGTTAAAGCACCTTTACTGGCGTATAAACATATACAAACACATTACTTAATTTTTGGTACAGATGATCACGTAGATGCGAAGCCGTTCATGTATTAAAACTAACAGTTATTAGAAGTTACTACGGCAAAGTCTATAATGGCTAATGGCTAGCCCCCCTACAAGTAGAAGCTAAGTTGCTAGGTCGTCCGCTCTTGATCAACTGGGCAGAAAGTAGAGCAGCGCTCGTTGTGCTCCACAGCGTCGGCTAGAGGGCACGGCGTAGTTCGTCCGCTCTCGTAGTGCCAACCTACGAGCGTGTACCTACGCTGTGGTATTGGAACTATCGATATGACAGGTGTGTAGAATGTATGAGTCTGGCATTCGGAAAAATATGATGCATACAGTTCCGAAGACTGGAAGAGCTGACAAGTGCGATAATTATCGCGCAATCAGCTTCACAGCTCATGCATCCAAGTTGCTGACAAGAACAATATGCAGAAGAACGGAAAAGAAAATTAAGAATGTGCTAGATGACGATCACATTATCTTTAGAAGAGGTAAAGGCACCCGACAGGCAATTCTGACTTTGCAGCTGATGACTGAAGCAAGACTAAAGAAATATCAAGAGACGTTCATAGGATTTGTCGACCTAGGAAAAGCGCTAGACAATGTAAAATGCTGCAACAAGTTCGCAATTCTGAGAGAAATAGGGCTAAGATAGAGGGAGAGATAGGTAATATACAATGTGGAGGTTCCGGGGTTCGATTCCCGGCGGGGTCAGGGCTTTTCTCTGCCTCGTGATGACTGGGTGTTTTGTGATGCCCTTAGGTTAGTTATGTTTAAGTAGTTCTAAGTTCTAGGGGACTGATGACCATAGATGTTAAGTCCCATAGTGCTCAGAGCCATTTTTTTACAATGTGGACAGGAGCCAAGTGGGAATAATAAGAGTGCACGGCCAAGGACGATGTGCTTCGATTAAATCTGTTCAATCTGTACATCCTAGAAGCAATGATGCAAATAAAAGAGAGATTTAGGAGTGGGACTAAAATTCAAGGTGAGAAGATATCAATAATACGATTCACTGACGACATTGCTATCCTGAGTGCAAGTGGAGAAGGATTACATGGTATGCTGAATGCAATAAACAGTCTAATGAGTACAGGATATGAACAGTGAGGAAATAGAAGAAAGACGAAAGTAATGAGAAGTAGGAGAAATGACAACAGCGAGAAACTTAACATTAGGATTGATGTTCACCAAGTAGATGAAGTTAAGGAATAACCAGTACAATAACCAATGACGAACCGAGCAAGGAGGACTTCAAAAGCTGACTAGCACTGGCCATTAAGGCATTCCTGGGCAAGAGAAGTTTGCTTGTATCAAACATAGCCCTTAATGTGAGTAAGAAATTTCTGAGGATGTACGTCTGGAGCACAGGATTGTACGTAGTGAAACATGTACTGTGAGAAAACCGGAACAGAAAAAATCTAACGATTTGAGATGTGTAGCTACAGGCGAATGTTGAAAATTAAGTACACTGATAAGATAAGGAATGAGGAGGTTCCGCGCAGAATGGGAGAGGGAAGGAATATGAGAAGCATAAAGGGCAGGATGATAGGACATCTGTTCAGACATTAGAGAATTTATTTATTTATTTAATCGTACGTCTAGGGTCCCCCGTCGGGCAGACCGTTCTTCGGGTGCCGGTCTTTCAATTTGACGCCACTTCGGCGACCTGCAGTCGAAGAGGATGATAGGATGAGGATGAGGACAGCACAACACCCAGTCCCTGGACGGAGAAAATTCCCCGACCCAGCCAGGAATGGAACCCGGGCCCAGAGCACTGACAATCCGTCAGCTACCGGGGGGCAAACATCAGGGAATGACTTCCATCATACTAGAGGGAGCTGTAGAGGGCAAGAACTGTAGAGGAAGACAGAAATTGGAATACATCCAGCAAATAACTGAGGACGTAGGTTGCAAGTGCTACTCTTAAGTGAAGAGATTGGCACAGGAGAGGTATCTGTGGCTGGCCTCGTCACACCAGTCAGAAGACAGACGAACCAAAAAAACGTCCAGTCTCAAAGGTAACCAACGCTCACAAATAAAAGTCCTGTTTCACATGTAGAACATTTTTATGTAATACATTAGTCCTAACTTCACATGCGCCTTTATATTTAAAAGTCACTGGAATCCATTAAAAACTACGTGTCCTGGTGACTATGAGGGGATCACACTTTGCGGATACACCGTGTGGCAGCCATAGCACGCTACTATGGGCCAGAGTAGTGTCAGTAAGAGACATCTTCATATGTCCTGCTTGAGGAACTCTGGTCTTAGGGCACAGAACTTACTCCTGCTTGCAAATTTCTGTCGTCTACATCGTCAGCGATATTGTACTTAGGCAAAGCTACTACTAACTGCGGTTGAGCAGGCTATCTTGGATACAGGGATCTGTAAGTGTCAAACCACTGGGTTTCTCCTTTAAGTTCTCTTACAACCGTTTACTGAATGTCAGATATTGGCGTACATCAGTACGTGAACAACACAACTCCAGAAAAGAACGAGTTAATTAGCCAGAAACCCTTAAGGCATAATTGATAACAGCAATCACGAACTTTTCAATCCAGTCAGAAATCTTTAAGGCAATTGGAAATAAAATTGTTTCAAATTTAAGTGCATTGGAAATTGACTAAAATTTTCAAACATAATCGTCAGTAACGATAATAGATTTTAAAGTCAAAGCAAGAGGATTGACTAAAATCTTCAACTCAATTGGTAATCGCAATAAAAAAATTTAAAATTCAATAGGCAAGTAAATTGTCTGAGATAATTGAAGCACAACTGACAATTTATCTGAAGCACTGCCCAAAATGCTCAGATACAGATCTTGGCGATCTGGCTAGACCAAAATACAAAATTTATACACACGATCTTACTGTAATAATCTGTAAGAGAAACGTTGCAGTGGCAGTTGTTGGTGAAGGCGGCGTATAAGGTCGAAGTCAGCCTTCGTAACCAGCCTGCAAGTAAAACATGCCCGTCAGCCACAAACTGCGCTGGGATGCGTTACAATATACTATAACGGAGAAAAAGACACAGTAAGCTTACAAGTCATGATAAAGCAATCACATACATTGCAATCTTCGTCTACCGTGCCTTACAAGAAACGGTACAGAAATATCAAACATGATTTAGTTTTAGCAGACACAAGAAAGGTAATAGTGCGCAGATTAATACTGAAACAAATCATGAACGTCAAAATTTTCCTCTAACATGCCTCACAAGAAACGGCACATAAATGGCAAAATGATTTAGCTTTAACAAACGCACTTACATAATAGTGCACCGTTTAAAACTGAAATAAAATGATGTAAACTAAACCTTCCTCCAACACGCCTCACAAAAAACTGCCACATAAACAACAACAACAAAGATTTAGTTTTAGCCAATGTATAAAACTAACAGCGCAAGATTTAATTCTGAATCAAATCACTGGCGTATTAACTGGCCTAACGATCATGAGACAAAATGGCTGGCTTTGAGCACTATGCAACTTAACTTCTGGGGTCATCAGTCGCCTAAAACTTAGAACTAATTAAACCTAACTAACCTAAGGACATCACACACATCCATGCCCGAGCCAGGATTCGAACCTGCGGCCGTAGCGGTCGCTCGGTTCCAGACTGTAGCGCCTAGAGCCGCACGGCCACTCCGGCCGGCGATCATGAGATAAGGTGTCAGTCAACAGAGCAGAACCTTGCGGACGTAAACTAAATATTTACTTTTCTTTTGGAAATTTAAACTTGCGTGATGCGACAGCCGACCGCTTACCCCGCATGATGTTGTAGATACAGTCTACACAGAGGCACTTCACCTTGTTTATGTTAACAGTCCAAGACACAGCCAGAAACGACGTTGTCTTTGCAGGAAACAGAAAAATTCGGCACATGCTCACCAATTACGGATCAGCACGACGGGTTTTACGATCACGGCCCTCGGGTAGATACGCTAACCACGCCCCGCACCAAGTCCTTCCTCCTCCAGACGCGAGTCGCATAGTTCTGCGATGTACGTACTCGTTCACGGCGACAGCAGCTCTGCCCCTCCTCGGCTGGTGCCTCTGGCTCTCGTCGCGCTGGCCCAGGGAAGATCACGTCCGGAATCCATACCGGCCGCCACACACCAGCCACACGCGCGCTTCGCCCAATTTGCAGATATCAAAATCCTCACTCCACGGGATTACGCACGGCTTAAGAAGGGTCTCCATTTGCCGCGCGCCCCCTCTGGCAACGCCAGACTGTCCAAAGGGCATTATCAATGCTGACGATCGACAGATCGAAAGGAAGCTGATGAAAAATGTTGTGTATGTGGTTAAGATATGTCAAAAATGTTATATCATTGGCTGTACAGTGTCTGAAGTAAGTAACTATCGGATCAGCACAAGATTGCTATGCTTCATTTCATGGCGCCCACATAACTAGAATAACTTCGTCCTTCAGGAAAAATTAAGAAATTCAAACTACTACTTGTGGTGTTGTTCCTGAATATGTTAAGATGAGTACACTCTAGAAATAAAAACGAGCACCTTGAAGACTAGAGGTAGCACGTTCATATGCGATGGACATGTACGTTAGTATGTTCTGCAGAAATGGTTAGCGTCTGAACCATGTCCGCACTTGGGTTCCACGTCAACATCGATATCGCTGCGCAACACTAGGTACCGGTAAAATGTGCCTGCAGGTCTCGTTGGAGCTGTAAACCGAAGGTAATGGATTAGTGGGACTTGAGTAGACGTCCAGAATGCCTCGCAGAAGTATGAGCGAACCGTACCAGCAAATCAGCGGATTTGAAAAAGGGCGTGTTACGTGCATGAGAGAGTGTGAAGCATCCACCTTGGAACTTGCTGCTCGTGTTGGACTAAGTGTATTGGCAGTGCAACGGATGTGTGCAAAATGATTCAGAGAAGGCCGTAGAACGTGACCAGACCACAATCCGAGAATATCAACACATCATGCGAATGGCACTGCAAGACAGATCTGCGTCCTCATCGCGTCTGGTGCAAAAGTGGAAGAGTGGAACACATCGTGAGTTATCAGGGGTGACAGCGCGTCGGTGTATATTACGGTGTGGGTTACGTGCGCCTCGTCCACCTCTTCACCCACCTTGACGAATGTGCAGAAGAATTCTACACGGCAATGGTGTACGGATCGACGTTACTGGCGACAGTGATGGCGCGTTTTCGGACGAATCCGGGTTCTGTTTGTTTGAAAGTCGTAGCCGCAATTTGATTCGCAGCAAACAGGGGAACGAAATTCGCACAAGACATACAGCACTAACTCAAGCTCTTAGGTGTGGAGAGTGTTTCCAGGACACAGTGGCCTTTATGATCTACGTGACTGACATCTTGCAATCCGTATCCATATCCTTTCTGCACAACACTCCTGACGCCAGTCTTCAGCAAGACAATGCACGACCACATGTTGCTGTGTGCCTACTTGGTTTCACAGCATGTCAGCCTTTAGCACTTGCCCGCCAAATCACCATAATTGTCTCCAATCCAAAATCGGTGGGAAATTGTGTAATGACGTGTGCAGCACTGTGGCCCAATGCCAACCACCACAGGTGAACTTTGGAACCAGGTGAATGTAGCGTGGATGGATAAACCACAGGACGCCATTCGCGCCTTATACGCGACGATATTATCACGCGTGGAGCAAGTTATCACGTCCCGTGGTGGACCCTGTGCCTGCTAGGCAACAGGACACATGCTGAACTGAGGCGACTGAAATGCTAATCATTTCTGCGGAATATACTAATGTACATGTCCTGTGAATATGAACGTCATGTCTCCAGTCGTTCAAGGTGTTCTGTTTTCTCTGAATATGAATGCATTTCATTTTCTTTACAGTGTGAATGCTGAGGCTGCAGAATATTGAAAAGTTACGATAATTCAAGTCCACCTCTTATACATGTAACTTCCTCTGCTAAAAATCCTGACGTTAGATATTCAAAGCTGAACAACGATAAAACCGACAAGCATTTTCACGATCGTTCGTAAAATTCATTTTCTGGGATACAAGACACAAACTGCTGTCGAAAAGGCCAAAAAATACAGAAAATTCCAGCAAGATTACATCACGGTAAGTCGGAGATTCCCAAATCAGATATTGATGGTAAGGCGTACCCGGCATCAGGTAAAGACTCATATCACAATTTAGGGTGATGACCACCAACCAGAAGTAAGTGAAACTAAAGTAGTAAGTTACTGAGAGAGAAGGAAATTGACGACTTATAGTCAATAGTACTGAAATAAAGGAGTAAATTACTCCAGGAGTAAAATTTTCATTTACTTCCGAAGTAAATTTAGTTACACCATTACTGTTGGAGAGCATCATTGAAGAGTACGCTACTACGTCAGTAACTTTAGGAGGAAATAAAAGCCAAACTTTTACTCCTAGGCAGTAGTAGGAGTAAAGTAAGAGAGTATGTTGCTTCCTTTGAGCTCTGTGTTTTAAGTGTCGAATTCAATGGATTACCTGGACTACGAAGAATACATGGAGATGGAGGAAGAGGTGAACATTCCAAGAATGAGGGTTGTAATGGAGAGAAGGGGCCCATTAGTGAAGTATAGCGACAGTGATTTCAGTGAGCGGTCTGGGTTTCGTAAGGAATCATTTGAGTTGCTGCTTTGTATGCTGGAGGCGTTACTAGCATAATTCTGACAGGAACCGTGCTTTGTCTCCTAGGCTGCAACTTCTTTGTGGATATTTATCAAATCGTAGCAAGGGATCTCTTTAATATCCATCGTACTATTGATGGAAGAGCTTTTAAGAATTTGATAAATAGCTTAGCTGCCTTAAAGCCACTGTATGCGTTCATGCCACAGAGCCAAGAAACTATACCAAAGAACAAAAGGAAATTATATCGAACTGGTGGATTCGCAAATGCCATAGGGGTCATAGATTGTGTACACATACACATACTTTGTCCTTCTGGAGCACAAGCAGAACTATACAGAAATCACAAATAGTTCTAATTTATCATTCATTTTTTAATACGTAACTAGTTTAGATCTCCCTGGATCAGCTTCACATCTATGTACTAGCGTCAGCGACTACGTAGATTTGAAGATGATCCAAAGAGATCTAAACTAGCTACCTAATAAGAGAATGAGCAACTGTGGCTGAAAAATAGAGTATGCATCAGAATGAATTTAGATTTGGTTCCGTTATTAGTCAAATATCCTCAGCCAAAACAGAATTATTCATCCCTCAAGCCACCTTAACGAAAATGGAGATCCTTTCCTTCTGTCCAATGAAAACTATCGAACTTTCTTCACACTCATCTCTTCTAAGACCATTCCAGTGTTCGACTCGAAGCTGACAAGTACACGTTCAATACTTCAGTGTGGTGTAGTCACTATTCTCTCAAACAGAAATCTAAAACTGAACAGAAATACCAATAGTATTCTCATTAAAAAATTCGTCAGCATAATTTAGTCACATCTAGATCGTAGAGGAGACTCTTGAATTTTGCATGTAATAAATGAAATTCGTGTGCGAATTTTGGTTGAAATTTTCGTCCAGTTATTGACCTTACAGCATTACTTGACATCTACCCCCAGATGCCAAATGAACTGGCACCGCGCTTAAACACCAATAAGATTGTACGTTATTTATTATGATTATGAAACACTATTCATTGCTAAGTGGACGGCATTTGGATGGCATCAGGCGTACTGTCTGAGATACTGACCCGTTTTCGACTGACTATACATACCTTAAATACTGTACAAACTAATATTTGATAGACAATCCGCGACTCCTAATAAAGGCATGCGACGAGTATGCACATACATACGTTTACCAATAAAAAAATATTATGGAATATCTTCCCTTGTGAAAATGTCATCTTGCGTTACTATAAACGTTCCACATGCAGTGGAAGAAAATTCTCCAAAGAGTTGGCAATGAACGTATTGCAGATCAGCACGAGCAATAACAACAGTAAGCCAAGTTTGACCAGCTTGAAGTTCAGCATCGGTCAATGTAAAATCAATACGGCCACTACGAAACATTGGTAGATCGTGTAGAAGATGACTACCTTAGTAGTATAAACATTCATATTACAGTCACTTTCTACATCTAAGACAGATGTATGTGTAGATTATCTAAATATGATATAGTATCTGTTTCTGTCAGGGGTCGTGGAATGTGTATGAAATTGACATATTTTGGTAATATGACTGTTTGTAATAGTGTTTAAGATCTGCAGCTTCAGACGAGAACAGGACAAGGGTACGCGAGAAACTGTTCTTTGTGCAAGAGAGTCAATGTTTCGACGTTTGTGAAAGTAGGAGGAAAAGAGTGGATTCGATATCACCCCTTTACGGCATCAAGTTTTGAATATTAAAGATTTTGACCACTTAGTTTCACGCGTGTTAAGTGTATGCTACACTTTGCGTCCCTCTCATGATCGTTATTATCATCATGAAAACTAAAAACTTAAGAAGTCTAATCAGAGTGATCGACACAACGTGCGAACTGTCATCATTTCCTGCCTTGTCTCGACGCAGGATCTTTCCCAAGCTCTAATTGTATCTAACAGAGAAAAACATCACCATGAGGTAACGGCTGCACCTGAAGGAAAACTTATGAGGTGCTAATCTGAAATCAGATTTTCGTGAGAGCAGATATGGACAGTGTGATAAATACTGTATATGGGGTTTACACTCCATGGTTTACATGACTGCTACATGGTATGTATTTCCTGCGTGCATTCTAAAAGGTATCGGCCTTCACATTGCATTTATATCCATAAGCACAGTATATACACAAATTTTGGAAGTTGTGCTATTGTGACACGTAATTACAGACGAATGGAGATTTGACAGCCAGTCACTGGCCACAGCAGTTAACCTCTACCAAGACACAAAAACCTATCATAAACCACCGACGCTGAAGTCATTTGATCGACTGTGCTGGATACTTTTATGGTAGAAAGATTTTGAAGCGGTTCCAGTAACACTATATTTGCAGAAGCTAATTAGTAATTTCTTTTCAATAAAAACACCGAGAGAGACCAAAAAGGGGCATAAGCTGGAGTACGGCGTACAACTCTAGTTTAACTGGTTATTAGTACAATTCATCCAAGTTCTACACTTTGGCATACATTCAACATCGATGCATTGTTAGAAACGACACTTATTATCTGCCCCACCAAACGTCTGATCAGAAAAATTATGAGTTAGACCAACAGTTTGACTAATACTCTCAACTGGTAGAAAACGTTCTTTTTAGGATCGCCCACTTAGTACACTGGAGACCAGTACACTGGAGGCCAGATATAGCTGAAATCTTCAAATTTCAATTGCAGTAAACACACTAGGGGTATTTCGAGCACCTACGCGCGAGCGGAAGTATACACTCATTTACAACATACACACATCCTACATAAGAAGACACCTAAGTTAATTTGGTTACGTCCAGAACATAATACGAAAGTATTGTTAAGCAATTATGAAGTAAAATAAACGGATTAAATAACGTATGTAGTGTGAGGCTCGGTAAAACAACGAACAGGCCAGATATTTTGTAAGAGTCGTGAAATTAATGGCCTTTGGATAAAGCAAATGACGCAGAGATATAGTCGCAGCCGAAGAAAAAGGTAATTTCGCATTTATGCATGAGCTGCACTTCCACCGTCAAAGAAAGTGCACTCCATTACAGTGCGGTGTGCTCACTGTTAGGTCAATGCAAAATTTTCCGTTCTTCTGCCAGGAGAAACAGCAGTTTGTCAGGACACTGTACTCATATTCCGAAGACATATTAATGGTGCTGCTGCACTTACGGGGAAAAACACATTCCCACGTCTACTAAGTATCCCCTTGCTAGATAGGCTGTTTGTTTTATGTAATTATTATCACCCATTAGACAAGTCGTTGCCAGCAGATGACTCACTGCTTTGAAGCGCCAAATTGTAGCCTCTTACATTCGCGTAACATATCGCCGATTAAAATTAAATGACGCAGAAGGGACACAAACAAAGTGCGCGGAGGAGGTACGAGTGAGTACTTAAAATCATATTCCTGCAGAAGGCGGCCCGCCCGCGCTGGCTGTTTCGCGAAATCCCGGGCGCGGCAGCGTTCACTCAATTATGCGCAGGAAATTCGTTTACACGGCTTTAATGGCGCGCGGCTGACGAGCCGAGAGGCAGCTGATCCGCCGCCGCCCCCGCCCCCGCGCAGATTCGATTTGCCGCCGTGCGTCATTGTTGTCGTAATGTATTCTTCTAATGGAGGGGCGTGTTGCCCGCTGGCCGCGTAACAGCATCTTCAGTGCATTCGTCACCCCGGAGCCCGAGGCCGCGCGCCTGGTCGTGAAGGCGGTAATGGACCTGTCACGTCGCACAGTGTCTCGCCCCTTCCCCCCCCCCCCCCCCCACCCCACCACTCACCTGGCCACGCTACAGCTGCTCATCTCTCCGGCGCTTCCTCGTCTGCCGGACAGGCTGGCTGGTTCTTCTGACGACTTCCGCAATTGCCGCGTTTGTCACTCAACACATCGAGTCACACCCATCAATCGACTTGTCACCTTCACTTTTCCGTAACGTATCTTCATCAACTACTACAGCGCTGTCAACACAGTTATATGCTGATTACGCATCTGCGTCTATACACTTGTTACGTCCACGTTAGAGGTGGACAGGACTTCGGAAATCGGTGAATTGTGAGCTGGCTTCGTTGTAAGGTTGTAAGCAGTCAGAAAGAGTAGAAAACTTCTTCAGTGATACAGGTGAGTAGAACGGAGCGAACTCATACCGTACTAGGAAGTATTCTGAATTTCACGCAGGTAATTTTTCAACAGTTGAACAATTTATTTCACATAGGCTCTGTATATCATAGTGGGCTCAAAATGGCACTGAGCACTACGGGACTTAACCTCTGAGGTCATCATTGTCCTAGAACTTAGAGCTACTTAAACCTAACTAACCTAAGGACATCACACACATCCATGCCCGAGGCAGGATTCGAACCTGCGACCGTAGCGGTTGCGCGGTTCCACACTGTAGCGCCTAGAACCGCCTCTCCGGCCGGCTACAATAGTGGGACATACGTCTTACAGTGCCTTTACTTTTATAGCTCGCAGCTCCAGTTCCTTCAAGAGACTGTTGCGTTATAGCAAAATGTTCTGAATACTCTACGATATTCATCCCGACCACCTGAGACGAGTGTTTTTCCATGACCCATTCTGAATTTGTACACAGAATACTTACTCTGAGCCCTTAGCTGCTCAGTTTTGTCAGAGACGAGTACAACGCCATGACTCGTTCTCATTCAAACAGGGGTCGCACGAAAATATGGGAACAGCAAAAAGCACAACACATAACCACGACTTGTAAAGTATGAGAAAACTGGTGGGATACAAAACAACTTACAGTCTTCTCGGAGTGGATAAATATATGTCAGATATGGTTTTCAAGGTAATCTTCCCGCAACATAACAGCACTTTCAAGTAACAGTGATGGAGGTTTGACAGCGATCATGCTCCTTTCTCTTGATAGTGGAGCAACAGAACACGCACGCTCAGTAACATTGAGATCTGGTGACTATGATGGCCAGTGGAGATACGACAATTAATCCTTGTGGTCTCATGACCAGTCCCGGACGTGTGTGAAAGTGGCTAATTAAGTTTTATTGTATACTAAAGTATAGTTAAATTTACTGATATATTGTCTGTCCAGTAACATCAAGTTGAAATCGTGATTAGAGAAACATTTAAGCTCGTATTTAATTTCGTAAGCACTGCACTCCGTCTTCAGGCCATGAGTATCCTACCGGGACCATCCGACCGCCTGTGTCATCCTCAGTGGAGGATGCGGATAGGAGGGGCGTGGGGTCAGCACACCGCTCTCCTGGTCGTTATGATGGTATTCTTGACCGAAGCCGATACCATGCGGTCGAGTAGCTCCTCAGTTGGCATCACGAGGCTGGGTGCTCCCCGAAAAATGGAAACACCGCATGGCCGCCAGGATGGTCACCCATCCAAGTGCCAACCACGCCCAACAGCGCTTAACTTTGGTGATCTCACGGGAACCGGTGCAGCCACTGTGGCAAGGCCGTTACCGTTAATTTGGTAAGTAATCTCGTAATTCTAGAAAAGTGATCAGCAATTGCAAAAGTTGATCAAAAATGCAACATTAAACTGTTTACTGCAACGCTCGTGACGACAGTACAGTCTGTTCAGTTAAATTTAAGAAAACTGTCCTGTAAGCAATAACGCAAGCAATCTATGAGGAAAATTTAAATAACTAGCAAAAATGCCCTGTCTGAAGAGCATGTCACTGCCGAAACGTTGACTGCGTCACGCGGACATTACAAGTGGCCTACGTGTTTGTGCAATGAATAAATTCTATGCTGCCGCTATCTCCAAACTACTGCCGCTGGTGCCGCTATGCTAGCTAAAAAATTAAATTTCAGACTACTAGCAACGCAATGTGCGATGCGTGATTTAAACTGCACAGACATCCATAAAACTTCTGTGCTAATACATCTCACTACTGCAATGATCATTGTTAGAGTTCTATTACTGAGAAACACTGGAAAGCAAAATGATATGTGTGAATCTTGAAATAAAGAGATGGATGCTGATTGGTGAAAAAACAATAAAGAACTGTACTTACAAAATTTTACACCATTAAGACAAAGTATTTTAACACTTTCAATATCAAAAGTTCGCTTTACATTAATTGTAGAAAAACATGAACAAATTCTCTTTACTTTCTTACGAACACGTATGCTATCCATCCTGGAAGAAAATCAGTAAACAACAGATTGTTACGTTATCATAAAAATCTCCAATTCTAGACCTCTGACCAAAATAATTACTACGCTTGGACGTCTCATCGAATGCGCTGTTACAGTACTTTTCGATGTCTTCTGAATGAATTTACAAAATATCTCCATAAAACAAAAATAATATAAGAAAATTGTTGCCAGCACGCAGCACGGCCTAAACACATCTTTCTCCATCTGAAGATACAACTCGACTCCTCCTCTCTCTCTCTCTCTCTCTCTCTCTCTCTCTCTCTCTCCCTCCCTCTCACCCTCCAAGACTGCACTTCACTCACAAGCAATTCTACTAACAGTCTCTTCGGCAGAGCAGTGATGTTGCCCTGCTGTTATCCAGATGCTACTGATGTTTTAGTTTTCCATGTGACATCTAAAATATTACCAAAATTACAATTTTCTGTATAAAACAAAGCCCTTACATTACACCTCGGCCTCTCTGGCCAGAATTTTGCAGGATGATTTCTGTAGGCTGCATAAATTAGGCTGCAAAATTCTACGCTACTCATAAAAAAGGAAAAATACTAGAATAAATAATCACATTAACATAAATGGAAAACTATAAAATTAAAGTTACCGTTTTGTACTATGTACATAATGCACTGATGCAGAAAGCAGTTCATATAGTTACATTTGAAATAAGTGCCTGAAAACTCTGGCCTAAGTATTACTCAGTTCTTTAGTAAGATGTTGCTATCAATCGTTCATCATAAGAATAAAGCGGATGTAGACAAGCAGAAACGCGATGATTGGTCAGATGCCATAGCACACGTACATTGGTGTTGTTACGCTCTTGGAAGTAGGTCCAACTTTTGTACGTAGATATCTTATTACAAGGCTACATTAAATGAAACTTTAAGATATTCAAATGTATTAACAGCTATCAAAGTTTTTGTTAATCACGCTTTAGCTATGTACTTTTTGTTTCAAAAATCGTGTACAGTCACACCCTCTACAGCGTTGTGCTCTGATTGTCGCACTGTTAATGCGCATTATGAAAATGGCTGAGCCTGCTTTCTATTCCGTAGTGAAAGACGCGGCTGGAACATGGTTAAAAAGTGCCGAGAAATAGGTTGTTCTTAATGTTTTTCGTAAATTTACGGAGGTAATCGGTTTCGAAGGTTTCCCAGAGTTGTATACTATTCAATTTTTAACAATCCACAATTGGACGTGTAGCGCAGTCGGTACCGTATTCACATGTGAATCAGAGGCCATTATCTGTGCTTTGATTCAAATTCCCATGGTATCATTCTTTTTCTCGTTCAATTTGAGATACCTACACCTCGTAACTATAAAACTCGTCATGTTTTATGAATAATGTACGTCTTGTTGTTTCTAATTACATATTGGACGCGAAATTCCTGTGTCCATTTCAAAGAAAAATTCTTAATTATTGATGTTTTATGAAATACTGTAAATAACAGTTGATTAAGTTAAGAAAACATTTTTAAGGGGAAAATGATAAACCAAATCCTCTTTATTTGGACTATATCCATCGTTCTATACCACAGAGGTAACTAAGTATCGTAGAAGCATGAAAAACAATCATTTTCGCAGCATCGAGCACGTCATACAAATGTTGCATTTTTACATTTGCTGCTGTACCATTACAATATGAACGCAGCAGAACTGATCTGGAGCCAAGCTGCGTGATTTGGCCCGACAAGTAACAAGACCGTTAAGCTGCCAGACGTACTGGAACTAACGCACGCAGCTTTTTCACACGTCACTGCCGAACGCTGTCGGGATATAGAACGGCTCGTCATAAAAGGAGAAGAGAAAATGCCGCGCCTGGTTGGCTTCGTGGATTCCTTTGTTCATAGGCTCGTTATCAATGTAGCAGGTGACACTTCCAGAACTGAAATGTATTTGACGGATTCGTATAAGGAAGGAGCTAAGAGATTGCCAGACGACTGACTGTAATTAACACCTTCAGTGGCTTCAATATTTAACTATACGGGGAAATCCTTCAATACTTTCTTACGTTACACACTCTGTGGTTAAGTCAGGAATTTTCATCATTCTTGTTTAAAATTACAATAGTACGTTAGCTGAAAACGATAAAGTGTTGCGGTTTGCGTATAGTCGTCTACGGAGCCTACTGTGGTAGATTTGAGTGTATTATTTCATTTTGCTAAAACATTAAATGACATTCGAAACTATATTCTTCCTCTGCTTATCTCTTTTTTCGTGTGTACTGCAGCTGGTCACGACACTGCACGCTAGCTGTACTAGCTGACCGGCCAGTGCTGTTCAATTTAAATGCACTGGTAAAGCTGTTGTGCTGTATTATCGCTAAGTCGATGTGCGCGTAACGCACAGCAAAAAACATACCCTTTTATCGTACTTGACAGTACTCGAGACAGCTTAGAAGCAGTCCCACGCGAAACGGAAATCCAATCATGTTCCAGCAAACGCTGAAGAATACATAGTGTAGTTTTTACATCAGGTTTATTCTTATGACTAACAGTCCATGACAATCATCACTATAGAATGTCGTTTAACAATCGTTGAATAAAAAAGCAAAAATTCTTGATGACAGGACGTTGATTAATACGTGCATTGCAGTACGCTCTGTTGAAATCAAATTCTATCAAATAGTCCTCAGTAGGGAAGCCTACTTACCACTGGCATCCATATATAGAAAATCTGTAACTGAAGATACTGAGGGCAACTCTGAATAGTGACCCTACTGTTGTGTCCATGTTATCCCTCAAGTGACAACCACTCAATAAAGTGTCACTGCAATGTCAGCAAATAGTCCCTTTCAAATATGGCATGTATGCAGTCATTCGAAGCCTACTGTAGTTCAGTCATAGAAAAGTAAAAAGAGATACATATGTCCTGATAAAATCCTCATCACATTACATCACTTCCTAAACAGTATATTTCTCATAGATCAAAAGTCCATTAATGACACAAGCACTGACGGCATCTCAGTGCTCCTATTCAAATGGTTCAAATGGCTCTAAGCACTATGGGACTAAATATCTGAAGTCATCAGTCCCCTAGACTTAGAAATACTTAAACCTAACTAACCTAAGGACATCACACACATCCATGCCCGAGGCAGGGTTCGAACCTGCGACCGTAGCAGCAGCGCGGTTCCGGACTAAAGAGCCTAGAACCGCTCGGCCACAGCGGCCGGCAGTGTTCCTATTCACGACACTGTTCAGCCATAAAGAGTCCAAGCAATATCTGCATCTCAGGGCAAAAAAGTACATGTGAAATAACCAATATGAGAAATCGTCCAGAGTTATGGCGAGAAAAACTATGTTATACAAAGTGGCACATATTATGGTGCATACAATTGATATTTTCAGAAAATACACAGGAAATGAAATTTAATTCTAGACAAATGTGAGAAAGAAATGTTACTTTACATGGTCACCTATCGCAAAAATTTTTTACAGTATTTCATGAAAAACTGATAATATAACTTTACAATAATCATCATACAGTTACACAAGACATAGGAAGTACGTGGTAATACACGAAATATTACTTTACTTAAAAATGCATAAATGTTGGTCATAGCACAAGAAATGAAATTGCGTGGTAAAACAAGAAGTGGATAATAAGTGTTGGCAGAATGAGAAAAAAAAGTTTACTCGATTAGGGAAGGTAAAGAAAAGTCTCGAATGCAATGTTGCAGTGTAAATCTTTGAGTAAATGTGTGTTGTCTCATATGTAAGAGTAAAGACTTGCTGATTAGCAGAATGCATAAAAAAGTCATATCTCTCTCTCTCTATTCAACCTTTGAAAAATATCATTCACGTATTTCAGTTACCCCACTTCTGTCTACCATATTCTGTAATCCCTACTACCATATAATGACACACGAACATTCTTTCCACTCATAACTGTAGTTTATTAATCATTGTAACCTGTACTCTCATGTTTTTAACAGTACACGTAATATTTCTTTTTACTTGTCTTAAAACAACAATAACGTAGTTGAGCTCATCCATCCTAACTTAGTCCTAATTAAATTACCCCAAAGAAAATGTAAAAGTAAAATGCAGGTCATAAAATGTGCGCACGGCCGTAAAAAAGATAAAATATCGCTGAAAAGGAATGTCGCCATAAGCAAGAAGAAAATATAATGCGATGCAAAGAAAGTAGCAGGGAGAAATGTAGTGTATGCATCATAACACGTAATAAACAAAGTATAGCGTAGTGCATCTTAACTAATGATCGTCATATATCAGTGCAAGGTAGTATAATGACATCTACTCAGTAAGAAGAAAATAAATGTCACACAACGTAACTATCATACGTAGGGCCTCAACCATGACGAAATAAAACAGGAAATTATTTTAAAATGTCAGTCGTCAGTCCTTCAAAACACAATAGCGGATACCGAAACGAAACAATTTAACTTGGTATGTGTAGAAAAATTAAAGAAACATATGAGAAAAAGTAGCACATTAAACACATACAGAGGTAGATGTAAAGAAAAAAAAGCGCAATTGCAACTGAAGAAATAGTGTAGCAAAAATGTGATTCACTTGAAGAGCCGACACGCTTCCATTGATCGACGGTCGATGGTACCCTGCCCACTGCAAACGTGATTAACAATGTTGTGTCAGCATGTGTACACGTAGGGGTGGTCTGCTGCGGAGCTCCATGTTCACCAATGTACGATGGACGGCGTGCTCCGAAACACTTGTGCGTGCACTAGCATTGTGCTCTCTCTGCTTTACAGAGCGGACAAGCCTCCGAACCCGACGTTCTGTGAAGACTCGCGGACGTCCAACCGTTCAGCGTTCAGTGGTAGTTTCACTGGCCTTCTACCTCTTTCCATAGATGCTCGCGCCAGTAGCACGTGAAAATTCATTCAGCTTCGCCGTTTTCGAGATTCCCGTCCACAGGCTCTGAGCAATAATAACCTGGTAACAGTAAACTTATTGTTTCATTTACTGTCAGTAACAGTCACGGTAAAACCTAAAACGTTCGCATTTAAAGTTCAAATGTGTGTGAATTCTTTTGGGACTTAACTGCTAACGTCATCAGTCCCTAAGCTTACACACTACTTAACATAAATTATCCTAAGGACAAACACACACACCCATGCCAGAGGAAGGACTCGAACCTCCGGCGGCGATCAGCCGCACAGTCCATGACTGCAGCGCCATAGACCGCGCGGCTAATGCCTCGCGACATTTAAAGTTAACCTGCTCTTTGTAGAAGTCTCGTATCTCACTGGGTTTCCCCATTTGCAGCCCGAATCTTCGCTAAGGTGGTTCCCGTCAATGTCTGCTCCGCTTATAAAGGATGCAAATTTTAAGTTGACAAACCAGAATAACTCGAAAAATAAGCTTCACACGAAGTAATCTGTAGAATCCAAAGTTGATTATTTTCGAGGGGGACATCTGCTAGTTATTAATTTTTTCCGCAGATTCGGATTTTTTGGGTCAAAATTTGTAAAACTCTACTTCCTCTGTCTCAAACCCCACCATATGAGGAGAGAGAAAGAATTTTAGTTCTAGCGAATCAAAATTTACGAAGTAAATAAGTGTTTTTTACTTATCCGTAACCATTTTCAAATGGCTCTGAGCACTATGGGACTCAACTGCTGAGGTCCCCTAGAACTTAGAACTAGTTAAACCTAACGAACCTAAGGACATCACAAACATCCATGCCCGAGGCAGGATTCGAACCTGCGACCGTAGCGGTCTTGCGGTTTCAGACTGCAGCGCCTTTAACCGCACGGCCACTTCGGCCGGCCGTAACCATTTTCTACGCAAAAGTGAGAACATGGATTTTCTTGAATTACAGCGCCAACTACCACGAATTAAAACAAATGTTTAAGACAAAATGTACGTAGTTTTTTTATGTAGAATCTGCTTCTGCAATAAAAAATGGGAGTTCCCATTTGAAATTTTAAAGTTGACTCCCTCCCCGTCCCCAAGGGGCTGGGTTGGCGGGCTAATTTTAGCACCAGAAGATGTCCCCCTCGAAAATAATCAACTTTGGATTCTACACATTTTTACGTGTGAAGCTTATTTTTGGAGTTATTCTGGTTTGTCAACCTAAAATTTACACCCTGTATACTTCGGTTATTCGTCCGGGTCCGCAACGCTACCAGTCGGCATCCAATGTCGCTGGTCATAATGTTTTGGCTTTTCAGCGCAGATTACCGGCTGTCGCAAGGCTCACGTCATCAAATACTACAACTTTTAAAGAGTATCGTCCGCTCTAACCAGCTCGCATCGTAAAATATTAAAACATTTTGAAACTCAATTATGCACAAACCAGGTAAATTCCTCATTTTTACTACATAAATACACTGAGGCCACTAAAGTCACGGGATAGCGCTATGCGCACATGAAGATGGCAGTACTTTGGAATATACAAGATATAAAAGAGCAGTGCAATGGCGGAGTTGTCATTCGTACTCAGGTGGTTCATGTGAAAAGGTTTCCGACGGAACTTTCCCAAGGTCAACGCAGTGGCGGACAGCCTTCACTTAACGACCAAGATCAGCGTTGTGTAGAGTTGTCAGTAACACTGCGTGAAATAACCGCAGAAATCAATTTGGGACGTCCGACGAACGTAGCAGTTAGGATTTGCGGCGAAATTTTGGCGTTAATGGGAAATGGCAGCAGACGACCGATGCGAGTATTTTTGCTAACAGCATGACATCGCCTGGAGAACATCTCCTGGGTTCTCGGGCACGTAATCATATTGCTTTGGATCATAGACGACTGGAAAACCAAGGAGTGGTCGGATGACTATCGATTTTAGTTGCTAAGAGCTGATGGTAGGTTTCGAATGTGGCGCAGATCCCGCAAAGCCATGGACCCAATTTGTCAAAAAGGCGCCGTGCAAGCTGATGGTGGCTTCACGATGGTGTGGGCTGTGTTTAGGGAATGAACTGGGTCCTCTGGTCCAGCTAAACCTATCATTGACTTAAAATAGTTATTTTCGGCTATTTGGAGATCATTTGCAGCCGTTCATGGACCGATATCTTGTCACCGGGTACTACTGGTTTGAAGAACATTCTGGACAGTTCAAGCTAATGATCGAGCCACCTAGATCGCCCGACATTAATCGCAGCGAACATTTAGGCGACGTAATCGTGACAACAGTTCGTACACAAAATCCTGCACCGGCAACAATTTCGCAATTATGGACGGCTATTGAGGTAGAACGGCTCAATATTTTTGCAGGGCATTTCCAACTAGTTTTGAGTCCATGCCACGTCGAGTTGCTTCACTACGCCTTGCAACAGGAGGTCTGACCCGACATTAGAGGGTAACGTATAATTTTGCCACCCCAGTTTAAAGAGACCAATGACGTTAATGGACGTCCTGCCTGCTGCCCATATAACACGTACTCTGATCCATAAATAATAATAATAAATGGCCCATACCCCGTCGTACGCTAAGGTACAATCGTTACATTGATCATCTGCCAAAATTATTCCACGTAATAAAATAAGACTTTCCTTATAAAATAATTAACGTTAAAATCAAGGGCTATCAGACGTTCACTTATTCGTGTTATCTGGCGTGCACTTTTCGTGCAAAATTATTTTCGAACAGCTTCTAAAATACTGTCTTCCACATTCATCAGCACTGAAGTAGCCGTACTAACAGCAGCAAATATATAATTGTTCTTCAACATTTTGTTACGTCTGCCGTGATAAACCTTGACAAGTACTTTGTCTATGGTATGTATCCTCATGTGCACCTACAGGCTGAAACGCTGTAGACAGTATAATATTGAAACTGATAATTATTTAAAAATATAATAAGTGCCATGTCCCAATTATATCTTTTGTACTACGAAATGTTTTATTCGGTTAAACCTATGTAGTGCAGAAGCAGCTATCACACGACTGTAGCTATGTTGTCAGTTATAGTCTTCCTGAACAGTGCAAAATAGCTGTTAAATGAGAATTCTGATTGCTCGGTCGTCATTTTGTAAGTTTATTTAATTTTATTCCTGTATATTTCCAATTCCTCAAATAAGTCTTGCTGCAATCATTCAGGGGCAACATGCGAAATTCTTTAAAGTATCTCACATGCTGCCAGTCGTCTGATAGGCACTGCGGAGGTTTCAACTATTCGGGCCTACGTATTCCTTCTGTCTAAATATGAAGCTGCAACCGGTGAAGTTATATGTACAGTTGTGGAAGTACATTGCAGTTTTACCTATGTCAACACTACAGAATTGGCAAAGAAGTGACCATTATCGCACCTGTGACGGATATTCGAAAAAACAAAAATATTTGAATTTCTACATCTAAATCTACGTACTGTTCTACATCTACTTTTACCTTCAAGCACGTGTTTCTCTTGGTGTTTCTATATAATTGTCCAACCCCTGCATATTAGCCTACTAACAGAGGGAAGTCCTCCGTTGCTGAGTGGTGGCCAGCACGGTAGCTCACCGTGTTCGGTCAGGGGATCTACGTAACCTCTGTTACAAAAACAGTGAGTGCTCACCGCTGGAAGTCGATAGATGCCATGCGACATCCGCGCTGAAATGCTGGACGTAAAACAACAAGGGAACGGACGTTGGAAGAAGAAAAAGAAAGTGGTCAGTGCGGCTGACGACTACACTGAGGATGCAGTGTACTATCAGGAAACGTTTCTTAGTGAGAGGACTGGAAAGGTGGTGCTCTCGGCCTCGTGATTCCAACTGAAGAACTACTTGACCGAGTAGTAGCTACTGCAGGTCACGAAAACTGACAACGGCCAGGAGAGAGGCGTACTGATGCCACACCCCTCCGTACTGCATCCAATGACGTCGTTGGTAGAGGATGACAAGGCGGTCGGCTGAGCCTCTCAGGGCCTACAGATGGAGTTTATGTTTTACAATACACACAGCAGTGGACTACCCTTGTTCTTCTGTTATCTGGCACAACGGCACGAAATATTTATGTTGCCCTGGAGTAACTGAGTAAGTTGCTCTGCTAAATGGAATACGATCTTTCTTGCGGTGGACTTACTACTGCATGGCACTCAGCACTTTAACGCTGAGGCTCCACTGGTGCATTCAAGTTGTTCAGGTACACTCTCTGTGTCCAACTGTCATAGCTCTGCAATGACCTCCAAACCGCCGCTCATGCTGTCCTTTCCCTTATGTACAGTACGCAAATACCTACTAGTTCTGCGCTTGCAGCGTATCTTGTCGTTTTTGTTTCCCGTTGAGCCTCTCCTAATTTCTGAAAACTTCCAACTTCTGTCGTAGTGATTTCCAAGCATGTGTGGTCTTTCGAGTTGTTCCATGTTTCGTAGGCTGCCTGGCCACTGTCACCTTATAACGTGCCTATAATGTGTATAACGTTTCATTGTGACACGCGTATGTAATGCTCCGCTGTTAGTGGAAGCAAGACTTTGGGTTTGATTGTTTGGGGGAGGAGACCTGACAGCGAGGTTCAAAAATGGTTCAAATGGCTCTGAGCACTATGGGACTTAACTGCCGTGGTCAGCAGTCCCCTAGAACTTAGAACCACGTAAACCTAACTAACCTAAGGACATCACACACATCCATGCCCGAGGCAGGATTCGAACCTGCGACCGTAGCGGTCGCGCGGTTCCAAGCTGTAGCGCCTAGAACCGCTCGGCCACTCCGGCCGGCAGCGAGGTCATCAGTCTCATTGGATTAGGGGAGGGCGGCGAAGGATGTCGGCCGTGCCCTTTCAAAGGAACCATCCCGGCATTTGCATGGAGCAACTTAGGGAAATGACGGAAAACCTAAATCAGGATGGCCGGACGCGGGATTGAACCGTCGTCCTCCCGAATGCGACAAGACTTGGAATCTGAAGATCAATGCTTACCAATAAAATCACAATCGCACGTATGTTTCTTACTGCGTACAACAACGACCAAAATGTAAAAAAATAGTAATAAAGCTTCACTGCAGTTAGCCGAAATTTTAAATGCTTTCAACGAATTTAGATTTCAGAATATAACGGTCACCAGCTCAGAAAACAAGTAAAGGTTAATCTTGGTAAATGACTGTAATGACTGATATCATGTAAATATTGTGTGAGAAAGAGAAAGCCGCAACTGAACAAAATGCACAAGCGACTACTTACATCTAAAATACACGTGTGACACATACACAAAAGATGTTAATTTGGAATGTAATGATGTTAGTTACTTTTATGATCACCATATTAAGCAATGATTAGCAACACTTTATGGAAACTTATTTATTACGTAGCTCGCGATAATGGTATCTGTATGAGGAAATGCCTAAATGTGGCAAAGTGATTATCGTTCTTTACCTTTTACTTTGCAAATGTCTCGCCTTAGATTAACACCGTAATCACATTCATTCTTGGCATCAACTATTTTTCGGTACTAATGTTACCTAGATGTAGATACATAATATCATTTATAAAATACAACATAAAATTCTGAAATTACTTTGATTACAAGAAAGCCACCATAGTTATGTCATAGAAAATGAACGTCAATTAAATCACTTTTCATTTAATCTGATCGTCTGGTGTAGCAATCAGTACTATCTGGACCACTACAGTTATTATTGAATCTGAACACTATAACTACCTGGTAGAAAATCAACTGTAAATTTAACTAGAAATTGCTTCTGTTGACTATTTCTTTCACTTGTGACTTTCTCGGAATTTATCGTCAAAAGCCTATGACTCTGCTGATGGTTAACGACTCAGGTCAATGAAGCCTTTCTCTACAAGTTTGTTCGATGCGCTGCTTGTGGCATCCAGTAGTGCTTATAATGAGCTTCATTATTGGCAACAGGCTCTTCTTGATTAGCGAGGGACTTAAACAGTTGTGAGCCACAATGATTCTTCATTCTTTCCAAAATCTTGTTGCGTCCATATACTGTGTCCACATTCTTCAACGTCCACTTGTAATTAGCCTGGCTAGTATTTCAACAACATTTTCGATGCAAAGCACTATGGCACTTTCGCGTTACCACTTACGTCTGTTCCACACCATAGATGCTTCGTAACTACTTCTCTGCCTTCACCTCTATGACAGGATGCACTAGCTCTTACGATACTATTGTTAAGCGAAAGATATTCACAGTACTTCATATAATAAAAACTTCCCTGACGTGGCCAGCGTGTTTACTACAATGATTTGACTTAAATGATTCTTACTTGCCCTATCAACAATTGTTACATTTTTATGAACACTAATTACTGACAGAATTCATCAATACATATATTTACAAAAATGGTTGTAAACTAGAGAAATAGAGTAGCTGTAAAACGCTTGAGGCTCTGGATCCTAGTGTTCAACGTACAGGGATGTTGTTACACTGCAATGACCATCGGCTAACCAATTTTCCCTTTTGGTATGGGCACCACTATGTTTGGTCGATTGAGCTACCTTCTTTGGCCCTGTGCAACGTGCTTCGTGCGCTCCCTTATGTCTCACATTAACTTAACTTGAATACCAGGACACGCTAAGGGCCACCTTACCGTGTGTAGCCGAGAGTTGTTGTGTTTCCTCGTTCCTTCGCGAACGGCGCTTTGAAAGGATTACTGTCGGTAAAGCTCTTTATGAGCTCTAATTCTTCGCGGTTATTTCGCAAGACATACACTGAGGTGACATAAGTCGTGGAATACCTCCTAACTAATCTCGTGGCGGATCTCCTTTTTCTCTGCTTACTGAAAAACTCGACGTGGCATGAACTCAGCAAACCGTTCGAAGTTCCCTGCATAAATATCGAGCCATGCTGCCTCTACAGCGGTCCATAATTACGTTGTCGGTGCACGATTTTGTTCGTGAACTGACTTCTCGATCATGTTCCATAAATGTTGGAAGGGATTCATGACGGGTGACCTGGGTGGCAGAACGTTCTTGAAACCAATCACGAACAGCTGTGCCCTAATGCCATCGTTGTTTGGGAACATCGAGTCCATGAATGGCTACAAGTGGTTTCAAGTAACAGAACATAATCACTTCATGTCAATAATTGGTTCAGTAAGATCAGAGGGTCCAGTTCAGTCCCTGTACGCAGCACACACCATTACGGAGCTACCATCAGTTTCAAAGTGCCTTGTTGACTTCTTGGGTCCATGGCTTGATGGGATCTGCGCCCCGCTCGAAACCCACCATAAGCACTTACCAACTGAAATCGTGACTCATAAGACCAGACCACGGTTTTCCAGTCGTCTAGGGTCCAACCGATACTGTCACCTGGTCACGAACTGAGGAAAGTGGCTGCGGGCGACGTCGTGCTATTAGCAAAGGCACTCGGTCGTCTGCTACCATATCCCATTACCGCCAAATTTCGCGGTAGTCCTAACACATACGTTCATCCTGCTTCCCACATTGATTTCAGCGATTATTTCGAGCAGCGTTGCTTCTCTGTTAGCACTGACAAATCTATGTAAACTCCGCATATCTCGGTCGTTAAGTGAAGAAAATGGTTCAAATGGCTCTAAGCACTATGGGACTCAACTGCTGAGGTCATTAGTCCCCTAGAACTTAGAACTAGTTAAACCTAACTAACCTAAGGACATCACAAACATCCATGCCCGAGGCAGGATTAGAACCTGCGACCGTAGCGGTCTTGCGGTTCCAGACTGCAGCGCCTTTAACCGCACGGCCACTTCGGCCGGCTCGTTAAGTGAAGACTATCGGCCTCTGTGTTGCCCTTGGTGAGAGGTAATGCATGAAATTTGGTATTCTCGGCGCACTCTTGACACTGTGGATCTCGGCATGTTGAATTCCATAACGATTTCCGAAATGGAATGTCCCATTCGTCTAGCTCCAACTAGCATTCCGCGTTCAAAGTCTCTTAATACTCGCCATAATTACGTGAGAAACCTTTTCACATGAATCATCTGAGTAAACATGACATCTCCACCAATACAATGCCATCGTATACCTTTTGTACACCATACCACATACGTACATATTGCTATCCCAAGACTTGTCTCAAGTTAGTGTGTGTGAGAGAGTGTAATATGTTGCCAGACTCTTCTTGAAATGTACGCCCCAGATGCTTCAGCAGTAAACCTCTCCTTGATGGACGTTGGATAGCAGTCTACCGCTGGACTTTATTGGGCATCTCCCTCTCGCTCTGGCATCGAATATACGATCCCATAACGAAACTTGCTAATGTTCTTTGGATCTTATCAATTTTTTCTGTTAATATAACTTGATAAGGGTCTCACATCGATGAAGACTCTTTGGAACTAGGATTTTGTAAGCCAATCGTTAGTCGTTATATTACAGTCCTTAAGACTCACTAATTGAATCTCAGCCCGATCTGTGCTTTTGCTACCATTTTATGTTGCCATTCCAATTTAGATACCTCTGGATGGATACTACTTGGTATTTTACAGTAGTTATCGCTTCCAGTTATTTGTCACTAACAGTGTAATCTTACGGCGGTGGGCTTCTTCGTCCATTTATGCCTAATACGGTAGCTATATTTACGTTCAGGGTAGACTGCCAGGCCCTACACCAATCGTCGAATCATTGCAGGTCTTGTGACTTTGTCTCTTGACATACATAACATCACCCGATGTTATATGTTATCTAATAGGTCGTTAATATATAATTGGGTAACTCACCAATTACCTTTCGTGTGTCGATTTTGTCCCGTTACGAATAAAGTTTTCAGTTCCATTTGAAAAATACTTCTGAAGCCAGTCACGCATCTAGTCCGATTCTCGGAAACCATGTATTTGCTCACTAACCATTAATGCGGAACCGTATAGAATGCTTATTATAGGTATCACCCAGCTACACTGCTCTTTAAATGGCTTTTATTTTATAAATCACTCACGATGAGCCCATTTCGGGTGCTCTGTAAATACATAAGTAAGTGTTCGTCTTAATATAGTAGTATGAATTATGATCAGAAAAGTTGTAATATATTCGTTTGGTGTTTTTACCTTACATGTAATATCGATGCTTCCATGTCCTGTGTTTTCTTAAAATTATTAGTTTCTCCTTAGATGAACTTTGGAGACGCATATCTAACTGTAGTGGGTTTTTATGTACGCTATTTTTCTCTAGACGGCCTGATTGACAGTGAATCAGTGATAATACATGTTTATATAGTTACCTTTATAATCAAGTGTTGTGTGGAGACTCCTTTTTTTATTTTTGTAGGTTTGGTTCCAATTCCTTTGCCTGTAACTTTTTTTTAGTTTTAGTTGAAATTTTAATGTTATATTTTTATTTTTTGGTAAAATTTTGTTATTGTCCACGATTTTTTATGTTTTCTTGGTGTTACGTCTTTGTTGTATGCTCTTCATGTTCTAAACGCTGTTGCTATGGATCTGTATTATCTGCTACTACTCCTTGGCGCTACAGACCTTCTAGGGCTTTGGCGTCCCGGTCAACCTCCGCCCACTCTTCTCTGCTGGCTGCCTTGGCTCTCCATCTTCTCATTCTCATCCTTCTCAAGTCCTCCTCCACGTTGTCTAGCCATTTGTTCCTTGGTCTGCCCCTTATACGACGTCACCGGGTTTTACTTTGAAAACTTTCTTGACTGCGCTGTTCTTCACCACTCTTTCTACATGTCCCAACCAACGTAGTCTATTACTCTTTATTTCAGCCACAATATCTGCTTTGCTGTACAACTCTCTGATCTCCTTATTATTTCTGATTCTCCAAAAACCCCTATCGTTCACTGCCCCGTAGATTTTCGTAAGTGTCTTCCTTTCCCATCTCAGTAACAACGCCTCATCATTTTGTGTCGTAGTCCAGGTCTCCGAACCATACATCAACACAGATCTCACTACTGTACGATACACAGTCAGCTCAAATTCCTACTAAAGCTCCGTAGTTGAACACTTTGACCAATGCAAAGTAGCTCCCGTTATCAGCTGCAATCCTTGCATGTGTTCTCTCCTATCATTATTCTCTGTCACCAGTGACCCAAGATATTTAAAGCTTTCACAGCGTTCATATTCTTTTCCGTTCAAAGCCATGCTTTTTCTCCTTCAATTATCTTTTTGTAGATGTTAACACACACTTGGTCTTTGACTAATTAATGGTCAGCCCCGTCTCCGCACCATATCTTTCTACTTTTTCAAGCTTTTCTTCTAGGTCCTGTTTCCTCCTGGATAACAAATCAATATCATCCGCATATGCAAGCTCCTGAGTCATTATATTAAACAGTGTTCCCCAGGGTTGTTGCTTTGTGTCTTTCGCATCACATTCTACACGGCGACATTAAACAGAATAGTGGAGAGCACATCACAGTCCTTGGTTAACTTCAAATGCCTTTGATAAAGTGTCCTCCATCTTTACTTTGCATACTGTTCTTCTCAGAGTCATTTGAACCAATCTTATCAGTTTGTTAAGGACTCCCGCCTCTTGCATTGCCTTCCAAAGTTGATCCCTTTTGATACTATCATAAGCTTGTTTGAAGTCAACGAACAGCTGGTGGACATCGATATTGTACACATAACATTTTTCAAGGATCTGTCTGACGGTGAAAATCTGATCTGTAGTGGATCTGTTAGTTCTGAAACCACACTGGTAGTCCCCTAGATATTCTTCTACGTATGTTCTTAACCGACCAGCCCTGATTTTTCTAATACTTTATATACTATAGTGCAACTCCTGTATAATTCCCTTACTCAGCTTTGTCATGTTTTTTGTGTATAGGACAGAGTACGGAAGTACCCCACTGTTACGGCATATTTTCTTTCCGCCATGTTTCCACTCTGATCTCATTCAAAACCTTTACTAGAATTTCCCCACCATATTTTATCATTTCTACTGTGACATTGTCTTCTTCTGGAGCTTTATTGTTTTTAAGAGTCTTGATACTAACTTTAACTTCTTCCAGTGTGGGTTCTGCTACTCATCTCTTGTGCTCTTCTGCAATACCGGCATCAACCCCTCCTTTGTTTTCCGATTCTGCATTCAGCAGTTAACTAAAATACTCCACCCATGTGTCTAAAAGCTGTCCTTTCCCTCCAATAAGATTTCCCTTCTAATTTTTATAGAAAAGTGCTCTGGGTTGGAATCTTTTCCTTGTATCTTTAACCCTCATACAGAATTTCCTTGTTTCTTGATCAGTAATTCTGTCTTCTAACTCGTCAATTCACCGTTTTTCAAATTCTCTCTTTTTCCTCCTACATTCCTTATCTGCTTCGCCTCTCTTCTCCTGGTATTCTTCTACCGACCTCTAGTTCTCCTCTGCAGCCTTCCTTTTCTTGCTTCATTTGTTTCTTGTATCTTCCTCTTACAGTCTTCATCAAACGAGCTCTGGGTTCTCGATTGCTTCTTTCTGCCCAGTGCAATTTCAGCTGCCTCATGTATTATTCCTTTAACCGTTTCCCGTCTTTCTTCAATATCTTCCAATATCCTCTCCTGCCCGCTCTTCTGCTTCATTAAGTCTATTTTTCAAGATAGTTTTATACTTGTGCACTGTATTTTCATCATTTTTTAATTTGGCATAATCAAACCTTGACGTGACAGCTTTCTTGCTCTATAATTGGCTATCCTATCTGTATTTTATTCTTACCCAATAATGATCACTACCTCCATCTGCACCACGACAGCTATCCGCCTCTAATATATCCGAAGCATGTCGTGTGTCTATGAGTATGTGATCAATCTGATTTTATGTGATCCCATTTGGGGAGCTCCATGTACGTTTCCTTACATCCTTACTTTTCATCATTGTGCTTTTAATCATGTTATTGCTCATGGCAAAATCAATTATTCTGATACCATTGTCATTAGAAATTTCATGCAGATTCTAGTAAGCAGCTGTTTTCCAGTATGCGATTTCTTTTCCTACCTGAGCATTGAAGTCCCCCATAACCATCTTAACATGATTCGCCACCCTTCCTATTTCCTGCTCCATTTGCTCGTAAAATACATCTTTTTCCGCCGACTATGCATCTTCTATAAAGGACATACTGAAGAAACGGGCTTTCATTCGTAATACACAGATTCTTTCGCTAAAGGCTTAAAGTTCAATGTGGCAACCTTTTGAGCTTTAACAACCAGAAAACCTGTGCCTCCATATCCTCTGCTTTCATAGTTGTAAAACACTGTGTGTGTCCCAGATGCTAATATTCCACTTCCTTTCTATTTCACTTCTTGTACTGCCGCCATCGTCACAATATATTTCTTCATTTCGTAGTCCTCCAGGCTTCTTCAGTGTTTTCATATTCCATGTCGCTAAATACCAATTCGTGTGCCCTTTCTGTTGCCAAGGCCATTTATCCATTACATCCATCCGGCTTTCTTTGTCCTTGTTCCGTAGCAAGCTCTTTTTGCCGGGGTGAGGTTGTTACCCCCATGCCCAACCCCTATCTTGTAGGACCTGGGTTCACTCCCTAGAAGGGTTGGCTTTCCTAGGTCTATAGAGTCCCCCTCCCCCTGCCCTATGTTGTAGGACACACTTCGTCTGTCTCCTCCGTCGAGAACAATCTCGTTCGGGTGACCCGGCCAGCAGCTACGCAACCGCCGGCACAGTATTCGGCTTCATCGGAGCACGCAGACCCTCCCGCCCGGCACTGAAGGTGCCTACGATAAGGCGGTGTCCCCTGGGAGGGGTCTGTATTATCTAGTGTCTGATTTATTAATTTCCCAGTTTTCTTGCTTTATAATGTAAATCCAGTTTTCTACGTACTTCTGTGCTTTAGATCGGTTTGTTCATTTCGTAAATTTGTGGGATTGCTGTATGCATATGAAAATATCTCTATTTCTTCAAGGATGTTCATGATTGCTCCCCTTTGCGTAATATGGAGAATTTCTTGTGCTTCATTTATGGGTTTTACGTCGGATTTTTCTACTTTTAGTTTAAAAATGTGGATGGATTATTTTCACTTTCTCTCGTTGGCTCTTTATATCTAATGCTGAAATTTCTACCGGTTTGTCCCATGTAGAATTTGTGGTCTATGTTATAAGAAATGTAAACGCCGCGGTTATTGTGTATGGGAATTTTAGCTGCATTTGTGGGTTTTTGTTTGAGGCTATGTTTGCTTTGAAATGTCGGTTTTATTGAATACTTTGTTAATTTTGCTTGAAATGTTTCCTAGATAAGTTGTGATTAGACTATGTATGTTCTTTTCTTTTTCGTTATGTATATTGGGCTTTTTGACTGTGCTGTAATGTAGTATAATTGTGTTACAATTTTGGGGTCATAATCGTTTTTCTGGGCTATGTGTTGTAATTTTTTTTTTTTCGTTATGAACTGCTTCGTCGTCTAGTGGCAAATCTATTAATCTGTTCAGAATACTGTGGAAGAATGCGGGTTTGTGGGCTTTGGGATGACATGAGTGTGCACTGACAATACGGTCTGTTGTGGTAGGCTTTCTGTAAATGTCGAAGCAATGTTTGTTGTTACTAATCAAGTTGAGAAATGTAGCCTGCCGCGGTGACCTAGCGGTTCTAGGCGCTTCAGTCTTGATCCGCGCGACTGCTACGGTCGCAGGTTCGAATCCTGCCTCGGGCATGGATGTGTGTGATGTCCTTAGGTTAGGTTTAAGTAGTTCCAAGGGGACTGATGACCTCAGATGTTAAGTCCCATAGTACTCAGAGCCATTTGAACCATTTTTTTGAGAAATGTAATTGTTTTGTTAGTTCCGTGTTCTATCGTAAATTTTATTTTGGGGGGTAGTTGATTCAATGCTTTGTGTATTTCGTCTATGTCAGTAAGTTTACCTTCGATAAGTATTCAAGTGTCGTCGATGTATCTTCAGTAGTATCATTTCTTGATTATTCGCTTTTTTTTGTTTCGAAGAATTTCCCTTCTAAGCTGTTAAGGAATGTCATCTATGGTTGCAGCAATGCTACATTTCATGGCGACTCCGTCTTTCTGTATGTAAATTTTATTATCAAACTCGAAGTAATTTTGATGTAAGACGATTTTTATTGGCTGTAAAATTTCTGTAGTGCGCTCTATCGAGATTTTTCTGTATTTGAATAGGTTTTGTTCTACTATTTTTCCCTGGATTGGAAAGTTCGCGTGTAGGTTAGTAACGTCGAAAGATACAAATCTTGCGTTTGGGAATATATTTAGATCTTTGAGTTCTTATCTAATGTTCTGCGCTTATTTACTATCACATATGTCTCCAACGTACATCTAAGGACAAACTAATAATTCTATAAAAAAAGACAGGACAAGGCAGCAACAATATTACATGTAAGGTAAAAACATCAAACGAATGTATTACAACTTTTTTGGTCATAGTTACAGACCATTATATTAAGACAATCGCTTATTTATGTATTTTCAGTGCACCTTACGATGACGCTATGCCTAAATGGGCCCATCGTGAGTGATTTATAAAATAAAAAATTTAAAGAACAGTGTAGCTGCCAGGTATTCATAATAATCATGTCATTAGAGGACATATTGTGCACTGCGGTCCCAAGAAACAAAAGTTATGTTTAGAATGTCTTCGAGGGACGCTGCATCAATCTGGGTGCCTTTGTCTGCCGTGTTCTGGAACTTATGGATGAACGTAGCGATCAGATATTGTGCTTGAAAGAGTTTTTTACCTTAACTTCATTTTTTTATTTTCTTATGCAAGATCTCTCTGAGACGTATAGAAGGAAGTTTTATTCTCCACAAAATTAATGCACGTGCAGTTCTCTACAACGGTTTGGCGTCAGCGATATAAGCCTATAATTAGTATGTCTGTCCGACGATTCCTCTTTAAAAAGAAAATAACGAATGCTTTTTAAAAAGCGCATGGCTCTCTTCGTTTCCAGTAACCCTTTCTTCTGCAGCCTTCGGTAAACTTCCATTACAAGGAAATATTTCGCATTATCTCTGTAGATCCTCTAAAGTACCTCATTATGTCTAGTTGCCACTATAAAGCAGTTTTAGCTGCTTTTTTTCTCAATTATTACCTGCTCAATACCTGGAATTTCAGCATTCGTGCATTCTATTAGCCTTTTCCAAGTTCTCTCTAAATTATCTTCTTCTTTCTTTTGTACTTTGTAGAATTCCAGATTTTTGTAGGTACGACCGTTTTCTCAGCACCACTCGGTATTCACTGACGGAAATTAAAATTGTTGCCTGTGACCTCAGTGGTCGAAAGGTATTAAGCTCATACTACAGTATTTCAATGCCTTTGGGATATTATTGCAGTTTCATCCATACCAGTACAGGAAAAATGCCGTTCCTGGAGATCGAGAATGTTGTGAGTGCATGAAAGCAACTGAGAGTGTGTAACATTATTGAAGTTTTTAGGTGGATTTAGCAGCTTATCAGGCTCAGAGGATGTGCGTATACAGCTTATCGCTATCTTTCAGACTTTATGAAAAACTGACATATCGCAAAACCAACGGTGACGAGATACACTCAGAATATTAGTAAGGCCAGAAGAGAGGGCACAGGTGCTTCCAACAACATAGCACCACGAAAAGATCGTGACATTGTTCAACTGCATCTGACGAATAGATGCACAGCACTGGCTGAAATCCAGGCAGAGGTTGACGGCAGTGTGTCATTATCAATCGTCCGGAAAAAGATCACTAAAAGCTCGACTGAGGCCTCTAGTTGCCTAATGTCGTTAACCGGTGACGCCATACCACAGACGACGGAGACTTACACGGTGTCAAGCCAGAGTCATTTGAGAGACTGAGTATCAATCTGTGGTGTTCAGTGATGAGTTGCGCTTCTTGTTGTGGCGACTGATCTGATAATTGTTGAAGAGTGGCTGCACCTCACCAGTATATGGCAAGAATGATGAACTCTGCTGTCATACCCTTCATGATTATGGTACCATACGGTACATTCCAGCAGGATAATACAAGACACTGATACTTCTCCTGTCAGGCTCCCAGATTCGTCGTCCATAGAGGGTGTGTCGGATATGGTGGGAACATATCTATTTTCATACCAGAGTCCTGTGAGCTATGTTAACGAACTAAACGTCTATCACAGGTAAGAAATAATATTTGGATGCTGTCTGTTTCAGTATCACAATGCAGAAGTGAGTGCATTCACGCCCATACTGACTGACACCAGTTTCGAATGAAAAGACTATTTAATTGTTTAAAAGCCATTATGTAATGAACATCTCCACTGTGATGTATGTTGGACTGGTATGTCATCATGTAGTACTTTGCATTACTTCCAGTACAGTAGCCTTGTTTCCATTAAGATCCGGCTGAGGTGCTAATGTTGTTGTTGTGGTCTTCAGTTCTGAGACTGGTTTGATGCAGCTCTCGATGCTACTCTACCCTGTGCAATCTGCTTCATCTCCCAGTACGTACTGCAGCTTACATCCTTCTGAATCTGCTTAGTGTATTCATCTCTTGAACTCCCTCTACGATTTTTACCCTCCACGCTGCCCTCCAATACTAAATTGGTGATCCTACCAACCGATCCCTTCTTCTAGTCACGTTGTGCCACAAATTCCTCTTCTCCCCAATTCTATTCAGTACCTCCTCATTAGTTATGTGACCTACCCATCTAATCTTCAGCATTCTTCTGTAGCACCACATTTCGAAAGCTTCTATTCTCTTCTTGTCCAAACTATTTATCGTCCATGTTTCACTTCCATACATGGTTACACTCCATACAAATACTTTCAGAAACGACTACCTAACACTTCCATTTATACTCGATGTTAACAAATATCTCTTCTTCAGAAATACTTTCCTTGCCATTCCCGATCTATATTTTATATCTTTTCTACTTCGACCATCATTAGTTATTTGCTCCCCAAGTAGCAAAACTCCTTTACTACTTTAAGTGTCTCATTTCCTAATCTAATTCCCTCAGCATCACCCGATTTAACTCGACTACATTCAATTATCCTCGTTTAGCTTTTGTTGATGTTCATCTTATATCCCACTTTCAAGACACTGTCCATTCCGTTCAACTGCTCTTCCAAGTCCTTTCCTCTCTCTGACAGAATTACAATGTCATCGGCGAACCTCAAAGTTTTTATTTCTTCTCCATGGATTTTAATACCTACTCGGAAATTTTCATTTGTTTCCTTTACTGCTTGTTCAATATACAGATTGAATAACTTCTGGTAGAGGCTACAACCCTGTCTCACTCCCTTCCCAACCACTGCTTCCCTTTCATGTCCCTCGACACTCATAACTGCAATCTGGTTTCTGTACAAATTGTAAATAGCCTTTTGATCCCTGTATGTTACCCCTGCCACCTTCAGAATTTGAAAGAGAGTATTCCAATCAACATTGTCAAAATCTCTCTCTAAGTCTACCAATACTAGGGATGTAGGTTTGCCTATTCTTAATCTAGCTTCTAAGATATGCCGTAGGGTCAGTATTGCCTCACGTGTTCCAACATTTCTACGGAATCCAAACTAATCTTCCCCGATGTCGGCTTCTACCAGTTTTTCCATTCGTCTGTACAGAATTCGCTTTAGTATTTTGCAGCCGTGACTTATTAAACTGATAGTTCGGTAATTTTCACATCTGTCAACATCTGCTTTCTTTGGGATTTGAATAATTATATTCTTCTTGAAGACTGAGGGTATTTCACCTGTCTCATACATTTTGCTCACCAGATGGTAGAGTTTTGTCAGGACTGGCTCTCCCAACGCTGTCAGTAGTTCTAATGGAAAGTTGTCTACTCCGGGGCCCTTGTTTCGACTTAGGTCTTTCAGTGCTCTGTCAAACTCTTCACGCAGCATCATATCTCCCATTTCATCTTCATCTACATCCTCTTCCATTTCCACAATATTGCCCTAAAGTACATCATCGTTGTATAGACCCTCTATATACTCCTTCCACCTTTCTGCTTTCCCTTCTTTGCTTAGAACTGGGTTTCCATCTGAGCTCTTGCTATTCATACATGTGGCTCTCTTTTCTCCAAAGATCTTTTTAATTTTCCAGTATGTAATATCTATCTTACCCCTAGTGAAGTAAGCCTCTCTATCCTTACATTTGCCCTCTAGCCATCCCTGCTTAGCCACTTTGCACTTCCTGTCGATCTCACTTTTGAGACGTTTGTATTCCTTTTTGCCTGCTTCATTTACTGCATTTTTCTATTTTCTCCTTTCATCAATTAAATTCAATATTTCTTCTGTTACCCAAGGATTTCTACTAGCCTTCGTCTTTTTACCTATTTGATCCTCTGCTGCCTTCACTACTTCATCCCTCAAAGCTATCCGTTCTTCTTCTACTGTATTTCTTTCCGCCATTCTTGTCAATTGTTCCCTTACGCTCTCCCTGAAACTCTGTACAACCTCTGGTTTAGTGAGTTGATCCAGGTCCCATCTCCTTAAATTGCCACCTTTTTGCAGTTTCTTCAGTTTTAATCTACAGTTCATAACCAATAGATTGTGGTCAGAGTCCACATCCGCCCTTGGAAATGTCTTACAATTTAAAACCTGGTTCCTAAATCTCCGTCTTACCATTACATAATCTATCCGAAACCTGTCAGTATCGCCAGGCTTCTTCCATGTATACAACTTTCTTTTATGATTCTTGAACCAAGTGTTAGCTTATGCTAATAGCATGTAATATTAACGATTGTCAGTTGTGGACAGATTAGATTGGCCTGCCAAACGTTCTCTTAAATCATTTCTTTTATGACGTACAGTCTTGGTCACAAAACCTGGTTGCTGCCTGGTGACCACAGAGGCCTTCAACTAAGCCCTTATGACCCTGGTCTCCCCTTAGAATTCACATTACGGCCATCTGTAAGAGATGGCATCACTATCGTGCAGAAGTATGTGGGGAACTGTTGTCTTCTGCTGAAGCTGCTACAATGCTGTAACACAAATTTGTGAGTTAGGATTCATTATTTTCTTTATTTTTTAACCCAGATACCTACTGCTGATGATATCAGTCTCATGTAACCTCAAAGACAATTTGCTTAACTTTCTAATCCAACAGTAACAGCAAAAACGTTTACCCAAAAAATCGTGTTACTGCGTGAAAACAGAAAAGTTTAAGCTCGATAGTTTCCTTAGCCTACAGCGGCTTGGTACCGGCCGACATATCACTAAATGAAGGCGACAAACTGCGCCTTGGGTATGTTTATGTCTTGCATTTGTAGCCACAGTTGATTCTTATTACAGTTCGATTATACGTGTAAAATAACTTCGACGATCTCAGTGAAACCAGTGTAGCGACACAAAACGCGTAGGTACCTATGAGTGTACTTATCTATTGTTATTTTCATATATGATGTTCTAGTATTTGTCTTGTAGTTACCTATTGGATTTTGCTAATCTTATGAAAGTGGTTGAAACATCATAAAATAAAGTTGCAAGTGGAAAAAGGCAAAACATATGTGACGTAATGTTCGCTTTTGGTTTAACAGAGGGCTACAGCAGTGGAGACAGCTCATAATATTTATATCTTATATGGCATGAGCGCTATTAGACAAATAATTGTTCTGAAATGAATGACTTTCCACATTCATGAAATCTGGAGAAAAACCGATTTCATTTAACATTTGTACGACATTTCGTCTCAATGGGCGAAGGTCAACAGTCGGCTGTAGGAGTATTGCACGCTCTAATTCAAAGCAATAAAAATCTAGCGGAATATTAACTCGTTTTTGTTTGAATGTCATCAGTTATATCACTGAGCGTTCCTGTGCAATATTGCAACAAGTGACTGGTTGTGATTCCCTTATTTTAGCTTTTTAAGAAGAAATTAGTGGACAAGTTCTAAGGTATCTCTTCGAGCAGAGGCCAGTGTGAATAGATAATATTTTGCATCTGGTGGAAGGAAAATGGTGTTGTGCACTACAAGCGCCTCCCCAGGAGTGTGTCCATCACATTTCTTGCCAGCAACTGAGATACATTTTGGTAGCATTGAAAAAAATATCAAAACTGCATAAAATGTTGCTACTACAGTATATGATAATGCACTCTGCAGATTTCAGAGACAGATCTATGCAGGAGTTTCTTTGGGAAGTCATCCCTCACGCACTTATTCTGCTGATGTTGAGCCCTCAGAAATTTACCCTTCCTGTTTATTGCCACACCAACGCCAAGAAAACTCCTTTCCAAACGAAAATTCACTTTAAACCTTCCTTGACAATATCTTTGGCTCTGAACGACGATGTTTCTACTAGAGCGGAATCGGTAAACTACATGAGTATTGCCAGACGTTTTTGATAATGTTAGAGAATATAGTGATGATTAATTTCTCTCTTACAATTACTATTTTGTTCAATAAACAAATCGGAAGGTTATTAAAATATGCAATGTAGTAATACAAATTATTTTGGGTATGAAGAAGCCGCTCAAGCCGTATTTAAACTTTTTATTACCACATCACAATCCGTTTTGTCAATGAATAAAAATCAGTCGGTTGTAGGGATCCAAGTCCAAGCCGGTGAGTGGAACAACAACTTCCGTCTACGCACATTCTTGGAATACAGGATGTGACTCTGTACGGTCAGTATTTCACAGTATGTATTCACATCCCGTGTTCTAGAAACGCGCATAGACTCTACAAGTTTTTCTAATGCAAATTAATTACAACTTACCACCATAGCGTAATGAAGGAAGTCTATTTCAAAAACAAAAACAGTGTGTGTAATGTGACCCTGCCTAGATTGGTACAAATTAGTAATTGATGTGGAATAGAAATCATTCTGTGTTTATTTGCTGCCCTGTGTCACACTCAAATTGTGTGGGAATTTAGTAGTTGGAGTAGATTTGTAAAGAAGCCCAGTTAACAACTGATTCAGTGCCACAATTTCATAAATAAAACTGGGCATCATAAACACTAAAACTTGTGTCTGCAGAAAAAGGTATTATCATATGTGAGGTGTCGTAACTATTACGCTCTTACTCTATCAGGTTTTGGAAGAAGCAAGGGGACTTTTGATTGAGGTATTTTCTTTTCTTAACATTTACTTATTAATTTTCGATCTGACTACTTGTAGCTATATTACAGAACAGATAAGAAGTTCCATCGAGATTGTCACCGAGGGCCAATGTTATCTTCAATTTAAAGCATTACCTTGTTACCTAAGATCTAGCAAACAGCTCCAGCATTTATTCCTGCCTTATTGCCACAGCGGTCACTAGAAGAGATAAATTGCCAAGTAAAATAAGAGATTAGTCGCAGTTTCCATGTGTATTACCACCCTGGACTCAAAACTATAAATCAGTATTCCGATGTAATACCTCAAGTGCAGATTATCCATATTATTTAGTAGAAATGGCGAGAAAATATAAAGTGAGATAAGTTGCTGCACCATTCTGGAAGAAACTCAACGGTCACAGAGATGCCAAACATCTTCTTCATTGTTACCAAATTTTAGTATACTACGAGCAGGAATAATTCGTTTCACCAGCCATTGTGTTCCTTGAACGGGCTTGGAGATGACTCCAACTTGCATCTCAGAGACATGGCCACTGAGAGCTGGAATAGCAAAAGTGTACGAGTATGTCCGTGAGTTTTATTCTCCTTTCTGCAACTAGGTTTAGGGACTCGAGTGTGTTTACTAATAATACTCCGATGCACACACCACAAAACAAACATCATATATCAGTATCTGCCACTATCATTTTCACGCTTGCAGTCTACTAAAAACTGGAAAGCTCATTCACCGGCCGTGATTCACAGTGGTTAAACTGTAAACAATATGAGTGGGCAACATGACATCCAGTTAAAAACAAAATTTTCCAGGGTATTAGGCTGTGTCATGTAACTCTACAATTTCTTCTACACAATCGAGGTTTTGACCCCTCTGCTGCGAGCTCCTTCCCGGCCGAAGTAGCCGAGCGGTTCTAGGCGCTACAGTCTGGAACCGCGCGACCGCTACGGTCGCAGGTTCGAATCCTGCCTCGGGCATGGGTGTGTGTGATGTCCTTAGTTCGGTTTAAGTAGTTCTAAGTTCTAGGGGACTGATGAACTCAGAAGTTAAATCCCATAGTGCACAGAGCCTTTGAACCATTGGGGAGCTCCTTCAGAATCTTCTGTTGTTCAGCTACGTCATAGGTCAGTATTGCCACATATGTTAATACATTTATTCAGAAGACAATCGATCTTCCTTTAGGTTGGGCTGTACCAATTTTTCATATTTCTGTAAGTAATTTATGTCATTATTTTACCACCATGATAACAAAAATTTCCAAATCAAGATCTACCAGTATGACTAAACTAAATGTAGGATCTGAAAAGTGGGTTCAAAGAGCTGTGAGGAAAACGAATCAAGCAAATCCGTGCACTGCAATAAGGTCCCACTTACTGCTAACATAGAAGAAGAAGCAATTGTTGCCAGAATATTGATCAACACAAAAAGATGATAGTAATGTCCAGAATAAGTTACCCTTAAGCAAAATTGTCATTCAGTCTTGTTATTTTTTATTTTATTTTATTTTTTTTTGGTCATCAGTCTACTGACTGGTTTGATGCGGCCCGCCACGAATTCCTTTCCTGTGCTAACCTCTTCATCACAGAGTAGCACTTGCAACCTACGTCCTCAATTATTTGCTTGACGTATACCAATCTCTGTCTTTCTCTACAGTTTTTGCCCTCTACAGCTCCCTCTAGTACCATGGAAGTCATTCCCTCATGTCTTAGCAGATGTCCTATCAACCTAACCCTTCTCCTTATCAGTGTTTTCCACATATTCCTTTCCTCTCCGATTCTGCGTAGAACCTCCTCATTCCTTACCTTATCAGTCCACCAAATTTTCAACATTCGTCTATAGCACCACATCTCAAATGCTTCGATTCTCTTCTGTTCCGGTTTTCCCACAGTCCATGTTTCACTACCATACAATGCTGTACTCCAGACGTACATCCTCAGAAATTTCTTCCTAAAATTAAGGCCGGTATTTGATATTAGTAGACTTCTCTTGGCCAGAAATGCCTTTTTTTGCCATAACGAGTCTGCTTTTGATGTCCTCCTTGCTCCGTCCGTCATTGGTTATTTTACTGCCTAGGTAGCTGAATTCCTTAACTACATTGACTTCGTGACCATCAGTCCTGATGTTAAGTTTCTCGCTGTTCTCATTTCTACTACTTCTCATTACCTTCGTCTTTCTCCGATTTACTCTCAAACCATACTGTGTACTCTTTAGACTGTTCATTCCGTTCAGCAGATCATTTAATTCTTATTCACTTTCACTCAGGATAGCAATGTCATCAGCGAATCGTATCATTGATATCCTTTCACCTTGTATTTTAATTCCACTCCTGAACCTTTCTTTTATTTCCATCATTGCTTCCTCGATGTACAGATTGAAGAGTAGGGGCGAAAGGCTACAGCCTTGTCTTACACCCTTCTTAATACGAGCACTTCGTTCTTGATCGTCCACTCTTATTATTCCCTCTTGGTTGTTGTACATATTGTATATGACCCGTCTCTCCCTATAGCTTACCCCTACTTTTTCCAGAATCTCGAACAGCTTGCACCATTTTATGTTGTCGAACGCTTTTTCCAGGTCGACAAATGCTATGCAAGTGTCTTGATTTTTCTTTAGGCTTGCTTCCATTATTAGCCGTAACGTCAGAATTACCTCTCTCGTCCATTTACTTTTGCTAAAGCCAAACTGATCGTCACCTAGCGCATTCTCAATTTACTTTTCCATTCTTCTGTATATTATTCTTGTAAGCAGCTACGATGCATGAGCTGTTAAGCTGATTGTGCGATAATTCTCGCACTTGTCAGCTCTTGCCGCCTTCGGAATTGTGTGGATGTTGCTTTTCCGAAAGTCAGATGGTATGTCGCCAGACTCATATATTCTACACACCATTCAGTCCATCAGTCTATAAATATCTGTTATTTCTCAGAGATTTATTTTATATTCGTTTTTTCAGAAATTATGAGTGGATTATCATAAAGCTTTTGTTGACTGGAAATTACCTTTTTTAGGATTAGAGAATAGTGAAACCCCTGATAAGCGTCAGTAGCAGAATCCGGTGGAAGAACTTGAGCAGGGCTTTCTTGTGCCTGACGTATACGCTTTTCAGTAATGAAAGCAGTTTGCAATGATTTCGGAAACGGTAAATAGTAAAAATATTTTGTTTCCATTTTGTTTTAGGAGTTCAGGTATGGACCATTGGAAGGGAACGTAACGTAACTGTGATTAAACAATCGTTAGTTTCCAGACAAGGATGTGGAAAAAATGAATGTGGTGATGAACATGATGCTGAGCCTCAGTCCATCTAGAACTCGTATATATTGCAAAATTTAATAGGAATAATGTAGTCCCGCTGAGTGAAACATTGATTTTTCGGGTATACATACTGCCTAAATTGTGATAAATAATCTGCATTTGCGGCCGAAGACTTCCGGCATAAGAAATGGCTCTGAGCACTATGGGACTCAACTGCTGTGGTCATCAGTCCCCTAGAACTTAAAACTACTTAAACCTAACTAACCTAAGGACATCACACACATCCATGCCCGAGGCAGGATTCGAACCTGCGACCGTAGCAGTCGCACGGTTCCGGCATAAGAAGTCAGCCTCATTCTGCCAACGGCCTTGTCAAAGAGGGTGGAGAAGCGGATAGAGGTTCAGGGCACTCTCTTGTCCTAGGGATGGGAAGTTGCCCCTAAAGGCGGAAGAGTCAGCAATGATCAACGACATGAGGATGCAGAAGGCAATGGAAACCACTGCATTAAAGACACGTAACGTGTATCCACAGGACATGTGGCCTGTAATTGAAGAAGTGTCATGATGATCTCTCCATTGGCAAAAGATTCCGGAATAGTCCCCCACTCGGATCTCCGGGAGGGGACTGCCAAGGGGGAGGTTACCATGAGAAAAAGATTGATTAATCAACGATAGGATAACGTTCTACGAGTCGGGGCGTGGAATGTCAGAAGCTTGAACGTGGTAGGGAAAGTAGAAGATCTGAAAAGGGAAATGCAAAGGCTCAATCTAGATATAGTAGGGGTCAGTGAAGTGAAGTGGAAGGAAGACAAGGATTTCTGGTCAGATGAGTATCGGGTAATATCAACAGCAGCATAAAATGATATAACATGTGTTGGATTTGTTATGAATAGGAAGGTAGGGCAGAGGGTGTGTTACTGTGAACAGTTCAGTGACCGGGTTGTTCTAATCAGAATCGACAGCAGACCAACACCGACAACGATAGTTCAGGTATACATGCCGACGTCGCAAGTTGAAGATGAACAGATAGAGAAAGTGTATGAGGATATTGAAAGGGTAATGCAGTATGTAAAGGAGGACGAAAATCTAATGGTCATGGGCGACTGGAATGCAGTTGTAGGGGAAGGAGTAGAAGAGAAGGTTACAGGAGAATATGGGCTTGGGACAAGGAATGAAAGAGGAGAAAGACTAATTGAGTTCTGTAACAAGTTTCAGCTAGTAATAGCGAATACCCTGTTCAAGAATCACAAGAGGAGGAGGTATACTTGGAAGAGTCCGGGAGATACGGGAAGATTTCAATTAGATTACATCATGATCAGACAGAGATTCCGAAATCAGATACTGGATTGTAAGGCGTACCCAGGAGCAGATATAGACTCAGATCACAATACAGTAGTGATGAATAGTAGGCTGAAGTTCAAGACATTAGCCAGGAAGTATCAATACGCAAAGAAGTGGGATACGAAAGTACTAAGGAATGACGAGATACGTTTGAAGTTCTCTAACGCTATAGATACAGCAATAAGGAATAGCGCAGTAGGCAGTACAGTTGAAGAGGAATGGACATCTCTAAAAAGGGCCATCACAGAAGTTGGGAAGGAAAACATAGGTACAAAGAAGGTAGCTGCGAAGAAACCCTGGGTAACAGAAGAAATACTTCAGTTGATTGATGAAAGGAAGAAGTACAAACATGTTCCGGGAAAATCAGGAATACAGAAATACAAGTCGCTGAGGAATGAAATAAATAGGAAGTGCAGGGAGGCTAAGACTAAATGGCTGCAGGAAAAATGTGAAGACATCGAAAAAGATATGATTGTCGGAAGGACAGACTCAGCATACAGGAAAGTCAAAACAACCTTTGGTGGCCTTAAAAGCAACGGTGGTAACATTAAGAGTGCAACGGGAATTCCACTGTTAAATGCAGAGGAGAGAGCAGATACGTGGAAAGAATACATTGAAAGCCTCTATAAGGGTGAAGATTTGTCTGATGTGATAGAAGAAGAAACAGGAGTCGATTTAGAAGATATAGGGATCCAGTATTAGAATCGGAATTTAAAAGAGCTTTGGAGGACTTACGGTCAAATAACGCAGAAGGGATAGATAACATTCCATCAGAATTTCTAAAATCATTAGGGGAAGTGGCAACAAAACGACTATTCACATTGGTCTGTAGAATATATGAGTCTGGCGACATACCATCTGACTTTCGGAAAAGCATCATCCACACAATTCCGAAGGGGGCAAGAGCTGGCAAGTGCGAGAATTATCGCACGATCAGCTTAACAGCTCATGCATCGAAGCTGCTTACAAGAATAATATACAGAAGAATGGAAAAGAAAATTGAGAATGCGCTAGGTGACGATCAGTTTGGCTTTAGGAAAAGTAAAGGGACGAGAGAGGCAAATCTGACGTTACGGCTAATAATGGAAGCAAGCCTAAAGAAAAATCAGGACACTTGCATAGCATTTGTCGACCTGGAAAAAGCGTTCGACAATATAAAATGGTGCAAGCTGTTCGAGATTCTGGAAAAAGTAGGGGTAAGCTATAGGGAGAGACGGGTCATATACAATATGTACAACAACCAAGAGGGAATAATAAGAGTGGACGATCAAGAACGAAGTGCTCGTATTAAGAAGGGTGTAAGACAAGGCTGTAGCCTTTCGCCCCTTCTCTTCAATCTGTACATCGAGGAAGCAATGATGGAAATAAAAGAAAGGTTCAGGAGTGGAATTAAAATACAAGGTGAAAGGATATCAATGATACGATTCGCTGATGACATTGCTATCCTGAGTGAAAGTGAATAAGAATTAAATGATCTGCTGAACGGAATGAACAGTCTAATGAGTATACAGTATGGTTTGAGAGTAAATCGGAGAAAGACGAAGGTAGTGAGAAGTAGTAGAAATGAGAACAGCGAGAAACTTAACATCAGGATTGATGGTCACGAAGTCAATGTAGTTAAGGAATTCTGCTACCTAGGCAGTAAAATAACCAGTGACGGACGGAGCAAGGAGGACATCAAAAGCAGACTCGCTATGGCAAAAAAGGCATTTCTGGCCAAGAGAAGTCTACTAATATCAAATACCGGCCATAATTTGAGGAAGAAATTTCTGAGGATGTACGTCTGGAGTATAGCGTTGTATGGTAGTGAAACATGGACTGTGGGAAAACCGGAACAGAAGAGAATCGAAGCATTTGAGATGTGGTGCTATAGACGAATGTTGAAAATTAGGTGGACTTATACGGTAAGGAATGAGGAGGTTCTACGCAGAATCGGAGAGGAAAGGAATATGTGGAAGACACTGATAAGGAGAAGGGACAGGATGATAGGACATCTGCTAAGACATGGGGGAATGACTTCCATGGTACTAGAGGGAGCTGTAGAGGGCAAAAACTGTAGAGGAAGACAGAGATTGGAATACGTCAAGCAAATAATTGAGGACGTAGGTTGCAAGTGCTACTCTGAGATGAAGAGGTTAGCACAGGAAAGGAATTCGTGGCGGGCCGCATCAAACCAGTCAGTAGACTGATGACCAAAAAAAAAAAAAAAAAAAAATAAGAAAAAACTAGTAGGGGAAGTGATGACTGCCATATTAAAATTTAATATGAATAATGTAGTCTTGTAGAGTGAAATCCTTGTGCCAATGTTGAGTTTTTCGTGTATACATACTGGTAGCTATATTGGTGATTGACAAAGGGCTAAAGTAATAAGACAGTAATAACACCAGAGAATAGAGTGAGCAGGTGGACTGACTAATGTTTGACTGCTGTGGTTTTCTGGATGTGTTTAAGTTAGGTGGTGAGTAATGTACCTGAGGGATTCAACTCGTATGCACCCAGCCACACGTTGTTTAAATCCTGTTTGATGGCGTATGAGAAGTGTAAATATATGTGACAGCTGAAAAATAGGAGTTAAGAAATAGTGCTAGGATTTATTTTTGTTTTACGTGCGAGTGACCAACATGTCTGTTCCATTGCTCCCCATTTTTGTAAATCCAAACACTGAAACTTTTTTTCTTTGTTAGACTAAATTTTGTATAAGAATGTTGTACCTATGTTGTACATTTTGTTACTGAATGTGTGATGTGTCGCGCGGTGGGAGGGGACGAAGAATCAGAAGAACAATCACTTTCACCCCAAGTCTTCCACCTATGTGGGGTACAGCACTGTGCTGGAATGTGGTGATACTGTTATAATGTTTACGGCTCTTTCTGTATGTAGCTCCATCCCATTGCAATCTGGAAGTAGAACAGCCAGTTCCTCGCTGCCATAGTCCACAGCCAGCCATACCTGAAGGAGAGACGGCTGACTTCATCTCTCTACATCTACATCTACGTACATACTCCACAATCCACCATACGGTGCGTGGCGGAGAGTACCTCGTACCAGAACTAGCATCTTCTCTCCCTGTTCCATTCCCAAACAGAACGAGGGAAAAATGACTGCCTATATGCCTCTGTACGAGCCCTAATCTCTCTTATCTTTGGGGTGTTTCCACGAAATACAAGTTGGTGGCAGTAAAATTGTACTGCAGTCAGCCTCAAATGATGGTTCTGTAAATTTCCTCGGTAGCGATTCACGAAAAGAACGCCTCCTTTCCTCCAGAGACTCCCATCTGAGTTCCTGAAGCATTTCTGTAACACTCACGTGATGAACAAACCCACCAGTAACAAATCTAGCAGCCCACCTCTGAATTGTTTCTATGTCCTCCCTCAATCCGACCTGGTAGGGATCCCAAACGCTCTAACAGTACTCAAGAATAGGTCGTATTAGTGTTTTATAAGCGGTCTCCTTTACAGATGAACCACATCTTTCCAAAATACTACCAATGAACTGAAGACGACTATCCGCCTTCCCCACAACTGTCATTACATGCTTGTCCCACTTCATATCGCTCTGCAATGTTACGCCCAAATATTTAATCGACGTGACTGTGTCAAGCGCTACACTTCTAATGGAGTATTCAACAATTACTGGATTCGTTTTCCTATTCATCTGCATTAATTTACATTTATCTATATTTAGAGTTAGCTGCCATTCTTATACCAATCACAACTCCTGTCCAAGTCATCTTGTATCCTCCTACAGTCACTCAACGACGACACCTTCCCGTACACCACAGAATCATCAGCAAACCGCTGCACATTGCTGTTCACCCTATCCAAAAGATCATTTATGTAAATAGAAAACAACAGTGGACCTACCACACTTCCCTGGGGCACTCCATATGATACCCTCACCTGCAATGAACACTCACCATCTAGGACAACGTACTGTGTTCTATTACTTAAGAAGTCTTCGAGCCACTCATGTATTTGGGAACCAATCCCATATGCTTGTACCTTAGGAGTCTGCAGTGGGGCACCGAGTCAAACGCTTTCCGGAAGTAAAGGAATATGGCATCCGTCTGATACCTTTCATCCATGGTTCGCAAGATGTCGAGAGGTAAATCATCCTGAGACATGGTCAGTGTCTTGCTCAGTAGCCCATCAGACCAGAGCCAAGGGAAGAATCCATTCCACAGCCCACAAAGTGTCGCTTTCCCTCCCGCCATCCGTTGGCTTCTATCCATGGCTCAGTGAGTGAGGTGCGAGTGACAATTTTTGGTTCCACTATCAATCATTCAAAAATGGTTCAAATGGCTCTGAGCACTATGGGACTTAACATCTATGGTCATGTCCCCTAGAACCTAGAACTACTTAAACCTAACTAACCTAAGGACATCACACAACATCAATCATTCATTGACACATAAGACCGTTTAAAAAATAGAGTCGCTCAATTCCTAGCAGCAGTGGTGGAACACGGAGTTGTAGCATGAAGATTCCAGTGACCGCTGATGCTGCAACGACTCGTGTAGCAGCGGAGCGCCAGGCAGCGCATTCTTCTTTTAAGTACCGTACCCACAACCAACTGCGGCGGTGGCGCGGTATTCTTCTTGTGAATTCGTTCCTTGCGATATTATCAAGAGGCTACGGAGTGCCGAGGCGTGCTCCGTCCTGGAATCGAACCGACGACCCTTAGGTATGGCGTTTTCTGGCAGAGTTCATCAACCTCTAGGTCCACAGGTGACCCATTTGGTTAGGCCACAGTCCCTTCGTCCTCGCCAGGGACCTAGATAAGTACCACACTAACTTCTTTCTGGTGACATCTGGGATGGCATCATTTGAGTTGAGTTATTGGCACGGTACTGACATCTTCTTCTGTCAAGCAACGTGGCGGGTAAGTCGTTGCAGCGAAGCATGACTCCGCTAACCATCTGACTGTTCGTCCAGGCGTCGTTTCTTCGTCTCGTCGTTCTCCTCTCAAAGGACCGTATCATGCCCATTTGTAGGAGGTATTCGTTCGGTGTTTCCGCCAATGTCGCGAAGTTTCTAGGGCGGCGACTGACTCTTCGGTCGTTGATCTATGCTTCTCACATTGGGCAGAGACATGACCAATAACGACACACATCCCGGCTTTCCTTGTTTTACCTGTATGCTGGCGTGTTAGGGCAGTGCCTTGTCGTCCTCCTCCGCATCACCAGACACGTAATGCTCGTGAGTTCAGTATGATGACAGTTGTTGCAGCATTGACCGCTAGTGAGCGGACTGCACTGGTCGTTGTTCTTCTTTTAAACATTGCCCATCTGCTTGGTCATTAATCTGTCGAAGCACTGACTGCTGTTGCACAAACTTCACTGGTCATCGGCCTCTTTTTCCGACTGCTGCCGCTTCCGAATATTGTGGCTCAACCATCAGTAAGCACTTCCGGGCTAAGTTGCCGTGGTCGATCTGTAGAACTTCTTCTCCCTGACGTTTCGTTCTCAACTACGGAGAACATCTTCCGAGGTGAGTCGACGACTGGCTGCTAGGAGCTGGGGCGCCGCTTATATGGATATCGTAGGGGGCGCCACCACACGTCACGTGGCGTCTCTGGCTATCGTCTGTTCTCTCGATTGCAGGCAATCGATTGTCACGTGATTGATGCAACGTCGACCGCCATATCTTATCCAATTTTAATCCTTCTTCTTTACGATTAAAATTGTATTGATGTTTGTGGATTTCAATTGCCTCTCTATACATACGTGTATAATAGTGGGTTCAAATGGCTCTGAGCACTATGGGACTCAACTGCTGAGGTCATTAGTCCCCTAGAACTTAGAACTAGTTAAACCTAACTAACCTAAGGACATCACACACATCCATGCCCGAGGCAGGATTCGAACCTGCGACCGTAGCGGTCTCGCGGTTCCAGACTGCAGCGCCAGAACCGCGCGGCCACTTCGGCCGGCCGTATAATAGTGCGACGTCCTCGCTAGCACGCTTGTTTCACCAAATTTTATTTCGTGTTCTCCATCCTTAAAAACATGTTCCGCTACTGTCGATTTGTAGATATGTCCCAAGCGACAGTTTCTTTTGTGCTCCGTCAACCGTGTATTGATGCTTCTTTTGGTAGTTCCTATGTAAACCCTGCCACAACTACACGGTATTTTATATACCCCTGGGGTGGCTAGGGGGTGTTAATACCCGACATTTATAACGGGACTTACTCTTTCTCCTTTCTTGTTTCTAGTACCAGGCCCATATTGTTACGTAACCCTTTCTTCTTCTCCTTCTCCTACAACCGCATTCGAGTCCCACATGGCAATTAGATTTTCATCTCTCTTTACGTACGAATTCCCCTTTCAGTATCCCTATACCTTCTTTATCTCTTCATCTTCAGCTTGTGGTATCGGCATGTATACCTCAACTATCACTGTTGGAGTTGGTTTGCTATCGATTTCGAAGAGAATATTCCTATCAGTGAACTTAATACTCTCCGCTCTCTCTTACTATTCATAACAAATCCTACTCCTGTTATATCCTTTTCTGATGCAGTTGATGTTACACTATAATCATCTGACCACAAATCCTTGTCTTCTTTTCACTTCATTTCACTGACAGCCACTGTATCTAGATTAAGCCTTTGCATTATCCTTTTCAAATGTTCCAGTTTCCGCACCACCTTGAAACTTCTAACATTCCACGGCCAAACTCGTAGCGCGTTATCTTTCTGTTAGTTATTCAGTCTTTTTCTAAGGACTACCTACCACTTAGCAGTATCCTCTCAGTTATCCGAATGGAGGACTGTTCCGGAATCTTTTGTCAAAGGGGAGTTCGTCATAATACTTCTCAGTTACAGGCCACATGATCTGTGCATATACATCGTGTGTTTTTATTGCAATGGTTTCCATCATTGCCGATGATCATTACTGATTTTTCCGCTCTGGGGGCAGTTTCCAATTTCACGGGCAACAGAGTGACCTAAATATCTCTCCTCAGTCCTCTTTGACAGAGCCGTTGGCAGGATGAGGGTGACTTCTTATGCCGGAAGTCTTCGCCGCCAAAGCTGATGATTTTTTATTTATTATTTAAGCTGTTAGGTGGCCGTGGGGAGGGAGGGGGCTGAACACGGGACCGAGGACTCTTTTGATTATTAATCAAAACCGCTACCACTAGACCATGGGTGCGCAGATGGAATATCAAATGACGTACACATGTCAAACGTATTATCCGCCAGATGATAAAAAATTTTGCTGGCAGTCTGGCTCTTCGTCTGTCTGAGAGTGCAAGAACTGTACCTTCATGCAATATTATTGTAGTGATGGTCGACAACTGAGGCTGATTTTTGGTAATTTTTTTTTTTACTCTGATAAACAGTTAATTTGACAACTTTGTGCTGTAGAACACTGAGCTCGTGTGAGGCCACGTCTTTGTATACAACAGACGCGAGCAAAGAAAACTGTATCAACTCGCTACCAAACACCTGGCTCGCGTATAGAAAAGTTCATTACAGTCTATCCAAGATGGCCGAAATTTATCAAATCTGCAACACTGCGAATCACTTACGTTCTGTGGAATTCTGTTAAGGGCCGGCCGCGGTGGTCTAGCGGTTCTGGCGCTGCAGTCCGGAACCGCGGGACTGCTACGGTCGCAGGTTCGAATCCTGCCTCGGGCATGGGTGTGTGTGATGTCCTTAGGTTAGTTCGGTTTAAGTAGTTCTAAGTTCTAGGGGACTTATGACCTCAGATGTTGAGTCCCATAGTGCTCAGAGCCATTTGAACCATTTTTTTTTCTGTTAAGGTTCCCAATTGCACGAACGTAAATAATTTTACAAGATAGGTCGAGCACCCATGAAAGGTAATAAAATTGTATCATTTAACTGCTGGTAATTCCTACCTTCAGATTTGACGAAAGTTTTGCACACTAAACTGAACAGTGTGGTGAAATTCTTGAAATTTCTTGCACTAGTGTGCAGTGAAAAAGCTAATAATCTGAAAATTGATGTTCACCCTAGATTTTACAGTCTTATGGCGTTTCTGTGTCCCCGATTTCCAAGTCTGTAATCCTCCTAGAAGAAGGTCTCCGTTGTTGTGTGTGCTGCAAAATCCTCCTCGATCGCTCTGCCCTATACCAGGGCAGCCGTCACATTTCCTCTGGTGTTACGGCAAATATGTACAATTTCGATTTTGAATTGTGTGGCTGGAATCAACCCAAAGAGTTATTACTCGTCGGGTCTTACATGTGACGCCCTGTGTTAACAGAAATTGTCGATCTATTTCTCGCTAAGAAAAAGTATATTTTATCGATGTGTATTAACAGGTACAATAAAACACGAAGAATAAATAGCAATCCTGCAGCAACTGAGCAGCGCTGCACGCTTGGCTGCAGCAGTCAGTGCGGTCTGGGGCAGTGCTGTCGGTGCCGGAGTACTGGCTGTTCTTCGGGTTCTCTTATCCCTGCCAATACACACTGATGAAACAAATATCGCACCAGACTAATATGCGAATTCGCTACCAAATGGGCACGTAAATTCGTCTCCAAAAGCCATTTTGTTTCTGACTGGAAACAAACCGACACTTTCCGTCGACAGTAGGCGTAGCATGAAAGGTTTGATGAGCAGTATTTGTTTGGGCTGACTCCTTCTGGACAGTGCAACAACGAAATTGGAAGTTTCTGCTGAAACATCAGAGAAAATGTACCTGACGGCTCTTGGGAGAGACTTCCTGAGTACCTTGCTTGCATCCACCATTTTGGGTGCTGAAAGTGAAAAATCAAAATTTAATCTAAAGTATCTAATAACCATTGTTTTCGAACCATAGTTCTCAACCACAGCTCAACATTCGAACGTTAGCGGAGCAGTTACTCGATACGATTCCATTTCGGGAAATAATTTATTCTGCAGTGAACTGCGGTGCTAGTGGCAGCCGTAGCCGAGAAAGGCTCGGTCATCACAGGTATATGAAAAAGATGAGTTCCAGAAAATTCAGTCTGTCCGTAGCCTTCACAGGTTGGCCTATTCCCTTTTTTTCTTTTTAGAAATCAGAGCCGAGAATGGCAGTCGAAAAAATTTCTGTGCGTGGAAAAGTGTGCTGGGGTTACAATGCTGGCACCTTGAGGTGATTAGTCATGGGATAGCGATATACAGTATCCCGTTTGCGGCATACCGCGCATACCAGGTATGAAAGGGCAGTGCATTACCGGAGCTATCATTTGTACTCAGGTGGTTCACGTTCTACCGTCCATAAAAATCCATCATTGTGCGGGAACATGAAGTATATGAATGGCTGCAGATCTTCTCCAAGTATCCAAAAATAACCATTTCCAGTTATCAACGTGGGATGGTAATTAGAGCTAGACACATGGAACATTCCGTTTCGGAATCCGTCAGGCAACTTAATATTCCGAGATCAACAGTGTCAAGTGTGTGCCGAGAATGCCAAATTTCAGGCATTACCTCTCACTTCAGACTACACAGTGGTCAACGGCTTTCACTTAACGACCGAGAGCTGCTGCGTTATGTATAGAGTTCCCAGTGCTAACAGACAAGCAACACTGCATGAAGTAACAGCAGAAATCAATGTGGGACGTCCGAAGAACCTATCCATTAAGACAATGCGGTGAAATTTGGCGCTTTTGGGGTATGGCAGCAGACGAACGACGCGAATGCCATTACTAATAGTATGACGTCTTTGCAGAGCCTCTCCTGGGCTCGTGAGTATATCGGTTGGACCCTTGACGACTACGACGGTTCAATCCCGCGTCCGGCCATCCTGATTTAGGTTTTCCGTGATTTCCCTAAATGGCCCCAGGCAAATACCGGGATGGTTCCTTTGAAAGGGCACGGCCGACTTCCTTCCCCGTCCTTCCCCAATCCGACGAGACCGATGACCTCGCTGTCTGGTCTCCTCCCCCAAACAACCCCCAACCCAACCCCTTGACGATTGGAAAATCGTGACTTGGTCAGGTGAGTCCTGGTTTCAGTTGGTAAGAGATGATGGTAGGGTTCGAGTGTGACGTAGTCTCTAAGAAGGCATGGACCCAAACTCAAGAAGGCTCTGTGAAAGCGGGTGGTGGCTCCATAATGGTGCAGGCTGCGCTTATGTGGAATGGACTGAGTCCTCTGGTCCAACTGAACCGATCTTTGACTGGAAATGGTTATTTTTGGATACTTTGAGAAGATCTGGAGCCATTAATATACTTCAGGTTTCCAGACAACGATGGATGTTTTATGGACGATTATATGACGCCATGTCACAGGGCAGAATTATTCGCAACTGGTTTGAAGTTCAGCCTAGACGACTGGAGCGAATGATTTTATCACCCAGATCGCCTGTCATGAATCCCACGGAACATTTATCGGGAGGTCAGTTCGTATACAAATGCCCGCACGGGCAACACCTTCGCAACTGTGGACTGACATAGGGGCAGCATTGCTCAGTATTTCTGCTGGGAACTTCCAGAGACTTGAGTCTATGCCACTAAGCCGCGCAAAAGCAGGTGAGGAATTACATTAGGAGGTATACCGCGACTTATGTCGCCTCAGTGTCCTCTGGTTTCTAGTAAGATGGCTTAAAGTGACGTCATAGAAACTTTGTTGCACATTAGGAGACAAAATTAGGCATCAGAAAAGTGTTGGTTTCGCCTGGGAGAAACCTCGTTGTGTAAATATATCTGTTGTTTAAAAGGTCTGAAGTGTTCAACAAATCTCAGGGTATATCATAGCTGTAGGAAACACGGAACTGGCAATAGTGAAGCAGTCTGCATATCCGGAGGAACAATGGCGCGGAGTGTTACTTAGTTTCCTACTTGGTTGTAAAGACACGATGCAGGCGTGCTTGATTTCACAGAGGTAGCTTTGTATTATATCCGGAAGTCAATTTGATTTCAGTGTGGTTGTACATACTCCATGGCTGTAGATTACAATGCGGACACAAAAGCTCAATTACTCGTTGTCAGATGTGGCCATAAAAAGTGCAACACGAGTCATAAGACAAACAGCCTAGAATTGTACAAAAAATTGAGACTTGCAAAAGAGAATATAGAGGGAGAAAATTCTACCAATCGCACTGCAGAAGAAAGAGGGCGAACGCTAGGCAGATACAGAATCGACAGTTGTGACCGATTCGTAGCACTGACTTACACTTTACGCATGTGATATAGGCCTACTATATAAAATAGTCTACCAAAAAAATTAGGTCTACCCATGTTGTCAATTCTGAAATGAGCAGAAACAGTTCTAAATGTCTTTGATATGCGAATGAAAATATTAGTACCAAATCTACACTACATTTTTTTGCGGGGAAGAACGCCAGACGTTAGTGAAAAAAAGCTAATTTCGTTATCTTGAGAAAGGGTGGATGCAGAGGTCCTCTACATCCAAAATCCACAGACCAATTTCTCTTCCCAACCCCTTAAAGAAGATCTGGGGAAATTGGTATGCTGTAGATTGCCGCCTTACAGTGCACATATGACGGAATGAACAGAAGAGACATGAATATAATGAAAACAGTTATTAATGTAAGCTATTATCATTATGAACTACTAATGATAGTAATAAGAATGTATCATTATGCTATCCAAACTGTGATCATATATCGTGCTAATTCTTACGCACACATAATTCTTCTCGTAACACCAGCGAAGATAGTAAAAAGTGTAAAACACGGAATACTTCTTCAGATGTCCGTAGTTCTTGATACAGTGTTCAGTATGATGGTTGGGGTAGTGCTCTGTGTCTCGTACTATATCTCTACATATAAAAAGTTTTTCGCCGTGTTTCCGGAAGAAGGAAAAAAGTGAGGCATTTCATAAGAATGTGGGTCACAATGAAGTAGCAAATTGGAAATCAAATGGAACGATGGCCCAAAAGCGAGACATAGAGTCCGCATAGAACTCTGTGACATGTGCTCGGTAGATGCGCAGTTTTCAGGGCACGCGGTGGGGGGAATGATAGTGTGGGAGGTATCCAGCAGGTACTGTAGGGGAAACTCCGATCGCTGGAGGGGAAGTGCCGTTTTACACTAAAACCTAGACTCACATTTTTTCTAAATATTAAGTAGAGCCGCTCCACGCCCACACTTGCATGGCGACAATTCAAAAAATCTGTCCCCTCTGCTGCAGGTAGTATCTAAAAAGAATTCCGCTGAAAATGCTGATATTTATTTTCGCCTGGTTTGTTAACCGTTTGTAGCTTTCAGAGAAGCGTCATGAGTGGCAAATTTTGAGTAAAACCTACACATTTCTCTTGTTTCGTTTTAAAATGTGCTTCTTTTGCCGAAACATAGCGGAGTTTACACAGTCCCGCCTCACTGACATGATGTGCAGACCGAGCTACGAGAGATTTCTGAAACAGTGGTTTACTAAGTGCGAAACTGAGGAAAAGTAAGTGCAGTAGCTTACGAAAATGCATATCCGCGGCACAATTTAAATGTGCAAGACTTCACTTACTTTGTTCCAAAACCTATTCAATACCTCGCATCAAAAGATGTCGATGGCCCTTAAAAATTACATTCTTTCATCGAAAAAGGCAGTATTTGGTGGAGTAACACCGTAGATGAAGTTTTGCGTAAGAAATGTATGGCAAAATACTCTTCTTCTTCTTGTGTCTTATCTGTTCTGTTGGCAGAAGAGCCAACACCGTGTTACTAGTGGAGGCCGAAATGCACGCGTTTTAGCTCACGCAGGCTGGCGTGAGGAGGGAAGGACTATACTGACGTGAGGTCTGGAACATGACAAGGAATTAGAATTCAGAAAACGGACGTAGCTAGTTTGATATTTAACTTTAATCCATTAATGATGAACGTCGCCCTTGACGGTACATGATTCACAATATTATCTCTTCAGAATACATTCTAGTAACTGAATATGGCGCCTTGATAGGTCGTAGCAAATGACGTAGCTGAAGGCTATGATAAACTGTCGTCTCTGCAAATGAGAGCGTATGTAGACAGTGAACCATCGCTAGCAGAGTCGGCTGTCCAACTGGGGCGAGTGCTTGGGAATCTCTCTAGACTAGACCTGCCGTGTGGCGGCGCTCGGTCTGCAATCACTGATAGTGGCGAGACACGGGTCCGACGTATACTAACGGACCGCGGCCGATTTAAAGGCTACCACCTAGCAAGTGCGGTGTCTGGCGGTGACACCACACTCTCATTTCGATATCTCAGACCGTTTATGAAGTATAGGGAATGTTGTATTTCGCTCTGGCTATGTCATTGGTATGGCGCGATAGCAACTGAGTGTGCTACATTATATCAGTTTTCTCGAGATTGGTGACAGATAGGGACCTCTACCCAAGGCTAAAGAAAAGTTCAGTATGTTAGCTAAATTTTATATATAGCAATATATTATGAAATATGCACCAAATGCAGAATCATAGTGACCCTTGGTTTTCATTGCTAACTTTTTCGAATTTCGGGCAGTGTCTTACTTCCACATCAATATCACAATAACTATGACCATTGATGAAATGATGGGCATATCATCGTGAACCTGGCATATAAAGTTATACGTAACGCAAACGTTATTTTTTAATGAATAGTTTCCGTAAAGTGCTTTGAGAAAGTCTGCACGGGATGCGTCATGATTTTGTCATCGCAGACCGGCCTAAAGGTGGAGAACACTGTCCGCTTCCCTTTCTGAACAATCGAATGAACTTGGCCAGCGCTCTGGACGAAATGTGGTCACTGAGAATCCGCCACTGTATCCTGCACAGACTCTGCCTACCGTCTTCCTCTGCTACACAGTCACACAAACATATACGGCGGGTTTGGAGGAAACCACCTGCATCTCTAGAAACGTCTGACAGAGCTTTTGATAGGGTTAATAAGCCTTGGGGCACCTATTTCCATCAAATTCAAAAAAAAAAAATCGAAAATGCTTATCGATGGCGAAGGCAAGGCACAACATAATATCTGGGAATGCCGACTTTGTATCAACAATGTCTATACCGATCAGCAACAACTGTAATTGTACCCCAGGCACAGTGAATGAAATAGTGGGCTGCGCTAGACACTAACACAATCGCTATTAGAGTCTTAGATACCACGACATCTCAGTAAATTCCCCTCAGCTACACTACGGGAATCTGTGTCGGGAGACCGAGAAGTAATACAGACATTTCCCTTGAGGTCAACAGCTGCTGCAGACCAACTACCAACAACGTGTGCTTGACGAACGTAAACACCAATACCGGAGCGGAAGCGCAACCGCGGGCATGTGGCTCTCCACCCAGTAACTAGAGACGGAATAACACTGGCCGCCATGTGGCCTGCGCTCCTCACTGACAATAACGACCCCTGCAACAAGGGATCCAGCGGATAACGACAGATGATGGATGGATGGATGGATGGAGAGGGTTGTATGGACGCACGAAGGCAAGGTTTTCAGCACCCGCGCGGTAACAGTTGAGACGGGTGTCAAGAAAAGACTCAGAACAGTAAGATAAAAGAGAACGTAAAACACAGGTAACCAGCTTAGAAAAATATGAGCCTACCCACATGGAAGCGTGGGACGAAGCATGCCGCCAGCAGTAACACATGAAGAACATAGGAAGAAAGTGGTAGAGGGAGCTAAAATAATGTAGCAGACGGAAGTGGCTGGCTGACCGCAAGGAAAAAAGGGAGGAGCCAGCCACTTTGTTAATACACTAAAACTTCCAGGCTAAACGTTTAGGCAAGAGTCAACGACAGAGGCACGTTCCATCGCAACGCCCTCCACAGCGTCCAGTAAAGTGGCAGCATGTGCTTACAGACCAAGGAACGAAGTACTGCCTTTGGAGAATATGGTAGGAAAAAATTATTTTTGTAGCTGTTCATAATGTTCAAATTCTGCATGACCTGCTGAAGTGTCGGAAATCGGTGCTGTCGATGACCTCCTGGATGGCTGTTTTCAGCTCACCAATGGTTTTGGAGTTATTGCCGTACACCTCGTCTTTAATATAGCCCCACAAGAAGTAGTCGCATGTGTTCAGATCCAGAGAATAAGGCAGCCAATCGAGGCCCATGGCAGTGTCCTCTGGGTACCCTCAGAGCCAGAATGCGGTCCCCATTGTACTCCTCCAGGACGTCAAACACTCTCCTGCTTCGATCGGGTCGAGCTCCATCTTGCATGAACCACATCTTGCCGAAATCAGGGTCACCTTGGATCATCTTCCAACATCTTCACGTGCCGTTCGGTAGCCACCGTGCCATCAAGGAATATCGCACTGATTATTCTGGGACTGAACATTGCACACCCGTTGAGAGTGAAGAAACTTATCGATCGTGAAATGCGGATTCTCAGTTCCCCAGTTGCTCCAGTTTTACTTATTGACGAACCCATCCAAATGAAATTGGGCTTCGTCGCTAAATCAAACCATATTCGCATCAAAGTCTTGTTCGTCAATTCTATGGACAATAGTACTGGCGAAATACAACCGCTGTTCCATGGCCCTGGTGCGTAATAGCTGATAGATTTGAATTTTATATGGGAAGAGATAAGATGAACATCAACAAAAGCAAAACGAGGATAATGGAATGTAGTCAAATTAAATCGGGTGATGCTGAGGGAATTAGATTAGGAAATGAGACACTTAAAGTAGTAAAGGAGTTTTGTATTTAGGGAGTAAAATAACTGATGATGGTCGGAGTAGAGAGGATATAAAATTTAGACTGGCAATGGCAAGGAAATCGTTTCTGAAGAAGAGAAATTTGTTAACATCGGGTATAGATTTAAGTGTCAGGAAGTCGTTTCTGAAAGTATTTGTATGGAGTGTAGCCATGTATGGAAGTGAAACATGGACGATAACTAGTTTGGACAAGACGACAATAGAAGCTTTCGAAATGTGGTGCTACAGAAGAATGCTGAAGATAAGGTGGGTAGATCACGTAACTAATGAGGAGGTATTGAATAGGATTGGGGAGAAGAGAAGTTTGTGGCACAACTTGACTAGAAGAAGGGATCGGTTGGTAGGACATGTTTTGAGGCATCAAGGGATCACAAATTTAGCATTGGAGAGCAGTGTGGAGGGTAAAAATCGTAGAGGTAGACCAAGAGATGAATACACTAAGCAGATTCAGAAGGATGTAGGCTGCAGTAGGTACTGGGAGATGAAGAGGATTGCACAGGATAGAGTAGCATGGAGAGCTGCATCAAACCAGTCTCAGGACTGAAGACCAGAACAACAATGGGAAGAGATACAGGTCTTCAACAACAGTTTGTCGCAGTGTCTCCCAGTTGATTCTCACATGTTGTGCAGATCGTCTGATCGAATTCCAGGGGCTGGTTTGAAACACATCGCGTTTCTTCTCGATGTTTTCGGGCGATTGCACCGTGCTTGGACCACCGACATTGCCAACGCTGTTATCACGAACAAAATCCGTCCTCTCATGATTGCGAGTCAAATTCTTGATTGTGAGCACACTTGGACCTGTTATCTTCAGTTTAACTCGATCGCAAACTTCCTATGAGCCGCAGTTGGGCTGTTATTGTTCGCATAGTAGGCCTTCACAAGCTATAAGCTCAGGCACGCTGAAACGTGACATTTTCACTAGCACATGGCTGACAAAAACAAGTCGCGTGCGCATGCGCATACAAATTCCCGTCATGCCCCTAGGCCAATCGTGCAGTTTGAACGTCCTAACGCAAGCCGTTACGAAGTTATGACAATTTTATTTCATGTAGTTCAATAACTGTCACCCTGTATCTCTATTAATTATAGTGTACAGTAGTGATAAATTGAGGGAAACTGGTTGTAGTGCAATAACAGTGGAGTGTATAGATAGTTGTGGGTGCATCCATTAACAGCAGAAATAGTAATTTGTAGAACCCTGATATCATAGGGTCATAGAAACACAGAGATTCACAAATTTTTAATTACCTTGGTCGTAGTATAATCCAGAAGAATTTCATGATTCAGAGCCTAGAGCTGCCGATAAAAATTTATTTATTACGTAACGAGTTTCAGTCCTCAGGTCATCGTTAGATCGTAAAATATTTACAACAGCTTTTAAGACGATATGAAATCAATGGCATCAAAAAATACCAAATCCACAATGTTTTGGATGGATTTTATATCGTCTTGTCAGCTGTTGTAAAAATTTATGATACCTTATGCCAGTCTGTGAGGTGAATGACGTAGTATAATACATAAATTTTTAGAAACAGCTCTTGTGGGTGAAACATGACGTTTTTAAAATATTTACTAGCTGAGGTGCATGACCTCCTTATAATATAATCAAATAGTAACCAAATAACCGCTATCGGTCGACTAACAACCGGTTTTAGATCATGCCAACAATGAGACGCCATAATTTGTTAACCATCACATATGTCGTGGTCACATTTTGGATACTTTGACAATTTGTGCATGATAACAACTTCGTGGTGGTTAACAAAATGTGATGTCTCAGTTACGGTGAAAGTATGATCCGAGGATGGTTAATGGTCAACCGAAACCGCTTATGTGCTTACTAATGGACCGTATTGCGATCGATGCTTCCAAAATTGAAGAGAAATAAATATGGTGAGGACAAGTATTAGTACCTGCTTTGACAGTAACACTATCAGCTTTGAAACTAGTGTAATATCTTCAGTGGCCGACGTACAGGAAAAATATGAAGCTGTTATAGCAGCAGTTTGAGTAAGAACTATTAAAGCCGTTTAAATATTAGCTAACAGGTTAAAACGTTATCAACAATAAATAATAACCACTGACCATATCTTGAAACTCTCGTCATAAGACTTTCCAATTGCTGAGGACGCAGCTAATAGCCAGTAGGTGATTAATCGCAGTTCGCGAGCGATATACGTTTCCTGGCCTACGGTCGGATCTTGGAATTTCTCTGACTGTAGTTTGATTCCTAAAGGTCGGTAGTGTAGAGGAAATGAAACTTGTAGACCATGCCACGACGGGCACATAATTTTCGCAATTTCAACACATATAATTTTAATAAAAATTTAATAATAATAGGTGTAGTAAAAAATGCTTTAAACTATAAATGTTGTGAGTAAATCAGGGTCCTCCAACAATGGTGCTATGCGCCCCGTAGTGGGATGTAGCACATCGCAAATGCTTGCAGCATTACACGGTGCAGATGCTACAGAGGGAACAGGCAACACATCTAAAAATTAAGTTATTAACTTGTTTCAGTGACATCTGCCTTTTCAAAATATGAGAGGTTACAGATATACAGGGTGAACGACCTAAAACTAGAATCGCATATATTCAGGAAATAGAAAGTGCTATTTATTTGCCGTTTTCATAGAATGGGTTGGTAGTCAGGGGCTCGTATTGTTAGCCAATAAGCAGGCTGTAATGATACTTGGAAAGTGTATTTTTTGTGCTAACATACACCTCTTGAAATGGAACAATATCTATTGAAATTGACAAATTAGAAGTAGGTAAATTAGAAAGCCAGTGCTGTTCGTTGCAGAATTCTAGTACGAGTCGTTTACGAGGTGTCGTATTTCGAAGTTCCCACGCGGACACTTGTTTGTGACATCCGACCTCAGTAGTTGCTAGGTACTATTTGATTTATTTGCTTCAGTGTAACTGCGAGTTCTTTGAGTGCATTGCGACTTTGTAGCCAGTTATTGTTTGAGAGTCCAAGCATTAGATCGCGAGCTGACGATGGAATTTACCAATGTAGAAAAAGCTGATATGCTTCATGGTGTACGGAGACTGTGGGAAGAATGCCGTTCGTTCCTGTTCGGTGTTTGTGGCAACATATCCCAATAGACATCAACCAGCTTGGCAATTATTTATCAACCTCATCAACCAGTTACGTGACAATTGTAGTGTAACACCTTAACATCGTAACAGGGGAAAAGGTGACAACATTAGAGGGGGAAATTAATATTCTTGCTGCTATTGCAGTTGATCCGAAAGTTGCCTCTCACGCAGTCACATGAGGAAGTGGCATGAGTCAGCCAATTGTTCTAGGCAGACTCCATAGACATAGGTTCCATCCCTGTTACATCTATATCTAGAACTGCATGGAAACGATTATGAGAATCGTGTTAACTTTTGTAAGTGGACAACATCATGGATTTTGTTTAGTGATGAAGCCGCATTTACCGATCATGACCAGGTAAACCGCCAAAACATGTACTATTAGTCTGTTGATCATCCTCGTTGGCTTCGTCAGGTGGAACGTCAGGGTCCATGGAGTGTAAACGTGTGGTGTGGGATAGTGAACCATTAGCTCTTAGGCCCATTTTTCGTAGACGAATCACTGAAAGCGTATAAGTATTGCTGCCTGCGAACAGACGACCTTCAACGAAAACTAGAACACGTTCCTCTGCAGACTAATAGGAACCTATGGTACCAACATGATGGCTGTCCGTGTGATAGTGCACGAAGTACTACAGCATGTCTTCACGAATTGTTTCGCCACCATCGGATTGGACGCAGAGACCCTATACCGTGGCCATTCCGTTTCTCGGATTTGACAGCTGTAGACTTTTTTCTATGGGGAAAGATGAAAGATGTCGTCTACAAGGACATGCCAACTACACCTTATATGCAACGACGTTATTTCGGCAGCGTGCTCGGGCAACTCGGCTTAAACGCTAGCACGTGTGCAGCAGTCGTTCCATACCAGACTGGAATCGTGTATTTCCGCTGCTGTCGGTCATTTTGAACACAACCTGTGATGGTCAGTTGTCTCGCTACAGGTCAGAGTGAGTTCATATACCTAGTATATGCACTTATGTTGTTCTTTAGTGTGTGCTATACAGGTATTGTAGAAGTGTCGGTGCCGGAACTTTTAAAAATATTATATTTCGTAAAAGACTCGCACTAGAATTCTACAACGAACACCAGTGACTTTCTAATTTACCTCACTCTTGATCTGTTAATATCAATGAGCATTGTTCACTTTGAAAAGTGTACTTTTGCACAAAAAATACGCTTTCTAACTATTGCAATCTATTGATTGGCTAACAGTACGAACCCCTGAGAACCATTCCATTCTGTGAAAATCGCATATCAATAGCACTTTCCATTTCCGCAATACGTGCAGTGCAAGTTTCAGGTGATTTACCCTACACATGATTTTTTCAGTCAGAAATGTGTAAGCGTAATTTAAAAAAATTAAAAAACAAGTAAAATATTCTGTATAATGGAGAGAAATGTAGAGTGAAACTAAAACGAACTATAAAATTGATTACATGAGACTAACATACTTATGTTAATTACTTTTCACGTACATTAATAAAATTTGCGAGCAAAGAAGCAACAGTCAATCTATCCCGTTATAAGCACATTTGTCTGGCAACATCTTCTGACTTGCAACCATAAATTAATGCACGGTTGAGAGAGTAAAGAACTAGTTCTGAATCCCTAATTTTCTGTTTTCGTAGAGCTCTTCTTTGTCATATAACTCCAATTAAAATTTGGAAATAAAATTCACCAATTTTATTGTGGACAGAGATAAATAAATTTTTATTTTACAATGAATTTTGGCTCAGAATTTACAGAGTGTAAGCACAGAATTGTATCGTCGACTATCTATAGTCGCCTGTCTGCAGAGCGAAGAGCAACAGTGGGGAGTCGTTTCGTACCTTTCGTGGAGCGTGTGTGGAGTGTTGTCTTGACGCCGTGGCTGCAGCGCGTGTCTCACAAGTTATAGTGAAGTAACTGAAAAGTTTTCCACACTGGTTTTGCGTTTAATCTCAGTGTTCACGACGCAGTATCAATTTTTAACCAAAAGGTAATATTCCTCGGTTTCGTGTCTCGTGTCGTGAGAGCAACAATCAACCGCGTCGCGACGGTTACGAAAAAATAATGTGGACTGGTATCATCCTAATTGCAAGTTCTAAGTGAAAGAAGCAGATATCGTTTTGGTTGGTTGGTTGGTTTGGGGAAGGAGACCAGACAGCGTGGTCATCGGTCTCATCGGAGTAGGGAAGGATGGGGAAGGAAGTCGGCCGTGCCCTTTCAAAGGAACCATCCCGGCATTTGCCTGGAGTGATTTAGGGAAATCACGGAAAACCTAAATCAGGATGGCCGGACGCGGGATTGAACCGTCGTCCTCCCGAATGCGAGTCCAGTGTCTTACCACTGCGCCACCTCGCTCGGTGAGATATCGTTTTGACTCGATAAATATCACGAGCGCAGATACTTTCTCGTTCGTATATCGTGCCCGAAATTTTATGGAGCATCCGCGTCGCGATTCGGTCACGCGCACGCTCGTGTTATAAGCTATTGAATTGTTTAGTACTGTTGGAAGAACTGTGACAATCATCGACTGATAAAACATCCGATAAACTGTGATTTTTTTTTGTTCTATGCACGGTGTTTTTGCATTGGATGCCATCATTTAGACAGCAACCTTACACGTCACTCCCCAACCTGTGAGAGTGTATAACAGAATATAGAGAATTCTACCAGATCAACTTGGTATTGTCGGTGTGAGTGGCTCCTCTCCATGCCAGACAATAGTTATTACGTGACACATCATAGCAGGCAGTGCAGAGAGCAGCAGATTAACCGCCGCGGGGACGGGGTACGTGGGTTTAGGCATCCGGTAGTTACGTATCCAGCCCAGTTCCTGTGTCGAGGGAGTGTTGTACAGTCTAGCTTTTATTAGTACTACATATCTACCCCCTTTCCTGCCGGGCCTGTTACAAGACGCGTAAATCTGCATTTCTGGGTCAGAAAAATACCTTGGAAAATAAGTTTGAGCCTTTAAAAGCGTTTTAAAGCGTCTACCGTGTAAATATTACCTATTGGATATGTTAACTGTGGATAGGATACAAAAACTGAAATACAGTAGCGTTGCTCTGAATAAAAGGCAGTTGCGTCTTTCATGGTATATTTTTGTGTCGATGTCTGCATCATTGATGATTTAACTCCACGCACTGACAAAGGAAACTTCCCTTGTCTACCCCACACGTTACTGTCGGAACTGTATAGCATCGCAAAACAATAAGCGTGTGTACGTGTACGTACGTGTGTGTGTGTGTGTGTGTGTGTGTGTGTGTGTGTGTGTGTGTGTGTGTGTTGTGAACGTGCATGTTCTGTTATTGACAGTCTGTATCCCAGGTATCAATATATCGAAGTTATAGATCAGCAGAACGCTATATGTTTATTTCTCATGTAGTGTGCTATTCTACGCACATCAACCCGATATGTCGAACATGTGTTTTGGTATTGCGTCTCTTTCCATACTGATGTTTGTAAACATACACACAGTTACCTTAAGCGCTACCTTCGGGTTGAACGCCATACTCGATTGGATTGCAGCATTTCAGTCGCAAGTAAAAAACCAGTAAGGACGCATTAGAGAAGTCTGTGAACAATGGAGTGAACATCCATTACGTCGTGAAGGACAATCGCGATAAATGATTGGCTCTGCATCATCACTTTACACGTAGAAGGTTTTTCAACCAGGGAGGATGTTCGACGTGTGCACAAGAGTGAAACTGATGTGGTGCGAATATGGAATCGGTTCCAGTTGACAAGGAGTGTCGAGTAGTGCAAAATTATATCATTGCGCGTCACATAATTCAGAAGATGTGAAGTCAGAGCTTCGGCAGTTGCACCGGATGACCCATACCTATGATTTTTGAGTCTGTAGAATCGTCGCCTATGTGCACCAGAAGAAAAAAATTATTTTTTAAAAAATAAAATCAATTTTCAAAATTTTAACACAGCTGAAAGCCTTTGTGAAAAATTTAAAAGAACTGAATTAAGACGTGGCCAAAGGCCTCAACAACACTTCAAACTGAAACGAAAATTACAATCTAAAACAAACACAACAACTGGTCCTCAGAAGTATTCCAAGGGTCGGCCTGAGAAGATAACTCAAATGTAAGGTGAGGTGAGACAGGCAGCCAAGAGCTGAAGTTAAGTAATCTGATGGCAACCCAAACTAGGGACAGCCCAAGGACTGACCAATAATTTAACCAGTTCCCTTCTGTCCAATCAACGGCACAGCGATGGAATATATCGGCCGAGGACGAGGATACGAACAGCACTATGTCTTCAGAAACTGGCGTCTAGAAACAACAACAAAAAAAAATGGTTCTGAGCGCTATGGGACTCAACTGCTGAGGTCATAAGTCCCCTAGAACTTAGAACTACTTAAACCTAACTAACCTAAGGACAACACATGCCCGAGGCAGGATTCGAACCTGCGACCGTAGCGGTCGCGCGGTTCCAGACTGTAGCGCCAGAACCGCTCGGCCACCAGCGGCCGGCTCTAGAAAGAGCCTAGGGAACAATAACCACTCTAAGCAAAATATGAACCAAACAACTTAAAAGGCTGTCGAACTTCATGACGTGCTGGACAGCACCAACACGATGAGGAAAGACACACTGCCAGAAAACTACGCTATCGACCTGGGCAGGTAACTTGGGCGTTAACGGCCACAGGACAGAAAATACTGCTGGTGCACTTCACAGGCAAGTAACAGTGAATTTAATAATTAATCATAATATAGGAATACAGCTGCAAGATTTCATCGACACATCATACGTTGCTGCTAGCCATTATGGCCAGGGAGCAACAACCCGCAAATGAAGGAAGAGATGTCACCATAGTTGAGGTTTCATAACAGGTTAACTGATCACTCAACTTTAGCGTCCAGGTTCGGTGGGCTACGAACTTCGTCGCTCTCGCAGTGAGTGCCTCACGATGCGACTGCGCGTGCACGCCGCCAGTGCTCCCGGCCTCGCCTCGAGCCGCTGAGACTTCCTCGCTGCTCCTTCCCAACTGACTGAGTACATGCAGCACGCAGACAGCGTTAAAATAGCTGCTCAGTCAAAACCACACACGCTACACACAGTTCCACGAAAACACTTCCACAACAAACTCGAAAAATACTAAAACCAGTGACTGTGGAACAACAAGGACAAATCACAAGTCGACACACATGGAGAACCCAGAAGCAGTCGGGGTCAAAATACAAGTCGTCCGATGAGACGACCGACCGAACGACCAACCAAGGTCGTCCCCACTCAAGTCACGTGTGTTGGCAACGGTCGGACGAGCCATGGCTCTCCGGACCTCACTGCTGCTCCGTCCCCACTGAACTCCCGACACACGATGATCCAGAAATACTAGCGGTCGCTCCAAAGATAGTATGACAGTACTTTTATTGATAAGCGCTGCTGGTGCTACTCACGGGCAGGCAAGCCAGCAACTTAGTGACGCCAGTAAAGCGAATAAGAAACGAGACGGCAGTATCGCCAACACAAGATGTCAAGCAATAACGGCACGAACACGAGCCGCACACGGCTCAACCTCTCACAGTTTAACGTGTCTCGCTGAGGCGAAAACGACGTTAAAGAGACACGTTAAAAGTACTGATTTTGTTCAATTTAAAAGCGTCATGTTTGAAAAAAAATCTCGGCTTCGGTTTAGACAAACATCGCAACCCTTGTAGTAAGTTGCTTAAAAACCATTGTTCTGCCTATTGTTGATTGCTGCTCATAAGTGTGGGTCACATAATGTGTTGGATTAATAGAAGAGATACACAAGGTTCAACGAAGAACGGTGCGTTTCGTCAAGGAAATGTTTAGTGGCCACGGGAGTGTAATGCGGATGGTCAACGAACTCCAGTGGCAGATGGTGCAAGGGAAGCGTTGTTCAGCAGGGACAGGTTGACGGTTTAAATTCCGAGAGCGTAGGTTCCAAGAGGTGTCGATCATATTACTCTTCCTCAGAATCGTCTCGGAAATAACCACTTTGAGAGCACATGTCAACTGGTATTTGGATCTTGAGATGTAACACATCGCTTTGCCTTAAATCTGATGACTCTTAAAAACGTATTTTCCTTTTCGGTTTATTAGGCTATGGCAAGCCTCCTCCTTCGCGTGGAATTTTTTCATTGAACGTGCACCGCATACTGGGGTGAAAACAGCGTATCTGAAAACCGGGGCGGCGATATTACATCGCGTTGCGACACTTAATGCAGCGAAGGATTATTCCAGACCTAATTCCCGCCTAGGAGATACGCTTCGCTTCACGGAACCTCCAGAGAGTTGGAGAATTGGCTGTTGACGTCTCTATGAGAAGAAGTCCGTCGTTGGTTGAGAGTAGAGATGGGTCGAACTCGTTCATTTCCGTGAACTACTTCATTCATTTCACTCTTTACCGTGAAGCGTTCAAATGAAGTAGTTCATTCATGAAGTACGGAAGCCTGGCGAAGTTGCCCAGTTCGTCGCTCAGCCGCGGCTGCGCTCGCTTCGCATCGCTCGTACAATAAAGCTTCGTAATACTTCATAATTTTACCAACAGATGGCCGAAGTATGCAGTATCGTGCACGCAACGTTTTACGCTCTTACAGCGTCTGAGTTAACTTAAATAGAGCATGGTCGAGGGGGACAAAGGAAAGATAAACAGAGGAGCCTGTCACATATAAAGAAGGTATTACATTTAATCTTGCTCGACATTTTCTCATGAAGCGCCCAAAAAAGTCTTTATCTGCCAAATTAAACATTATTTGTTGTATTCATGGACTGAAAACTAGGGCTACCAACGAATTGCAGTCCAATTTTATGTTCCTTTTAAAACTTAATCCAAAATAGAATGAGTATGTTTACCACTGTCACAAAGTCTATATACCTACGTTAAGTAATTATTCAGCAGTTTTCCTGCAGATTTTATTTTTGTTGAGAATAATAACCCTCCAGATTCAAAACGTAAACTGTCACCTGTAGTCATTGGTACGATTTCACGTAAAATCCCTCTTTCAGTATTATTAACAAACCTTTTATTTTCATGTTGGCTGGGCATGCTCACACAGCCAGCCTCTTCATTTGTATCTTTAACATTCATTTGTCTGCAAGCGCTGCCAACGGTAGGCTACCCGTAGACGCGATGTTTAACTGCACAAATAGTCACGGTTAATGATGTCAGCACTGTAGGAAGCAGCTGACGCTACATTCTCCTTGCCCCTCACCTCCCCAACCCCTCGTAAACCTGTCGTTCCCCACAAACACCGCGCGATTCCACGACAGGCAGTAGAGGGAGGACTGAAGTGAAGGGAGAAAGAGTGACGTAGCGCCGATGTAGTGGAAGAGGGAGAGGGGGAGAGAGTGAGTGAACTAGAAAAAAGTGTGGAGTGTGCTATCTGTGAAGAGCTTGAAGTACCAGTTCATTGAAATTGAGTGGTTAGTTCACACTTCACTGGAGTGAAGCGTTCATTTGAACGACTCATTCACGAGCTCCCCATCACTAGTTGAGAGGCAGTGTATACAGTCAGGTGACAAAAGTCGTGGGATCACAATATGCACATATACAGCAGTATCTCTACAGCAAGGTATAAAAGGGCGATGTATTGGCGGAGCTGTCATTTGTACTTGGGCGATTCAAGTGAAATGGTTATCGATGTGATTATGACAACACAGCGAGAATTAATAGACCTTGAACGTGGAATAGTAATCTGAACAAGACGCATGGGACATTCCATTTCGGAAATCGTAAGGCAGTTCAGTATTCCGAGACACATAGCGTCAAGACAGTGCCAAATTTCAGTCATTAACTGTCACCGCGGACAACGCAGTGGCCGACGGCATTTACTTAACGACCGAGAGCAGCAGCGTTTGGGCATAATTGTTGATGCTAACAGACATGCAACACTGCGCGAAATAACCGTAGAAATCAATGGGGGACATAGGAAGAACGTATCCGTTCCAACAGTACGGCGAACTTTGGCTTTAATAGACTATGGCAGCAGGCGACGGACGCGAATGTCTTTGCTAACAACATCACATCGCCTGCAGCGCCTCTCCTGGGCTCGTGACCATGATGACTGGACAGCCGTGGCCTTGTCACATAAGTCTCGATTTTAAAAGAAAAGAGCTGATGGTAGGGTACGAGTCTGACGCACATCCCAGGAGGAGAGCCAAGTCGTCAAATGGTTCAAATGGCTCTGAGCACTATGGAACGTCTGAGGTCATCAGTCCCCTAGAACTTAGAACTACTTAAACCTAATTAACCTAAGGACATCACACACACCCATGCCCGTGGCAGGATTCGAACCTGCGACCGCAGCGGTCGCGCGGTTCCAGACTGTTGCGCCTAGAACCGCTCGGCCACTGCGGCCGGCGCCAAGTTGTCAACAAGGCACTGTGCAAGCTGGTGGTGGCCCCATAATTGTGTGGGCTACGTTCAGGTATTAAAATCCATGGAGAAGAAGTAAAAACTTTGAGGTTCGCCGATGACATTGTAATTCTGTCAGAGACAGCAAAGGACTTGGAAGAGCAGTTGAACGGAATGGACAGTGTCTTGAAAGGAGGATATAAGATGAACGTCAACAAAAGCAAAACGAGGATAATGGAACGTAGTCAAATTAAATCGGGTGATGCTGAGGGGATTAGATTAGGAAATGAGACACTTACAGTAGTAAAGGAGTTTTGCTATTTAGGGAGGAAAATAACTGATGATGGTCGAAGTAGAGAGGATATAAAATGTAGACTGGCAATGGCAAGGAAATCGTTTCTGAAGAAGAGAAATTTGTTAACATCGACTATAGATTTAAGTGTCAGGAAGTCGTTTCTGAAAGTATTTGTATGGAGTGTAGCCATGTATGGAAGTGAAACATGGACGATAACCAGTTTGGACAAAAAGAGAATAGAAGCTTTCGAAATGTGGTGCTACAGAAGAATGCTGAAGATAAGGTGGGTAGATCACGTAACTAATGAGGAGGTATTGAATAGGATTGGGAGAAGAGACGTTTGTGGCACAACTTGACTAGAAGAAGGGATCGGTTGGTAGGACATGTTTTGAGGCATCAAGGGATCACAAATTTAGCATTGGAGGGCAGCGTGGAGGGTAAAAATCGTAGAGGGAGACCGAGAGATGAATACACTAAGCTGATTCAGAAGGATGTAGGTTGCAGTAGGTACTGGGAGATGAAAAAGCTTGCACAGGATAGAGTAGCATGGAGAGCTGCATGAAACCAGTCTCAGGACTGAAGACGACAACAACAACAACATGTTCAGGTGAAGTGGACTGGATCCCCCGGTCGAAATAATCGGATGATTGACTGGGAATGACTGTGTTCCGATACTCAGACCATTTGCAGTCATTCATGAAATTCATGTTCCGAAACAACGATGAAACCTTTGTGAAAGACGATGCGCCATGTCACGTATTCACAAGTGTTCGTGATTTGTTTGAAGAACATTCTGGACAATTCGAGCGAATAATTTGGCCACTCAAGTCGCCCGACATGGAATGTAATTGAGAGATGAGTTCGAAAAAATCCTGCACCGGCAACGCTTTCGAAACTGTGGACGGATGTAGAGGCAGCAAGTCTCAATATTTTTGCAGGGGACCTCCAACCACTTGTCGAGTCCTTGCCACTTCGAGCTGCTGCATTTCGTGGAGCAAAAGGAGGTCCGACACGATATTTGGAGGTATCCCCATGGCTTTTGTCACATCATTGTACAAGAGACAATGTAAAGGCCTAACTTCGTGTATAGAGAATAACCTACTGTAAAAGAACAATGTACTCGTTGTAACGGAAAGTGAACACGCTGTCCGAAAGAAGAAGAGTCTGAAATCACTCAGATGTACCAAGTCTCTTATGTAACTTTCCAGGCTGACACAGGGATCGCAACGGAGGAAAAGGAGTCTGAAGCCTAGTTATATCTGGCACGGTACTTCTGCAACTACTTCCAAATGCAAGAAAGTAAAGTTTATAATTTATATACACGCAAACGGACCGTTACAGACGTGTGATACATCCCAAACGTAACGTACAGAAGAACAGGAAAGAAAACTCAGAATCAGTCACGAGGCAATCAGTTTGGCTTTTGGAAAGGTAAAGGAACGACGAAGACAGTTCTAGCGTACAAAATGGAAGCAAAGCTTGGAAAAATTAAGACAACTTCATAGTATTTCTAGACATAAAAAATGACACTGTAAAGTGACACAAGATGTTCAGAATTGTGAGAAAAATGGGAGTATATAACAATAACCGGATATATAAGTCATGTTCAAGAACCTACAGGCGAAGATTAGACCGGCAGACGAAGAAAGAAGTGCTTGAACTATAGAGGGATTAAGACAAGGTCGCTGTTTCGGCACCTGCTGTTGAAGATGAACATGGAGGAAGTAATTTCTAAAATAAAAGAGTCAGGAGTGGGATTAGAATTCTCAATGCAAGGACACCAGTGATAAGATTTGCTGATGACGTTGCTATCCATAGTATAAAAGTGAGGTAGAATTACAGAATTTGTTCAATGAAATGAACTGTTCACGGATTAATGACTACACACTGATACTAAGATGAAAATAATGGATTACGATAAATCTGCCATCAAAATTAGGGACCACGAAGAAGACGGAGTGAACGAATTCTGCTACATTGAAAGCAAACTAACACAAACCGGACGTAGCAAGGAGGACAAAGAACGTAGACTGGTACAGGCTAAAAGAGAATTCCTGGACAAAATATGTCTACTTTTATCAAACAAAGAACTTGAGAATGAAAAGTCTGAGAATGTGCATTTGGAAAGTAGCAATACATTGCAGTTAAAAACCGACTGTGGAAAAACGGCAAAAGAAAAGAATCGAAGCGTCTGAGTTGTGGTGCTACGGAAGGATACTAAAAATTAGATGGACCGACAAAGGTGGTGCTCCCAGCACGGTCGAAGAAAGAAGTAAGTATTCGGAAAACACTAAAAAGGAGAGAGGACAGGACGATGTGACACCATTAAGATTTCAGGAGATATTTTTTTATGATAGAGGAGAGTGTTCTACTTGGAGTACAATAGTGGGTGTTTCAATCTAGTGACCGATTTTTGAATCACGCGCATTAGAGACCGCCATATTCAGTTTCCGGCATTTTCTATTTTTTTTTCTTAATGAGAAACATGAGGCTGTGTTTCATGCAGTATTAAGAGTTCTACATATTTAAATGCTGTATAGTGTATTAAAGCTATTATGAAGACGTTGTTAATTCTTCGGTTACAGAGTTATATGGTGAATAAGATTCTGTACATTTTTAACCTAGTTACATCACATGTGGACGGTTAAGCTACATTGTAGGAGATGAGGCACTGGCAGAAGTAAAGCTGTGAGGACGGGGCGTGAGTAGTGCTTGGGTAGCTCAGACAGTCTGGCTTTAGCTGTCGCAGCGGTCGCACGCTGCTCAAGTTTGCTCCGTGAACTTTCAGTGTTTAGGCCAGTGTTTTCGTGTTTCGTGATCGTTTATTGGCGCTTTGCACGTGACTTAAGGGTTATCAGTTGAGCATTTGGTCTTCGTTCGTGTCGTCTTTCTACGTAGTGCCGTTGGGATTTCGGCGTTGTCCGAGATTTCTTCGCTGCAGAACACCATGGCAAACTCCGTGAGAAAAAACACCGTGATTTTCATCTTCGACAAGTAGACCCGTCGAGTACAGCCCTCTGCACTTGAAATACACGACTGGATTACCGAGGTAATTGGCCTTCATTCTGAATCTGTTCATACCATGCAGCTAGACTCTGATGAATACTGCATTTTTGTAAAGTTTAACGATTCCGTGAGTGTAGAACGCTTTCTGGCAAAATTTGGTTATGAAACGGAATTTATACACCGTGATGGTACTAAAAGTACTGTAAAACTCCGGAATTCCGAGTCTGTAATTAGGAATGTTAGGGTTTTGAATATTCCCATAGAAGTAGACAACTCGTAAATTAAAGATGTCCTTTCAAAGTATGGGGTTGTCAGGCAAATAGTCAACGAAAGGTGGGCTTCGCATTTCAAGCTGCAGTGCTTTAACGGCATTCGCTCCGTGGAGGTGGAAGTGAAGGCAAACATTCCCTCCCACATCTTTGTTGACGGGCACAAGGCGCTTGTTATGTACTCAGGGCAAACCCCTACATGTCATGTATGCAACGAGTCTGGTCACCTCCGTCAGGACTGCCCTCGCCGTGTTTTTGTGCTAACAAATAACCTTACGCAACGCCGGAAATTAACACTCAACGATTTGTTGCCAGCCAGTAATACAATAGAGCCGGCGGCTGTCGTGGATCCTGTTACTACCTCTGAAAATGTTGCACTTAATGTTAATGACTTTGTCTTTAAAACCTGCATTAACTGCTGAAATTCCGTCCCGTGACAGCGAGATTCCCACTAAAAAGCGTCCTCTAGAGGACACTGAACAAAATGTTTATGAGGACTCTTCCCATGAAACACCCGTTTACAGGAAGCCGAAGCCCAGTCCTGAAGATCTGTTGGAAGTGGAAAAAGGAGATGAAATGCAGGTCGATGTGGCTCCCACTTCCGCACAAGGACTTATACCGCCACGAACAGATAGTGACGCAGCTGGTAGTGACCTTTCACGGAAATGTGACCCTGAGCCTGAGATCACAGCTGCAATAACCGCATGAAGTGCACAGCCCATACAGTGCGAACAGTACGAGGAAGTACCAGGTAAACAACCTGCTGACTCCGAAGCGCAACGCCGCGCCAAAGGAGAAAATAAACAAGCATCACCGCCTCGCCAGCAAGACAACACAACAAACACCACGCCGGAACCGACTCGCAAGCCACGGCCGTTGCGCCAGACGGCCACCGCCGGCGGCTGCGACCGACACCGGGTCTTGCTGTCACGCGTCATCAAGCGAAAGACATCAAGAAAAAGAATATTAAATATGAAGTCATCAGGGCCAACACTGAAGAGGAGAAAGAGAAGGGCCACAGTGACTTATAGCAATGCATTGTCAGGATTTCAGGATATTTTTCTTCGCAAGCTCTTTGTTTAAAAGCAGTGAAAATTTTTCTAGGACGTTAGTACATGTAATGGGCACACAGCTTGTACAGATCGTGACTTGTGGAGAAGCACGTTGCTGCTGTAATCATCCCGTTCCTCATCCCAAATAGCTTCTTCTGGTTTATGTCTGTGATGCAAGCTTATAGCATTACTACTATTAACATTAATAAAATACAGTCACCCTTGAAATTGGCCGCACTAAAAGAATTTTTGTACCAGTCTAAGACAGATATCGCGTTGCTACAAGAAGTTGCGATAGCGGAATTTCGGATCCCAGGGTTTTTTGAAATTGTTAATGTTTCTACGGAAGCCAATATCGGTACAGCCATTCTTATAAGGGAAGGCATTCCGGTGACTGAAATCCAACGACTAGAATCAGGAAGACCCATATGCATAAAAATTTTCGATGAGACAGTGCTTAACCTTTACGCCCCATCAGGAAATTCCCACAAATTGGATCGTGCGAAGTTTTTTCAAGATGAACTGATTTATTTATTGAGGAAAAATCCGTGTTCTCTTATACTAGGTGGAGATTTTAACTGTGTTTTAAACCAGAAAGATCAACAACCCAATTTCAACTACTCGCCACAGTTAAAAAAGTTAGTAAGTGATCTACACCTTAAGGATGTGTGGGAACTTCAGCACCCGACGTCAGTCGGGTTCACGTATATAACCAGCTACTCCCGCAGCAGACTAGATAGAATTTACGTGTCACCAAATTTGCAAAATTATTTATTAAACGTTGAAACTATTCCCGTGTATTTTAGCGATCACAGTACACTTTTAACTTGCTTTAATTTAAGTGTACAGCCAACCCGTCGATTCAGAGGCCAATGGAATTTAAATATCTCTGTTTTAACTGACGGAGAACTGGAACAGGAAATAAGAGTAGCGTGGACTATGTGCCTCCGCACAGTAGACAAGCACCCAACAGTCATTGACTGGTAGACTAGCAGGGCTAAACCAAGGCTGCGGAAAGTTGTCATGCAGTTTAGTGCAGCGAGGCACAGGGAGTTGAGGAATACAATGGAGTTTTATTATAAAGTTTTAAGAGACTTATATCAACAGGCCCATGATGACGTAATTCGTCTGAATGATATCAAAAAAATAAAAGCCAAGTTATTTAGCATTAAACGGCAACAGATGGAGGGACTAAAAATTAAATCGAAAGGCACATCAGTCGTAGTAGATGAAACAGCTTCTCTGTATCACTTGGTGCGGCATGCTAAAAACAGACGTCTAACTTTTATTGATGAAGTCCAGACGCATACTGGTACGAGGCTCAAATGCCAGAAAGAAATACTGGACGAAGTCCACAGGTACTATGAAACCTTATATACCCCTACCACAGTGGAAGATGCAGCTCTCGAGGACTTTCTCACTATTTTAGGTCCACAATTGTCGGGAACAGACAACGCTGACATCCTGTCCCTTATTAACTAAAGATGAAGTGCTTGAGGCAGTGCGTAACTCAACTCTCAAAAAATCTCCGGGACTTGATGGCCTCCCTGCGGAGTTTTGTGCCCGCTACTGGTCTATAATTGGGGACAAGATCACTTCCATGGTGAATGAGGTCCTGAACGGAAAAACGGTCCCTGCAGAGTTTAAGGAAAGTAAAAAAAGTACTGATTCCTAAAAGGCAAAACCAACTTAAACAATTTTCGGCCTCTTTCGCTACTAAATTCTGATTAAAAAATAATTTCGCGTATTGTCAACAAAAGACTCTCTGCCTTTTCCAACAAAATATTGAGTCATCATCAATCTTGTTCTCCGACCAAAACGATATTCGAAAGTCTATCTGCATACAGAGACGTCATTGCAATTACCTCAGTGACAAGTATAAAATGTGCTTTAATCTTTATAGATTTCAACAAAGCTTTTGACCGCGTTAGTCATAGATACCTCTTTGCGACGCTGTCAAGAATGGATTTCCACACCCAGATTGTCAACATGCTAAGAAATATTGCAACAGGTATAAATGCGAAAATAGCAATCAATGGCCAAACATCTAAACCCATACAGATAAGGCGAGGGATTCCACAGGGCAGTCCCTTATCTATGTTTTTATTTCCCGTGTCTTTAGAGCCCTTCCTCCGCACTGTCCACGCAAGATTAACAGGCAGAACATTGAGTGGTGAGAAAACTGTCATACGAGCTTATGCTGATGACGTGGGCGTTGTAATAAGGAATTAGGAGGAGACAGTTACACTGGAGAGAGAAATCCAAAGGTATTTTCTAGCGTCGGGAGCGATAACAAATGAAAACAAAAGTAAAATATTGAATCTACGGGGCCTAGATCACCTCCGACTGGCATGGCCAAAACAAGGCAACAAACATAAAACTTTGGGAATAACGTTAATTGCATGTCCGATGAGGATGGCTGCTTTTAACTGGACGGAAACTAGGAGGAAAGTTAATGGTGCTGTAATGGAGAACATCCATCGAACTATGGTCCTGGTGCAAAAAGTCAGATTCATCAACTCCTGCGTTTTGTGGTTCAAATGGTTCAAATGGCTCTGAGCACTATGGGACTCAACATCTTAGGTCATAAGTCCCCTAGAACTTAGAACTACTTAAACCTAACTAACCTAAGGACATCACACACACCCATGCCCGAGGCAGGATTCGAACCTGCGACCGTAGCAGTCCCGCGGTTCCGGACTGCAGCGCCAGAACCGCTAGACCACCGCGGCCGGCCTGCGTTTTGTCTAAAGCGTATTTCACTGCGCAGGTATTTCCAATCCCTAAATTAGTAGCGAAAGGGATCATGTCCACTGTTACCAATTATTTATGGCGAGGAGACATTCAGGGTTGGTGCGACTACCGTTATACTGGATGTCAGAGACGGGGGCCTCAGTTTGGTGGATATTCGCAATAAAGCGTCTGCTCTGTTCCTCAAACGGACTTTCCATATACTCAGAAAACTTCCACAATGTATAACCGCAAAGCTCTTTGAGGCTGCGACACCCCATAGCCTGCAAGCACCGATTGATGTGCGAAGGATTAACGCCCGTCTGCAGTATGTGAGGAACTTTTTCCTCGAAGCAAGTTATCTTAGTGACGAAATCAGAAGCAACACACGTATCACAGCGCGCGACATCATAGTTGAATGGAAGTTAAATGAGGGCAGAAACAAAATTGAAACGAAATTCCCAAATTGTGACTGGAAAGCTGTATGGCGGAACATCAACTATGCCGGGCTATCTACAGACGCTATTTCCGCATACTACAAAAACAGTTAACAATGTCATCTGTGCCCGCATCTCGTGGTCGTGCGGTAGCGTTCTCGCTTCCCACGCCCGGGTATCCGGGTTCGATTCCCGGCGGGGTCAGGGATTTTCTCTGCCTCGTGATGGCTGGGTGTTGTGTGCTGTCCTTAGGTTAGTTAGGTTTAAGTAGTTCTAAGTTCTAGGGGACTTATGACCACAGCAGTTGAGTCCCATAGTGCTCAGAACCATTTGAACCAATGTCATCTGCACCAACGAGAGACTATATGGGATCGGTTTAAACCAGACACACCTTTGTGGAAAATGCCATCTGGTGGATACACTCATCCACAGATTCACCTGTGGTGGCAATGTGCATAACTGGAATTGGATCAGGCAACAAATCGCCTTTCTCACCAGATCCTCTAAGGAATATATAACGCCATCGCTCCTCCTGAGACCAGATATGATCTACTTTCCGAAATTAAAAACCAACGCCATTAGCTGGTTACTAGGAAAATATGTTAGTTATGTCATCCACAAACTTGGGTCGGACAACGAGATGGAATTCCGCGTTTACATGAAGTGTGAATATGCAAAAATCAGCACGTATCGCAACCACAAGAAGCACTACAGCAACATGCTGAAGATCATTTTTGGAAGAATGGGTGTTGGTTAAATATGTGGAACCACTACAACACCTTGAACGAGAACGAACAGAAGAAAATTAAAAGTCACTTGGTTTCTTATTATTATTTACTATTACCTTGCTTCCGGAACTTCTGTGTTACACGAAAAGTTTTTTTTTTTAACATTTTGTCCAAAATTACTCGTGTTCGACTTCCAAAGTTTTCAGCATGATTTTTTAGCTTATAGCTGGTTTTTGATAATACTTCTTGCCTAGGCTTCATGTACTGATTATTGGTACGTAGTAGAATTAATAATATCTCATATAACACATAAAATATTAATCCAATGCTGCCAAGGTTTTCTCAGTTGCAACACTTCTGAATATGAATACAGTATTTATTCATAGGCATATGACCATGTTAAAACTTTGAACAGCTTGCCACATTTGTAAAAACCTAACTTTTCAGGAGAAATTCTTGTAATTTCCGAAAAAGACTGCAGGACAAATAAAGTGAATGCTGCTATTTCAGACTGGATTAAGAAAATATATTGAATTTCTGTTACAGGACTGGCACGAGGTGAAAATTTTGAAACAATTCCAATGTATAACACTCTCCCCTCACAAAATAAAATTATAAAACAGCCGACTAGTTGCAATGGATAGAGAAATTCTTTACCTAGGTTTCGACAAAGATAAATTTGTCTTCTTCAGAAGGTAACCTAAGGGCAATGAACATCATAGATTACATTAGAAATGTATGAAACTTATAGGCCAAGAATGAATTTTAAGACAAATTAGAGAACTCTTGCATTACCGAAGTATGGTAACGACGACTGGTACTTACAATTTTACATTAGTAAGGACTAATGTACCATCGCCTTTTTTACAATTCTCGGCATAGATCCATGTGTCAAAAATAAAATATAGCCCTAGAATTAGGGTTTGTCACGTTAATATAAAATAGCTCATGGAACTTGCAGAGCTCACAAACGACTGAGTGTAATCGGCGAGCGTAGTTACTCCGCAAACAGGGCAGGTGGCGCTCGTGATGAGAAGCATGTGCCAATTGGCGTACAAAGGCAACGTGTAAATTATCAGTATTAATAACGTCCTTAGGTAGAGTAACAACACAAAAGGAAGGAAATTAACATTCCCGTTATAACAGTATGGGAGCATTGGTACAAATAATGTAGTTACACATCAAAAAAGGTAGGTGGCGCTTACGCCGAGAAACTTACGCCCAGTGTCATATACAGCCAAATTATATAAAAAATTACATTACTATATTAGTGAAGCCCACAACGGTATACATAAAATTGACAATAATGGCTCTTGTCAAGAAAGAATTACGAACACTTCTACACGATCCTGTTAATACACATTCACAGGAAAAACTAAATTTTAGAGCCAGGCAAAATCACATAAGGGCCGACGTAGTAACAAACATACATTACATAAGGAGTAGTGAGCTTAAAGCACTGAAGGTGCATCATAGCTTCCTGAGGAAATAAATCACTGAGGTTACCAGCATTAATGTTATACCGTAAACAGTACAGGTTTAAAGCATTCAAAAAATTGTCTACAAACAAGGGTCAACTGGTTGTTCAGTATATTACAGTCCTTGAGCTCAAGATGATTGAAAATTTGTAACTCTTCCCACATATTTTTAACTACACTCCTGGAAATTGAAATAAGAACACCGTGAATTCATTGTCCCAGGAAGGGGAAACTTTATTGACACATTCCTGGGGTCAGATACATCACATGATCACACTGACAGAACCACAGGCACATAGACACAGGCAACAGAGCATGCACAATGTCGGCACTAGTACAGTGTATATCCACCTTTCGCAGCAATGCAGGCTGCTATTCTCCCATGGAGACGATCGTAGAGATGCTGGATGTAGTCCTGTGGAACGGCTTGCCATGCCATTTCCACCTGGCGCCTCAGCTGGACCAGCGTTCGTGCTGGACGTGCAGACCGCGTGAGACGACGCTTCATCCAGTCCCAAACATGCTCAATGGGGGACAGATCCGGAGATCTTGCTGGCCAGGGTAGTTGACTTACACCTTCTAGAGCACGTTGGGTGGCACGGGATACATGCGGACGTGCATTGTCCTGTTGGAACAGCAAGTTCCCTTGCCGGTCTAGGAATGGTAGAACGATGGGTTCGATGACGGTTTGGATGTACCGTGCACTATTCAGTGTCCCCTCGACGATCACCAGTGGTGTACGGCCAGTGTAGGAGATCGCTCCCCACACCATGATGCCGGGTGTTGGCCCTGTGTGCCTCGGTCGTATGCAGTCCTGATTGTGGCGCTCACCTGCACGGCGCCAAACACGCATACGACCATCATTGGCACCAAGGCAGAAGCGACTCTCATCGCTGAAGACGACACGTCTCCATTCGTCCCTCCATTCACGCCTGTCGCGACACCACTGGAGGCGGGCTGCACGATGTTGGGGCGTGAGCGGAAGACGGCCTAACGGTGCGCGGGACCGTAGCCCAGCTTCATGGAGACGGTTGCGAATGGTCCTCGCCGATACCCCAGGAGCAACAGTGTCCCTAATTTGCTGGGAAGTGGCGGTGCGGTCCCCTACGGCACTGCGTAGGATCCTACGGTCTTGGCGTGCATCCGTGCGTCGCTGCGGTCCGGTCCCAGGTCGACGGGCACGTGCACCTTCCGCCGACCACTGGCGACAACATCGATGTACTGTGGAGACCTCACGCCCCACGTGTTGAGCAATTCGGCGGTACGTCCACCCGGCCTCCCGCATGCCCACTATACGCCCTCGCTCAAAGTCCGTCAACTGCACATACGGTTCACGTCCACGCTGTCGCGGCATGCTACCAGTGTTAAAGACTGCGATGGAGCTCCGTATGCCACGGCAAACTGGCTGACACTGACGGCGGCGGTGCACAAATGCTGCGCAGCTAGCGCCATTCGACGGTCAACACCGCGGTTCCTGGTGTGTCCGCTGTGCCGTGCGTGTGATCATTGCTTGTACAGCCCTCTCGCAGTGTCCGGAGCAAGTATGGTGAGTCTGACACACCGGTGTCAATGTGTTCTTTTTTCCATTTCCAGGAGTGTATATATGACGGTAGTATCTGTTCCCGAAAGAACAGTTACCGTCGATGACCATGCAGCTTTGCTAGAAATGAAATGATAATTAAATAGACACCCTAGCTGCAAGCAGGCGTTGATACACTTCATTGGGGACATGTTGAAAATGTGTGCCCCGACCGGGACTCGAATCCGGGATCTCCTGCTTACATGGCAGACGCTCTATCCATCTGAGCCACCGCGGGCACAGAGGATAGTGCGTCTGCAGGGACTTATCCCTTGCACGCTCCCCGTGAGATCCACATTCCCAACATGTCCAGAACACTACATTCGTAGTGCGCCTAATAGATGTTTGCCCATCATACTCATTACTCGTGGCAGATTAATCTACCAAGTCCCGTACGAGTTCGGGCATAGCGTGTGCGTTCGCACAAGAAGGTCAAAGGCCGGGAAGCCATATTTTAACTATATATGACGGTAGTATCTGTTCCCGAAAGAACAGTTACCGTCGATGACCATGCAGCTTTGCCATGGCAGCGTCTGCCATGTAAGCAGGAGATCCCGGGTTCGAGTCCCGGTCGGGGCACACATTTTCAACATGTCCCCAATGAAGTGTATCAACGCCTGCTTGCAGCTAGGGTGTCTATTTAATTATCATTTCATTTCTAGCAAAGCTGCATGGTCATCGACGGTAACTGTTCTTTCGGGAACAGATAATACCGTCATATATAGTTAAAAATATGGGTTCCCGGCCTTTGACCTTCTTGTGCGAACGCACACGTTATGCCCGAACTCGTACGGGACTTGGTAGATTAATCTGCCACGAGTAATGAGTATGATGGGCAAACATCTATTAGGCGCACTACGAATGTAGTGTTTTGGACATGTTGGGAATGTGGATCACACGGGGAGCGTGCAAGGGATAAGTACCTGCAGACGCACTATCCTCTGTGCCCGCGATGGCTCAGATGGATAGAGCGTCTGCCATGTAAGTAGGAGATCCCGGGTTCGAGTCCCGGTCGGGGCACACATTTTCAACATGTCCCCAATGAAGTGTATCAACGCCTGCTTGCAGCTAGGGTGTCTATTTAATTATCATTTCTTCCCACATATCTAATCTACGCCCTTTGTCTTCTCTGTGTAGGACAACAGTGTCTTCTGAATGTTTCGGCGTATGACTGGTTATCAGGAGGTGTTCAGCAAAAGTAGAATTGTGTATATTCGCTCCTTTTCTACCTAATAGGTGTTCTTTATATCTTGTTTTTACAGCTCTGCCTGTTTGACCAATATAATATGTAGGACAGTTGTTACAGGTTAGTTTGTAAACACCTGAATTGGAAAACCAATAGCCGGCGATCTCTACTGAATGTACAAGATTTCTCTTTAAACTGTTATCTGTAGAGAAGGAGACGTTACAGTTATAGTTTTTCATTAGAAGACGTTTTATCCTATATGATATATTGCCCAAGAAAGGAACAGAAATAAATTTTTTAGCTTCTTTGCTATTAGTGGGAAGGTTGCTGCTCAAAGTCGAACAGTTTTGGGAAGATTACTTACTGAACATGTAATCAATCATATTCTGGTTGTACCCATTACTAACCGCAATCGCTTTGATGACATTCAAATCTTTTTATTGATCGGCAGGTGATGAAGGAGTAGTTACCATACGGTGAATGGCAGAATGAAAAAACCCCTAATAGAGGGTGCTGTAGAGCATAAAAACTGTAGGGGAAGACTGACATTGGAAGATACCCTACAAATCATTGTGGATGTAGCGTGTAACTACTACCCTCAGATGAAGAGGTTGGCACAAAAGAGGAATTTAGCAAACGCTGCATCGAACTAATCAGATGATTTATGACTGAAATAAAGCAATTGGTACAAAAAAATCTGAACTGTGGTAATTTCGACACACGAAGTTAATCTGTCTATGAACCACATAATGTTATTCTTCGGAGACACTATATCATAAGCAGACGGCTTTCCAACATAGAAGTCTTTTCAGGGTTTCATGTTAGCGTCTGGCACGTTTTGGCTTCTACATTCACAGCGGGGAGAGAACGTCATGAAGTACGCTCTCTGCCATCCATCAGCCCATCAGCCCATCAGCCCATAGCTTCTAGGTTTTCTCCTTTACACCGCCTGTAATAAGTCTCAGATTCGTCTTTGTCTTTTGTACCTCGAACCCCCCCCCCCCCTCCCCTCCCGCTCCACAATGAATGTAATTATTTCGAATACAGCGTCTCCCTGGAAAATATTCCTTTATTCTCGCTTCATTTCACTCTCTGATTACTTCCTATTACATGAAACTCTGGGCTTCTAAGTTATCCACATGCACGGAATGAGATCTCTGTTGTCCGTTTTATTTTATAATGGACACGCCTTTTAACTGAAAACTTATTACGGAAATTTTAGGCGTTTTCCTTTTTTCGGGATAGGAAGAACAGATCTAATGTGGAGATAGAAAGAAAAGACGGAACACTATTATGCGAGTCACACCAAGTTCAGGATAGGTGGAAAGAGTGTATTAAAAGTCTCTGTGACGCTAATAAAAGATCCTCTGATCAGCTAAGGATCAGAACTAAGTAAAGCTTTGGAGGAAATGAAAAACCAAAAAGATTGACGAAGTAAAGGTTCCAGAATTAGAATCAAGAAAAGTTGACAATATCGGTGCAGCGAAGCAACTTAAACCACTTAATATAGGCAAAGCCTCCAGTCCAGTTTGTATACTAGTCAGTTTCCTTTCAGAGAATGCTGATACAATAGCTCCATAATTAGCAATCATACACAACCGCTCGCTCGTCGAAAAGTCCGTTCCTAAAGACTGGAAAGTTGCAGACGTCTCATCAATACGCAAGAAAGGGAACAGGAATAATCCGCTAAATTACAGACGCACATCGCTAACGTCGATTTGCAAAAGGATTCTGGAACCTAAATTTTGTTCGAACATTATGAATTACCTCGAAGAAAACTGTTTATTGATAGACAGCCAGCACGGATACAGAAAATATCGTTCCTGAGAAAGACAACTAGCTCTTTATCCATACGAGGTAATGAGTGCTATCGACAGGGGATGTCAAGCTGATTTCATATTTTTTGGATTTCCAGAAGGCTTTCGACACTGTTCCTCACAAAAAACTTCTAATCAAATTTCGTGTCTACGGAGTATCATCTTAGCAGCCCTCTAAGACTGTTTGCAGATGATACTGTCATTTACCATCCTGTAAATGATTTAGACAGGCTAACTGATGGTGTCAAAAATAGCTGTTGATTCTAAATAATGAAAAGCGTGACGCCATATAAATGAGTACTAAAAGTAATCCACTAAATTTAGATTACAAGATAAATCACTCAAATTTATAGGTTCTCAATTTATTTAAACTCTTTGGGATTATAATTACGAATAACATAAACTGGAACGACCTCGTAGATAATGTAGTGGGGAAAGCAAACCAAAGACTGTGATTTATTGAGAGTTCACCTTCAAAATGCAACAGGTCGCTAAATAGACTGCTGACACTACGTTTGTCGCACTCCTCTGGATTACTGCTGTGCTGCGTGGTATCCGCAAAAAAAAAATGGCTCTGAGCACTATGGGACTCAACTGCTGTGGTCATAAGTCCCCTAGAACTTAGAACTACTTAAACCTAACTAACCTAAGGACAGCACACAACACCCAGCCATCACGAGGCAGAGAAAATCCCTGACCCCGCCGGGAATCGAACCCGGGAACCCGGGCGTGGGAAGCGAGAACGCTACCGCACGACCACGAGATGCGGGCGTGGTATCCGCATCTACTTGACTGCCGGAGGACACCGAAAAAGTTCAAAGAAGAGCAGCTTGTTTCGTATTATCGCGAAAAAAGTGAGAGAGTGCCATGGTATGATACTCTAATTGGGGTGGCAGTCATTAAAAGCGTTTTTCCGTTTTTCGTAGCTGCAGGATCTTCTCACGGAATTTAAATCACTAACTTTCTCCTCAGAGTTAAAATATTTTGTTGGCGCCTACTTACATAGGGAGAAATGATCATCATGAGAAAATATGAGAAATCAAAGCTCACGCGGAATGATTGCAGTGGTCATTCTCCTGCACTCTGTTCATGAGTGGAACAGTAGAGAAACAGGTTGAATGTGGTTCGATGAATCCTCTGCTACGCTCTTAACTGTAAATTCCGGAGTAATCAAGTAGAAGTAGATGATATTCCAGCAAAAATCTCAAAGCGGTTAAGAGAAACAGGTGAAAGTGAATTGAGATTTCTTTACAGTTAGATCTACGACTACTGGGAATTGGTCCTTTTATCCGTAATTGACCCAATCCCGAAGAGGGTGAGTTCTGAAAAAGTGATGATCACAGAGCTATCAGCCTAATATCGCTGACAGCAAAAGTTCATATTTGAGATCTGAGTAGACTATACGGAACGCTGAAGAGGCACTTTGAGAGGAGCAGTACGGTTTCAGAACGGAAAAAGGCACATGAGATATCACTGGACATAGGACTAATGGTGAAAGATACACGGAAAAGGGCTAGGACGTATTCGAGGCTAGATCCGATGGTTATATTGAACAGGAAGGGAGTAAAATGGAAGGAGAGAATACTAGTTATAAATCTGTACTTGAATCAGAAGGGAAGGGTACGGCCGGCCGCTGTGGCCGAGAAGTTCTTGGCGCTTAAGTCCGGCACAGCAGTGCTGCTACGGTCGCAGGTGCGAATCCTGCCTCGGGTATGGATGTGTGTCATGTCCTTAGGATAGGTTAGGTTTAAGTAGTTCTATGTCTAGAGGACTGATGACTTCAGATGTTAAGTCCCATAGAGCTTAGAGCCATTTAAACCTTTTTTTGCGAGGGTACGAGTAGGAAATGAGACTTTGGGAAACAGCAAATCGGGAGATGAGTTGGACAGGGTTGTAGTCTCTCGCCGATCGGGTTTAACATTTATTTGGAGGAAATACTGAAAAGTTGCTTGGATGAGAAAAGAAGTGTTATGATAGCGCGAAGGAAAACAGAACGCATAAGGTTCGCAGATGATACGGTGATTCTTGCAAAAATTGAAGAGACACTTATTCATACGACAATGACCTGAATGAAGCCTGTGTAGCAAACGGTATGTAAATAAACAAAAAGAAAAGATAGACACGGTTATAGGTGTAAAGAAAGAAGAGCGAGGTATAAGTTGAGGGAAGGAACCACAGAACAGGTGAGAGCAGTCAAGTGTTTAGGAAACTTGCTTAAGGAAGATATAGATTGTGAACAGGCTATCAAAGTCAGAATGGCGCTGACGAAACAAGCATTTCAAAAGCACAAAAGACGTTTAGGTAGTGATCTTGACACACAATTAACAAATCAAGCAGTGAGATGTCTGATACAGAGCGTGGTCTTGTACGGAGCAGAGACCTCGACTTGAGAAAGAAGGAGAAGAGGAGAACTGAAAGCTTGTGAAATGTGGATATGACGCAGAATGGAGATCTTCAGGACTGATAATGTAGGGAAGGAGAGGATGCTGAGGCTGCTTGCAGAAGAGGGTGGGGTGTTGCTGATGTTGGAGAATACGAACATAAATTGGATAGAACATAATTTGAGACGAGATCGCCCTGTAGGGGAGGGGAAAAGACGGAAGGCAGATGAAGATACCAGATGCTGGATGACGTCAGTACATCACAAGGAGAGCAGAGTCCAGAGAAGCACGTAGGCTATGAAGTCTAAACCTGCCGTAAGGCATATAACCAAGTGATGATGATGTCTCTTTTGGCGAAGCCTGACAGCGGCAGGGAAAAGACGGCGTCCTTAATGTAACTTAGTAAATAAATTTTTTTTAATGTAAAAACCTTTCAACGCCTTTTCATAATAAATCCAAGCACGTTGATCTTCAGATCTATAAGCAACTGAAAAGTAATCTCAGAAAACTTTGTGCAATAAAGTAGGACATAAACCAGTAAACAAAAAATTATAAAGAAAGAGGCGAAAGAAGTTAAAATTACAGGACAGGGAAGCTGTGTTATATAGTTAACTGGCAGCACGCTGTATGTAAGATATAAATCCTATGTAAATGTCAATAATTCAAGACAGAAATCCAGAAAATTTGTACCTAATTTATAATTTTAAATTTACTTGGATTTAGGTAAATGCTTTTTAAGATGTTTCGTCTGAAATTCTTTTCGGCAACTGTACAATATGGCACCCTCGGGATGGTTTTTAACTACATTCTGTCGTAATAGTTTTGGCCAACAATACGAATGCATGTCATTGCAATACTACAGCTAATTATTAAGCATATTCACCGCTTTTGTTCGATTTGAACGATAAACTAACTTAAAAGAAATAAGATGTTATTTACACAATACCGTTAAGTGGATTTGTTAGTTGTTCGCTTTAATATAGGGATTGGCTTTCCATACACTCGGTGTGTCCAGCGCGAGTCTCCAGGTGCATTTTCCCTGGTGTTGCGGCACATACTTGCAGTTTCGTTTTTCCAATGTGTAGTTGAGATACTGCTCATCACGTCTTCCGTGCTACGCCCAGCGTTCCTATAACAAACAAAATAAATTAAAAATTATTAACAGCCGACCAGTTCCAATGGATAAAGAATTCTTTCCAAATTGGTTCAAATGGCTCTGAGCACTATGGGACTTAACTACTGAGGTCATCAGTCCCCTAGAACTCAGAACTGCTTAAACCTAACTAACCTAAGGACATCACACACATCCATGCCCGAGGCAGGATTCGAACCTGCGACCGTAGCGGTCACGCGGTTCCAAACTGACGCGCTTAGAACCGCACGGCCACACCGGCCGGCCAAAGAATTCTTTATCTAGGTTTCAACAAATTTAAATTTGTCTACTTCAGAAGGTGACAATTTTACATTAGTATGGACTGATGTATCATGGCCGTTTTTACAAATGTCGGCCTAAGTCCATTTGTCAAAATTAAAATATAGCCCTAGAAATAGGGTTTGTCAAATAAATATAAACTAGTACATGGATGTTGCAGAGCTCACAACCGAGCTCTGCAACATCCATGTACTAGTTTATATTTATTTGACAAACCCTATTTCTAGGGCTATATTTTAATTTTGACAAATGGACTTATGCCGACATTTGTAAAAACGGCGATGATACATCAGTCCATACTAATGTAAAATTGCCACCTTCTGAAGAAGACAAATTTAAATTTGTTGAAACCTAGGTAAAGAATTCTTTATCCATTGCAACTGGTCGGCTGTTAGTAATTTTTAATACGTGGAACCGTTGCTGTTGTGCAGCTATGTTTAAAATAACAAAATAAATATTAAAACGGAACTTTACGTGGCCATTCCACAGAGCGGTCGATAATTAGTTTTATCGATATGCTCTACCAGGGACAGTAAAACACGAAAAATAAAAACAGTGTTCCAGTAGTGACTCAGCAGTGCTATTGCAAGGCGGTGGCAATAAGCGCAGGCCAGAGCCGTACTATCGCTCGTCAGTCCTTGTTTTAATGTCCCTGGTAGAGCACATCGATAGAACGAATATCGCACTACGGCTAATGTGGAACCGCTCTATCGAATGGCCAAGTAAAATTCCGCTTTAAAATCCATTTTGTTTGTTATAGCAAAAAAAAAGAAAGAAAACACACAAAACAAAAAACAAAAAAGAACACCAGACGATTTGTGTCGACGCTGGGCGACGCTTGCAAACGTGATGACCAGTATTCCTTCGTGGTGACTCCAGGTACAAATAGCTAAAAGGAAATCGCAAATATCTGCTACAACATCAGATAATATCCGCCTGACGTCTCTGAGAAAAGAGACACCGTATGTTTTGTTCAGCTGCTGTGCATTGTTTTATATCCTATAATGTACTTAACACCATTGTACTTAATGTACTTAATACTTTAACGTACAAAATTTCCTTGTGTTGCTTTTCGTCCATTTGAGAACAGATCTGAAGATGGCTTTATACTGCAACCGAGATTAGAAATCGTGCTTTAATTGTGTAATGAAAATTTCGGCCAAGGCATTAAAAGGGTCTTTGCATTAAAATTTTTTTTTATTTAATCAATATTTTCTCTTCACATGAGAAAATAAACGGTTGCTTCAGTCTTGTAGACGGGAGAACGGGTTTCAAATCCCGGTCGCCCATGACAATTAGTGTAGGGTAATACCAGGACGATATGTAAAGGTCCATTGGCAGTCACAGTTGTCCAGCTATTTCACCTTCATTCCTCTTGACCTTGACGACATGCAGAGCCGTCTGTAATTCATAAAATCTGTGCTAAGCTTCTCCTTTCACTGTGCGAAATATATTGTTCACACCGCGTTTGATGTGCGTTACGACGGTTGCCACTGCAGGTAAGTATTTCTCAGTTTCTCGTTTCGAAGCCCGTATTATGAGGCTACGATTCTTCATTTAGTGAACCACATTTTCTTTCTACATCTACCTTCTATCCTCTAGAGATATGAATTGAGATCTATTCAGCAAACCGAACCCACCAATGTGTTGCTTAGTATCCCAGATAGTAACACACACAACAATAAACTTTTTTATGTGTTATTACTTCGTCGCAGACGTTGTATCCTACACAATACATAAGACTGCAAATATCACAGGGCTTTTAGTTTATTAGCTGAATGAAAACTTTGTTCCATGTCATAAAACGTGCAACTGGATTTGCTCTTCTTCTCTGTAGCTATTCTCGATTTTATTGCTTCAGTGTACAGTGAAATATTTAGAAGGCTGTGTTTCTGAATTACTGAACTTCCACTGTCTGTACTCTAGTCAACATTTTCTTCAGGTACCGTCAACTGCTATTCTTGAAATACAAATTCGGAATGTTCTTTTTCAGTATATATACTAGAATTGTTAGCATATAGACTACTACATCACTCAAGAGAACCAATTGTTTGAATCTAATAAGCCTGTCGTTAACAATCGTATTTTCTTTCAGTTGTAAATATCCGTTACACAATGTGGTATTCCCCATTGTTAGCTGCTAACAACGCTCTCACCACTGACGACGAATATGCTGCCGGAAAAACATTAGTTCGCCCTTTTCGAGGATTCCAATTCACACAAGATTTGTTGTTGCAACAATGCTTATGGAGTACATGAGATGATTACATTTGCAGGTCAGTGCCATTACGTGTTACGAGGTACCACCTCTCGACCCACGTCAATAAGTCGTGTAGCCTCCATGGATGGCAATGCAGACGCTGACACTGGCATCCCCTCGACCGCAGTGATGAATACAGGGTTATATAAATTATTTGAGATGTTTCCACAATGCTTTGCACACACATATAAAAACTAAAAAAGTTTTTTTAGGCATTCACAAATGTTGGATATGTGCCCCTTTAGTGATTCGGCAGACATCAAGCCGATAATCAAGTTCCTCCGACACTCGGCGCAACATGTCCCCATCAATGAGTTCGAAAGCATCGTTGATGCGAGCTCGCAGTTCTGGCACGTTTCTTGGTAGAGGAGGTTTAAACACTGAATCTTTCACATAACCACACAGAAAGAAATCGCATGGGGTTAAGTCGGGAGAGCGTGGAGGCCATGACATGAATTGCTGATCATGATCTCCACCACGACCGATCCATCGGTTTTCCAATCTCCTGTTTAAGAAATGCCGAACATCAGGATGGAAGTGCGGTGGAGCACCATCCTGTTGAAAGATGAAGTCCGCGCTGTCGGTCTCCAGTTGTGGCATGAGCCAATTTTCCAGCATGTCCAGATACACGTGTCCTGTAACGTTTTTTTCGCAGAAGAAAAAGGGGCAGTAAACTTTAAACCGTGAGATTGCACAAAACACGTTACCTTTTGGTGAATTGCGAGTTTGCTGCACGAATGCGTGAGGATTCTCTACCGCCCAGATTCGCACATTGTGTCTGTTCACTTCACCATTAAAAAAAATGTTGCTTCATCACTGAAAACAAGTTTCGCACCGAACGCATCCTCTTCCATGAGCTGTTGCAACCGCGCCAAAAATTCAAACCGTTTGACTTTGTCATCGGGTGTCAGGGCTTGTAGCAATTGTAAACGGTAAAGCTTCTGCTTTAGCCGTTTCCGTAATTTTTTCCAAACCGTCGGCTGTGGTACGCTTAGCTCCCTGCTTGCTTTATTCGTCGACTTCCGCGGGCTACGCGTGAAACTTGCCCGCACGCGTTCAACCGTTTCTTCGCTCACTGCAGGCCGACCCGTTGATTTCCCCTTACAGAGGCATCCAGAAGCTTTAAACTGCGCATACCATCGCCGAATGGAGTTAGCAGTTGGTGGATCTTTGTTGAACTTCGTCCTGAAGTGTCGTTGCACTGTTATGACTGACTGATGTGAGTGCATTTCAAGCACGACATACGCTTTCTCGGCTCCTGTCGCCATTTTGTCTCACTGCGCTCTCGGGCGCTCTGGCGGCAGAAACCTGAAGTGCGGCTTCAGCCAAACAAAACTTTATTTTTTCTACGTATCTGTAGTGTGTCGTGACCATATGTCAATGAATGGATCTACAGTGAATTTATGAAATCGCTTCAATCATTTGTAATAGCCCTGTACTATCCTGGGGTACGTTATGCCTCGCCTGCTCAACCCGTTCACGCTATTCTGTAAGAGTTGTTTGCTGATACGTCGAAGTAACCCATTTCCTCGCATCATATCCCACACGTGCTCGATTGGAATCAAGTCCAGAGATCATGCTGGCCAGGGAAGTAACTGCACGTCTTTCAGAGCATGATGAGTTTCACGGATAGTGTGTGGGTGAGGATTACCCTGTTGGAACAACACATCACCTTCCTGTTCCAAGAACGGAAAAATAACGGGTCTGACGACACTCTGCACGTACCGTGCGCTGGCTAGCGTCTCTTCAGAAACACCAAAGTTGAACGAGAGTTGTAGCTTATGGCACTCCGGATCACAAGAACTACGGTGAGGCCCGTACGTCTTCGACGAATGCAGTTCTACGTCGTACGCGCAAACAACCATCCCTTTCGTGCAGGTTGAATCTGCTCTCATCGCTGGAGGTCAAGTCCCGCCATTCCATCTTTCAAACGATCCTCTGACGGCACTAGTTAGAGCCGTGCAGCACGTCGAAGCTGTGGCTTGAGTGGAAGACACGCTGGAGGCGTCGGTTCCCGTAGTCCCACTGACAACCGATTCGCAACAGTCTATGTTGACACGTATGCACTCACAAGCCCTCTTATCTCTGCCGTGGTAACTGTACGATCTGCTAATGCTACTCCTACAATACGAGGGGCGTTTGAAAAGTCCGTGCAAAGTCCGAGAGATGGCACCATCCGCGCGTATCGAGGTCATGTTTAGTTAGTAGCATTTTTGGAAAGAACGCACACCAAGTTTCAGCCATATTGGTCTACTTCTTTGTGTTTGGCATTCGTTTGAATCAAGGAAGTCAAGTGATTGTCAAAGAATGGACGAAAAAGAATTTCGTGTGGTGATTAAAAATTACTTTATGAACGGCAAAACGCCTCAGGAGACTAAAGATAACCTTCATAAATATTACGGTGACTCTGCACCTTCGATTAGAACAGTTTATAAATTTTTTAAAAATTTTTGGAGTGACCATATGGGCACAAGTGATAATGAACGTTCTGGAAGCCCTGTGGAGGTTACGACTCCAGAAATCATTGATAAAATCCATGATGTGGTGATGGATGACATAAGAGCTAAGGTGCGTGAGATTGCTAGTGATGTGGGCATCTCGAATGAACAGCTACATAATATTTTGCACATAATATTTGGCATAAACATTTGGACATGAGAAAGCTAACCGCAAGATGGCTTCCGCGATTGCTCACGCTTGACCAAAAACGGAATCGTGTGCTGCAAGGATGGTTTGCAGCTGTTCAGGAAGAATAATCAGAACTTCAAGCATCGTTTCGTCACTGTGGATGAAACATGGATACATTACTACACTCCTGAGATCGAAGAACAATCTAAACAATGGGTTACCAAGCGAGAATCTGCACCAAAAAAAGGCGAAGACCATTCCTTCGGCCGGCGACTGTCTTCTGGGATTAGCAAGGGATAATCCTCATCGACTGTCTGCAAAAGGGTAAAACTATTACAGGTGCATATTATTCATATTGGAGCGTTTGAAAACCGAGCTGCAAGAAAAGTGCCGGCGATTGGACCAAAAAAATGTCCTCTTCCATCACGACAATGCACCAGAGCACACACCCTCAGCAGTTGTGGTCGCAAAGTTAATGGAAATAGGATTCCAGCTCGTTTCACATCGCCCCTATTCTCCAGACTTGGCTCCCTCGGACTACTATTTGTTCCCCAATTTGAAGAAATGGCTGGCAGGACAAAGGTTTTATTCAAGCGAGGAGGTGATTGCAGTAACTAATAGCTATTTTGCTGACTTGGACAATTTCTATTATTCGGAAGGCATCAGAAAATTGGAACAGCGTTGGATGAAGTGTGTAAGTCTAAAAGGAGACTATGTCGAAAAATAAAAAAGGTTTACCCCAAACACGTAAGTAGTTTTTATTTTTGCACGGACCTTTGAAACATCCCTCGTACGATTATGGCGGATGTCCGTGTTATGCTGACGTCCAGAAAGTTGTCTACCGATGTGAAAATTATCACGTGACCACTGATGCCAGCATCGTTGCACAACTGAAGCAGCACGTCCAACTTGTGTGGCATTTCTCCGAAAGGACCATTTGGCCACTCGGAAGAAGACAATTTGACCCCTTTGGAACTTGCTCGCCTGGCTGTAGGAAGTATGAGTGCGTCTTCGTGGCGTGGTTGCCTGCTTGCTTCAAACTTTGCACCACAGTGAGCCTTCTGGCTCTGAACATTCCCTACTAAAAGGTAGATACAAGTGGCGCTCTGGTAGCTACGCCATTATCTGAAACGATTAACTATACATCTGCTATCTCCCAGATGGCATCTGCCTTCATCGTATCAAAATCGAAGTTTGTTTTTCCAGGTGTACTAATTATTTTTCCGGTAGTGTATGAGAGCAAGTTGCTCCATTGTGAGAAGTAGTGAGGATAAGATTATCAATTCAGATTTTGACCGTGTAAGGTGTCCGAAACGTTCCTACTTGACGAAAACATGACAGTGAAGGTCAGGTTTCAAATATCCGTCCGAGGACAGCCTTCACGAGCGTTAAACATTACTGAAAACTAGGGACTAATTAACTTGAGCTACATCTGCATACATAATCAGGTAGCTACCGTACAGTGCGTGGCGGAGGTTATCCAGTAACACATTAGTGACTTTCTTTCCTGTGCTACTCGCAAATAGATCGAGGTAAAAACGATCGTCTAATGCTTCCGTTTAGGCCCCAATTTTTCTTATCTTATCTCTATGACCCTTACACGAATTGTACGTTGGCGGCAGTATAATCATTCACTATCAACTGTAAATGCTGGTTCTATCAGTTATATTCGACGAAAAGAACATCGCTTTCCTTCCAGGGATTCCCATTTGAGTTCCCAAACCGTCTCTACAATGCTTGAGTGTCGCTAGAGCCTACCGGCAAAAAATCCAGCAGTCCGCCTCCTAACTGCTTGGACCTTCCGATCCGGTGGGGATACCAAACTCTCCAGCAGTAGGCCTACTCAAAAATGGGCTGCACTGGCGACTGCCAGGCGGTCCCCTTTAGAGATAAGCCACACTTCCCTTTAATTCTCCCAGTAAACCGAAGTTGACAAAATACTTACAGGTTCGTTCCATTTTATATCGCTTTGTATCATTACCCCTAGATATTTAATCGACCTGAGTGCGTGAAACAGCACACTACTAATGCTGCATTTGCACATTACTCATCTGTATTAATACAACTCTTTCTACATTCAGAGTCAGCTGCGATTAATCGCACCAAATGCAGTGAAGCGCCAAAGAAACTGGTACGGGAATGCGTATTCAAATACAGGTGCATGTTAATCGGAAAAAAACGGCGCTGCGGTCGGCAACGCCTATATAAGACGATGTTTTTTATTTGTGATGACAGATGGTTTCAATTTTCCACAACATTTTGTTCGTTTTCGTTAGTATGTATCCTAGCCTTCAATTTTGCGCGAGATTCTCGCACATGACACTAGTGCTCTCTCTCTGTCTCGTTGGATATAGCGCAAGCTTCACCTCCTTGACACTAGGACACAGGCAAATTGGTGTTCATATTTTCAATTGTATGCAGGTGTTTTAAATGGTTCTGATATGTTTTATTTATTAAGACAGAGGGTTTGAATTAGCACAACCTTTAAAATTTAGACGCGTATGAGTATGTATCCCAGGTTTTAATGTGCGCGAGTGTCTCGCGCATACCACAAGTGCCCTCTCTCGGTGAAACTGTCTGCCCTAGAACTTCCACACCCTCTTCACGCTAGTTCACACGCTAAGTGGTGGTGGTGGTTAGTGTTTAACGTCCCGTCGACAACGAGGTCATTAGAGACGGAGCTGATGCTCGGGTTAGGGAAGGATTGGGAAGGAAATCGGCCGTGCCCTTTCACAGGAACCATCCCGGCATTTGCCTGAAGCGATTTAAGGAAACCACGGAAAACCTAAATCAGGATGGCTGGAGACGGGATTGAACCGTCGTCCTCCCGAATGCGAGTCCAGTGTGCTAACCACTGCACCACCTCGCTCGGTGAATATCAGGAATCCAGTAAAACATTAAATCTCGGGCATCGCTGCGGCCGGAAAAAGATCTTTCAAGAACGGAACCAATGACAACTGAAGAGAACCCATCCGCAAATTGGAGGACATTTCAGTGCTGGGACATTAACAAGTGTCAGCGTGCCTACCGTTCAACGAAATATCATCGTCTGGGCTTTCGGAGCCGAAGGCCCACTCGTATACCCTTGATGACTGCACGACACAAAGCTTGACGCCTCGCCTGTGCCCATCAACACCGACGTTGTACTGTTGATGACTGGGAAATATGTTGCCTCGTCGGACGAGTCTCGTTTGAAATTGTATCGAGCGGAAGGACGTGTACGGGTATGGAGACAACCTCATAATCCATGGACCCTGCATGTCAACACGAGATTGTTGAAGATGGTAGGGGCTCTGTACTGGTGTGGGCGTGTGCGTTTGGAGTGATATGGGACCCCTGATACCTCTAGATACGAAGTAGTGTAGTGACAGGTGACATATAGGTAAGCATCCTATCTGATCATCTGCGTCCATTCGTGTCCATTGTGCATTCCGACGGGCAATTGCAGCACGAAAATGCGACACCCCACGCGTCCAGTAGTGCTGCAGAGTGGCACGAAGAACACTTCGGCTGGCCACCAAAGTCACCAGGCTTGAACAATACTGACCATGTTTGGAAAACATGGTTATGGAGTGACAGGGATTAGTATAAATTAACTTAGTACCAAGAAAACAGTCTCAATCGCGTTTTTTATTTATTTAGTGCCGACCGGTGTCAGCCCATCGTAGGGGCCATCTTAAGGAAGATCATATGGTCGACTGCTAGTGGCGTCTCGTTTACCAAGATGTGGCATACCTTGGTAAACGAGACGCCACCAGCAGTCGACCATATGTTCTCCCTGAAGATGGCCCCTGCGATGGGCTGAAACCGGTCGGCACTAAATAAATAAAAAACGCGATTAAAACTGTTTTCTTAATACTAAATTACTGAGAATATCTGGGATGCCTTACAACGTGCTGTTCAGAAGAGATCTGCACACTGTTCGCTCAGCGAGCGCGTTTGCTATGAAGCCGTCCTCTGTAGGACATGTCACTAACATTATCTGATCTATCCACTTGCCTGAATAGTGGAAACACTCGGTCAAGCCATACACGCTGTCTCATCTGGATTATATGGGTCCCAATAGAAGCATATCCTCACCGTACACAGAGATAATTTACATACAGAATGTTTAGTGTGTAAGTGTAGGTGTTTCTAGTGATGACCAAGGACAGGGTATTGGAGGTCTTGTTGTGAAAGCTTGTAATTGACAGAGGGGACTCGTCGTCAAACGGCTATCTGAGCTACAAAAACACATGCTTTCGCTAAACTTCCGCCTCCGTGATCGAATACCTTGCTGCCACCTGAAGACTCCTCGAAGATGTACGCTTGTTTGCTACGCACCGCAAGCTGTCATTCTGCAGAACCAGACCGTGAGAATGCTTGCTGTACACGAATACGTGAAAAATCAATCCAGTTCAACGAAAAACTTGCTCCCTGAAAATAGAATGAGGAGGAGGGGAACTGGGGAACCACCCATGTGTAATTGTCCATTGGCTGTCACTAAGAGGCTCTAGAAGCGCAAGTGAGTGGTACCTTGCATCACCACTGGCTGTCTGACTTATCATCCTGGTAGACTAAAGTGGCAGACATTGTCATAATTCGACGGGTGTAGTGTCTGTACTTGAAGGCTTTATTGACACGAGTTGGTGCAAACTTACCCTTGGTGGTGATACAGTCCCATGATGACTTCAGTCTACTATATGTCTTTATGATTCACATTCTGGTCTTAGTTGGATTCATTGAAATTAAAGCTTATTCTCACGAGTATTCGACTTTCTGGAGGCAATTTTCTGTCTCTCGCCTGATGTTTTGCAGTCTGATTCCAGTGTTTACCAAAGAATTGACTTTGTTATCATCGAATCGTTCTCGTGACCACCGACACCAGGTTAAAATCCGATCCCTTCGATGCCGCCTCTGTAATCCGGCTGCATACACAAATCCGGAGGCAGTACCTCGTAATGTTACTACATGAACGTCGAAATCGACAGGCCTGCAGCACTCGTTAGTGGACCGTAGTGCTAATCGTCTCGGCCTGCGCGAAGGGAAGCCGTCCAACCATCGACAGCTGACAATCATCCGCCCGGCCTGCTCGCTCACAGAGATGAAGGACAGGACAGCAGACTAAAAAACACGCCACCGCAAATCGACGCCTGCTCACAGCTAACTTGGCACTGCCAGGGACCGATTCAGGATTCTGGTGAGAATGAAGCTCAACTTCGCTCCTCAGGGAATACATTTGTGCAGTATCTGCCCAGTTCAACCTCCGTGGGACCATACATGCATTATTTTATTGTTGTAATATAATTATTTTGATGTTTCCTGCAGAGCGCATGTGGGAGGAGGAAAGCGAGAACGGCCTCTAGGTACTTTATGTTTTGAACCCTTACGGGACAAAGCGAATGTTCCTAGCAGTGGGGCTAATGGAAGGGAGCCCTAATTCCGCTTGACAGGGTGAAAATTAGGGATGGCCGTGAAGAGTACCCATATGGCCGAGGCGGCTAAGGCAACTGTTCTACAGAAGTGGAGCATCCGGGTTCGAAGCCCAGGCTGACAAATTTTCAGCAATCACCACCGATTTGTTTCAAAGCCCTGAAGGATGATGTTTCTCGTAAAACTTATCCCTTGACAGGCATTGCAGACCTCTTTTCCTATCTGTGGGACTACTTCGTGTACTGTAATTTTCATGTTAGTGACAATATCTTACAATAATATAATGTAACTCCATCCTACCCCGGTTACTGAATACAAGAAAAAAATAAAGCTGTCATTTCAGAACAAATTCCAGAAATTTAATACAGAGTTTAGCAAAGAGGACGTCGTTGGACTAGCAAAATAGTTTTCAGAATTTTTACGTAAGCATCTAGTGTAGAGAAAGGGTCACACACACACACACACACACACACACACACACACACACACACACACACACACAGATTTCAGATGAAACCTACTTACAGGATATTGCTACTGCATCAATTTGTGGAAGGCCTAACCCCGTAAGGAAGAATAGCAGTGGGAGGGCTTACCTCACGGCAACCGACACACCAGCAGCAGTGTAGAAGGACTGTTGACGCCGTGCAACTCCACCAGGACTGCAAATCACAAAACTGAGAGAGAACAACACGATAATGGTGACAACATTGACAGTTATAATGTCCGTATCTTCACAATACAATCTCCTTCAGACATGCTCCCATACTGAAGAAACAGACACTTTCACTGATAATTACAGCTGTGGTTAACATCTCAAAGTGGCAAGTAACATTTATAAGGAGTGTCATGCCTCGTCGCTGGGTGATATTAATTTTTATTCTTTTCTTTCACTACATATCTGTGAGCCATGGTGCTGTCGAGTTAGTAGATCGTTCTGGATGGCGCCACTGGCTCAGGTGTAGTATTCAGATGGTTCAAATGGCTCTGAGCACTATACGACTTAACTTCTGAGGTAATCAGTCGCCTAGAACGTAGAACTAATTAAACTTAACTAACGTAAGGACATCACACACATCCATGCGAGAGGCAGGATTCGAACCTGTGACCGTAGCAGTCACTCGGTTCCAGACTGTAGCGACTAGAACCACACGGCCACTTCGACTGGCAGGTGTAGTATTGACTAACCCTCTTGGGGTCACCATTGCTAATATCTATGAGGAAGAGACGGTATCAGTGAGTTGTGCCCTTAGAAGGTCTTTGATTGCCGATATATACACGGGGTTCGCTGGCCCGAGGGGGACTCCTTCCATCTCCATGATTTCTACCTCACCCTTTATGGTTGTCCCATCCAGCTCACCGCCACCATGAGATACCTTGGCCTCACCTTTGACCGTCACCTCACCTGGTCCCCTCACCTCCAGACCATCCAATAGAAATCCCATTCCCGCCTCTGCCTCCTGAAACTCCTGTCTGGCCGGACATGGGGATTGCATCCTTCCACCATCCTCCACACCTACAAATCCCTCATCTGTCCTATCCTTTGTTATGCCAGCATTGCCTGGATCTCTGCACCCACCCACTTTTACAAGGCCCTCCGAATCCTCGAACGCCATGCGCTCCACCTTGCCTTCCGTATCTGCCTTCCTTCACCCACACGGGTCCTGTATCAACTCATCCCCTTTCCCCACCTCCTCCTGTTCCTCTTACATCTCCACATCCTTTACATTGTCCGCAGGATTGACCTCACCCATCCCCTGGTTCTCTCCTCCCTCTCCCCCCCACCCATTGCTCCGCTTTTATCGCTGCATCCCTTCCTCTCTCCACCTCCACACCATCCTTCATCAGGGCAATTTCCAGCGCCTCCCCCTCCTGGATGATGAACTTCGCCGTGACATATACCCTTCCAACTATAATCTGGCCTTGTTCTCTCCCCTTCCCCAGGGCCCCCTTTTTCCTCTCCTCTCCTCCCAGAGAGGATTTTTCCTCCTCCCCCCCCCACGCAAGACCCTACTTCCCATCCTCGCCTCTTTCCCTCCCACGTCCCCCACTACCTGGCCCTCTTCGGCTCGTCCCCCGCCCATCTCCCCCATCTCTTGCCCCCTCTCTTCCCCTCCCTCCTTTCTTCCCTTCTCCCTCATCTCCTTGTGCCTGGCAGATATTCCGTTTTGATCATCGTCAGTGTGCCACGTCATTGTTGTGTTTAGTGCTGTTCTCCTGTGCTTCGAGAGGTGCGATTTTAATTGTGTGCTGGCCTTGTGCTTAGTATTGCTGTCAGTGATTTTTATGTTCTGCGCCATCCGTCGATACTTTTACGCTCCGGTCATACTGCACCTTGTATTCTTTCAGTTGTCCTAGTGTGTGGTTTTTTGTGTGCGCTACTTATTTACGGTTTTTATCTCCTTTTTACAGTCGCCCCTTTTTGTGTATTGTCTTCAATGAAGTTCCCCCTTTTTTATATCTATGTACACCATGTTTTCTCCTTTATGTTATTTTTAAATGTCTTCTATTGTTTGTTCTATGTCTTCTGGCTGTAGAGCAGTGCATATGCGGCTGCCAGCCCTCCCCGATAGGGAATTGAAATACAATAAAGAAAAAAAAAAGCCCAAGGGGGACACACGAAGTTTGGGGATTAGCGGTGGTCACTAGGTTCAAAAAATGGTTCAAATGGATCTGAGCACTATGGGACTTAACATCTGTGGCCATCAGTCCCCTAGAACTTAGAACTACTTAAACCTAACTAACCTACGGACATCACACACATCCATGCCCGAGGCAGGATTCGAACCTGTGGTCACGCGGTTCCAGACTGAAGCGCCTAGAACCGCACGGCCACACCGGCCGGCGGTCACTAGGTCCGAGAGCCCGAAGCCACGAGTTGCGCAAGGAGGGCCTGCGCAGAGCGAAGATAACGGAATACTTTACCGGGGTCAGCGTCAACTACAAGCAGCAGGCCGACATCCCGTCGGTTAGTTGCCAACATTCGTGTCGGACGACCGCTCGTGGCCTCCCTGCCCTCTTCATCCTGGTTTTCATCGACTCCCTCAGTAACTGCTGCGACTCTCCGTGGATCCGTGGAACTGCTTGCTGATAAAGAGGAATAGCATTCTGTAATCCTCGTGGTGTTTTGTGTCCTTGTCTACCTGCACTGCTTATTATTTTCTGGTTTGTACCCGACCGTCAGGGTTTTACTAACCGGCTCTTTGGTCGTAAATATAGCCAGCAGTATTGTACTAAGACACTAGTTGTCGTTAGAAAATTTGTCCCGCCGTTATATTGCATTTCCTTTCTGGTTTGTACACGATAATTAATGTTCTAATGAATCAGTTTCTGGTCGTAAATACAGCCGGAACAATTGTACTAAGGCACAGGTTGCCGTTAAACAAAAGAGAGACCTTGTGGTTAGATTTAGATGTTAACCGGTTCAGTTCTTTGATTGTAATTGCAATTCTCAGTCATTAGTTATAATCTGGACAACCTGTTGTACTGTTGTTCGTTGCTGTGTTTGAAAGACCGGGTCATTATTGGTGTATTTTAGCTGGATCTTGTGGTTCCGCCGAGTGAGTTCTCTTCTAGTAAGTGTTCACAAGTAATGTTTTAAAACGTTCCTTCAGAGCAGTTTTAATAACTGACGATCAGTTTAACTTTGAAAATATTAACAGCCAACAGTCACCAAGGCCTTAGTCAAAATAGAATTGTCAGAAGGGACGAGTTGGGATCCAGTCCCACCTTGGTTGCCGATTGAAATTAAGAGGTTGCTTGCTTTGAAGTAAGCCTTATCATTGTGTTATTGTTTGCTAATCTGCTTGACCTTTAAGCACTGTTGCGCGTCTTAACCCCGAATCTTTCGACGTACAGCTTTCAAATTTAAAGTTACGTCACCTGTTTTCAGTAACTGAATCACTCTTGTCATCAATAGTGCTTATACAGTTTTCATGTATGGCAGAAGGGCGTTTAATGAGAAGTACTGTGTCCAGCGCGGTACTGAACACCTCTGTTTCACCCGATAACGGGCGGGCTGCAGATCCGCCCGTCTTGTAATCATTGTCATATTGTTTGCCGTTTTGCAATACAGCACTTCAGGTTTCTTTTGCAAAAGCCTATTCAACTTAAGGTTTAACGTCAAAAGAATTTTGAAATTTTTTTTCTTTTTGTTGTAGAAAATTTTATCGTTATATATTGTTAAATAAAGAGGTTGCTTGAAAAGAAAGTTATATTGGTGGGTCATCCCTTCCACGTTTTCCAAGTACCACATCTCAATCTGCTGTACTATAACATAAAAATGTATGATGAAAATAATGTTACCCACATTGTAGTGCAGCTCACTCCATAATCGGACTAGCGCAAATCCATGTCGTAAGGTTTTTAGTGAAGAGTCTTCCGTCTGGTTTCCTGCAGCTCTACTTGAATTCCTCTACTCTGCCAATCTCTTCATCTCAGAATAGGACTTGCAAGCTTCGTCCTCAATCATTTGTGTATGTATTCCAATCTTCGTCTTCCCCCACAGTTTTTACCCTCTAAAGTTTCCTCTAATACCATGGAAGTTATTTTCTGATTTCTGAACACATGTCCTAGCCTCCTGTCTCTTCCTGTCTGCGTTTTCCATACATTCCTTTCCAGAATCTCCTTATTCCTTACCTTTTCAGCCTACGTAATTGTCAAAATTCTACTGTGGCACCACATTTCAGATGCTTCAATTCTCTGCTTTTTCCGTTTTCCCACAGTCAATGTTTCACTGCCACACAACGCTGTGATCCAAACAAAGATTCTCAGAAAATATCTTCCTCACATTAAGGCTTCTGTTTGATGCTAGTGGAATTCTCTCGGTCATGAAAGCCCTATTTGCCAGTGCTAGTTTGCTTTGACGCCCTCCTTTCCCCGTCCCTTATGGATTCTTTTACTATCTAGGTATCAGAATTCCTTAACCTCATCTACTTCGTAACCATCAATCCTGATGTTAAATTTCTCGCTGTTCTCATTTCTGCTACGTCTCATTACTTTCGTTCTTTTTTTCGGTTCAGTCTCAATCCATACTCTACACTCGTTAGACTGTTTCTTCCTTTCAGCAGATCCTGTAATTCTTATCACGTGGGTTATGTACCATCAACATTTTCGAAATCTACTTAGAAGTTTCTTCTGACCTCGTGATTTATACACTGCAATCTTACGGTAAAGCTCTTATCCACGTCGCTGAAAAAAGGCCGGGCTTCACGACGTACCATGTTCTCAGTGGAGTGAAACAGATCCGGATTGTGTTGACAAAAAAAAGGCCCATCCTATTTGTTCATCAGTGGATGTAGAGCGCTGGTTATCTACGACTGTCAGCCTAAGAGATGCTCTGGCTGTGGAAATCCCATCTGTTCAGAACGCATGTAGCACAGAATTGCGCGACCTAGATGGAGAAGCTGTACCTACTTGCCCGCTGAATTCACTCTCGCTAATGTATGTCGTCCTCCTCCGAACAGACTCTGATACAATAAATGACGAGCTCCCTCTTCCTGATAGCTTTCAGGAGTCGCCGGTATCACTGGACGCTGATGTTAATGTCGTCGAACATACCGCCTACCGTACAGCTGCGCCATCGACGCAAGTAAATGAAGATGAGGAATCAAAAGGTGTGCGGGGGGGCGATGAAAGTCGATCCTTTGGTCGTACCCACGGCTACTTTCATCCATAAACGTCGGGGTCAGTTACGTATTCGGATACGGAGGCTCACATGCGCACACAAAGATCGTCGAGGCGCCGCAAGAAACGACCCCTGTCGCCGCCACAAGCCTGCCTGGTGATTCAGCTGGGAACAGCGATGTACCCAGTGTAAGGAGGCTGTTTATGTTTTCTTATTGACAACGTTACGTAGCGCTCTGTATGAAAATCACTGGCTGTGCTGTATGCAGTCTGTGGCTAGTTTGCATTGTTGTCTGCCATTGTAGTGTTGGGCAGCTGGATGTGAACAGCGCGTAGCGTTGCGCAGTTGGAGGTGAGCCGCCAGCAGTGGTGGATGTGGGGAGAGAAATGGCGGAGGTTTGAAATTTGTAAGACTGGATGTCATGAACTGCTATGTATATTATGATTTTTCAACAATATTAAGGTAAATACATTGTTTGTTCTCTATCAAAATCTTTCATTTGCTAACTATGCCTATCAGTAGTTAGTGCCTTCAGTAGTTTGAATCTTTTATTTAGCTGGCAGTAGTGGCGCTCGCTGTATTGCAGTAGTTCGAGTAACGAAGATTTTTGGTGAGGTAAGTGATTTGTGAAAGGTATAGGTTAATGTTAGTCAGGGCCATTCTTTTGTAGGGATTTTTGAAAGTCAGATTGCGTTGCACTAAAAATATTGTGTGTCAGTTTAAGCACAGTCTTGTATAATTTTTCTAACGGGACTTTTCTTATGTCGACCCTTAGCCGAGGATAACTCACTGGAATCTTCTGAGTTTTTCTTGTAGTTTGTGTAATTAGTGTAGATTTTGTTTATTGCTAGCGCGTAATTGTAGAGAGAATCTCCTTTGTAGTTGCAGTCTTTCATTGTTGTACAGTAAAACAGTTGTGGCATGCATGTAGATTTGCACCAAGTATTTCGCAGCTGCGCTTGTAATTAACTAGATATAATTTTCAATGTTATGTTAATGTGTTTTCTTATTTTGCTCTTCAAATTGTGCTTTTCTGTGTTGTCGTGTGAAATATTGTGACAATAATGGCGTGTGAAAAACGTAATACTAGGCTCCAAAGTAAACTGAGAAATGACAGTGAAGACGAAAGCAGTGTGTTAGCGCCACCATGTAATGAATTAACTAATGCTCAAAGTAGTAATTTGGTAATTGTGCATAGGGAAATGGAGCGGGCTGCAAATAATGGCGTAGACAGTGAAACAATTAGTGAACAGGGAAGCATTATCGATCGCCTCAGGAATACGAAATGACAGGACACAATCTCGTAAATACTGTAGATTCAGGTTTTGGGTCCTCGCCGTTTTCTCAAACAAGTCAAGACACATTTTCTGCTTGTCAAAATGTGAATGTTGCCGGTGCAAATTCACTGCCGAAAAGCACTGAGGAACATGTTTCAGACACCAGTGCATTGTTATTACAATTAATACAACAAATGGGACGAACACAGCAAAAGCTTCAAAAGTTAGATACAATGGAATAAAATCTTCGAAAGTTAGACACAGTGGAACAAAATCAGAGACAAACAGCAAAAGCTTCAAAAGTTAGACACAATGGAACAACACCAGAGAGAAACACAGCAACAGTTAGACACAATGGAACAAAATCAGAGACAAACACAGCAAAAGCTTCAAAAGTTAGACACCACACTTGAACAAACACGTGAAGATTCAACTACTGAGTTACATAACATTGAATCGAAAAGTCAAAAAGTCAGTAATGAAGTAAAAACACAAATTTGTGAGCATTTTCAACCTATTTTTTCGCGGCATGAAAATGCATTACAGAATCACGAAGCAGCCACAAAAGAACTGCAAACCATTGTTCATGAAAATCACGACACCTTGCAAGCTAAAATTGACTCAGTTGCATCTACCGATTCAGTTACACAACTTGCAAAAACTCAGGAAAACTTAAAGGACACAGTAGATACTCTGAAACTTGGTTCAGAAAAACACACTGAGGAAATAAGTTCTCTATCGGAGAAAGTAGCCGAACTTTCGGATCAGTTCACTAACTTATCTACAAAGGTAGATGATGATCTGAATGACACAAGACCTGTAGCCATCACTGACACAGAAGAGTATGAACAAATTAAGAAATTCAAACAAAATCAGAATCAAATTAATACGCAACACAAAAGAGAAATCCGGGAAGTACAAGATCAGTTGGCACAAGTAATACAAAAATTACATATTTCAGAGAACACTCGGGCTCCAACACGGGAAGAGGGACTTTGAATTACGGAACAACCACAAAATAATAACACAAGACACTTCGGAAATTATGAAAGAAATTGGCTAGGCACACCGAATTTTGAGATGGAACCGTCGAAACGACGTAACAATGACCGACATGCGTCTCGCCGACATGATGATTTTGACTATAAGCAGTTTATTACTAAACGTAAATTCAAAACATTTAAGAATTCTGGCAACGACATTCATCCACAAGCATGGCTCCATCAATTCTCTCATTGTTTTCCTCCCATCTGGTCGTTAGAACACAGATTAGAATTTATGTGTGGCTACTTAGAGAATGAACCAGCTGTAAGAATGCGATCGGTCATTCACGATTGTCACAGTGAAGGAGAATTTTATCATGCCTTCCTCTCAGCATACTGGTCTCAAGCTACACAAGACCGAGTAAAACATAGCATTATAATGATGAAACACTTCGAACAATCTGAATTTTCCAGTCTTGTGAAATATTTTGAAGACATGTTGCACATGAGTCAGTACCTGTCAAACCCATACAGCCCCTCAGAACTCATCCGAATTTGCTTAATCAAATTACCTGAACATTTACGACATTGATGCTTTTCAGGGACTCTTACAAGAATTAGAAATTGACACTGACAATCGCGGAACGCGAAAACAGGAACACAACAATTACAGGTCACATCCGTCGCAATTCCGCGATGAAAGAAATAATAACTGGACACGACAAGGCTATTCTCACAACACAAATCGTGACCAAAGTAGACACCACCCGTATGACAACCGTTGCCAGAGTAGTAATAATTACAGGGAAAGATCATCTCTCCGCGGTAGTGACTATCACAGAGACAATCAGAGAAACAGACAATTTGGGAACCAAAATAATTATTATCAAGGGAGACAGAATAACTTTAGACGCAACGGTCCAGCGCGCAGTTACGATTCAGGGAGAAATTCTCCACCACGTGACCGACAAGAAAGAAACTATGGAATCTACCGACATGACGACCGACGATATGATCGTAACGACAGACCTGAATTGCATCAGAACTGGCGGGATTTAAACAGGGCAGGGCCCTCTCGACAAGGTGAACTTGTAGAAGATAGGTCTCCAAATCCCAATAACGACGCGCGCCATCAAAGAGGCAATAGATAATGACTCATACCGCTAGCAGCCACAAAACGTACTTATGAAACTAACGACACAGCTGCCGTAGCTAGTAATTACGTAAAAATGGAAGACATTAGGGACATCTTACTCCAGGAACACGACGTAAAACATAACAACATTGCATATCCTGTGATTCACATTACAGTAAATGACGTAAAATTTACGGCAGTACTTGACTCTAAGAGTCCCATTTCAGTAATTAGTGAAACAGCCTTTAGCAAATGCAACAAATCGAACGATTGTCCCACACTTCCGTTACGTAAGATTAAATTACAAGGTGCAATCTTTGGAAAAAGTGTAGATGTACACCAACAAACCAACTTAGAATTCTTTTGTCAAAGCGACAGTTTCTCTATGAGCTTTCTTATTGTTCCATTATTGTCGACGGAAATTATATTGGGAGTAGACTTTTTGAATGAATACAAAGCAATCTTAAACTTTCACGATGCTGAAATAAGTTTAGAAAAAGAAGGTAAGTCAGTAGCTTTGAAATTTGACTCGCATTCGGGAGGACGACGGTTCAATTCCGTCTCCGGCCATCCTGATTTAGGTTTTCCGTGATTTCCCTAAATCGTTTCAGGCAAATGCCGGGATGGTTCCTTTGAAAGGGCACGGCCGATTTCCTTCCCAATCCTTCCCTAACCCGAGCTTGCGCTCCGTCTCTAATGACCTCGTTGTCGACGAGACGTTAAACACTAACCACCACCACCTTGAAAGTTGAAGATTGGTTCTCAAACCATGACGAAGAAATTAATCGGTTTTACCTCCTGTTAGACGACAGTTCGGAATTTTCGACGGAACTTGACACTAACAATCACTCTGCAAGTACTGACAGGGATGATATCGACGGGGCATTTGATACTAATGAGTTAATTCAGAATAAAATTCAAACAATTGAGAATTGTAATGACACTGATAGGCAGGACCTTTTTGAAATTTTACGAGCACATTCCACAGTTTTTACTCACAAAACACGAACAATCAAGGGATTTCAATACCAATTTCGTGTTCGTGAGCATACTAAATTTTGTGTTAGACCATACGTAATTCCGGCACATTATAGGGGCCGTGTTAGAACAGAAATACAATCTATGCTTGACGAGGGCATTATTGAGCCTGCAGTAAGCTCATACAACAATCCATTACATGTTGTTGAGAAGAAAAATGGATCGATCAGGCTTGTCTTAGATTCGAGACAAATCAATACTATCATCATTCCTGAAACAGACAGGCCTCAAACGTTGGAAGAACTTCTTCAAAATTTTAATGGTGTAAAAGTGTTGTCTTCTATTGATCTCAGATCCAGCTTTTATCAGATCGAACTTCATCTAGAATGTAGAAAATACACAGCTTTCCTTTGTTTCGGCGTTTGTTATTAGTTTCGGAAACTTCCTTTTGGTTTGAACATTTCTTTGGCAGCATTCATTCGCGGGCTAAATTCCATATTACCTGAGTTCTTAAAACGTCACATCACCTTATATGTGGACGATATTCTGATAGCAGAATCGCATCCTCAACAGCGTGTTACATATTTTTGCAGAATCTGAGATTACAGTTAACTTGGAAAAGTCTGAATTTGGTAGGACAAATGTGAAGTTTTTGGGACATATTATTTCTTCTGAAGGCATTTAGCCGGATCCTGAAAAGTTAGAAGCAATCAGAAGCATTCCAGTTCCATCCACAAAAAAAAAAAAAAGTCCGCAGTTTTCTAGGTCTCGGAAATTTTTACCGTCGTTTTCTGAATATGCAAATTCTAGTTACACCAAAACTTTGTTCTCTCACTGGAAAAAATACTATTTGGAGCTGGGACGAACAAGCACAGTTGGAATTCAATTCTTTGAAAAAAGCGTTACTTAACGCGCCAATACTAGCTGATCCAGATCTGTCACAAGATTTCTGCCTTAGCACGGATTCTTCTAAAGTCGGTCTTGGTGCCCATTTATTTCAAGAAGCCATAGAAAATGACACTACTGTTCAGAAAACCATTGCTTTTGCTAGCCGAGTGCTAACAAAATCTGAAAAAAATTATTCCGTTACTGAATTAGAAGCTTTAGCTATCGTTTGGGCTTTTAACAAATTCCGTTTCTTTCTTTCTGGTAAGCACGTAAAAGTATACAGTGATCATCATGCATTACAATTTCTTATGTCTTCAAAATTAAATCATGACAGGTTAAAACGTTGGGCATTGTTTCTGCAAGAATTCCACTTCACAATAGTCTACATTCCCGGCAAGGAGAACATTGTTGCGGACGCACTGTCACGCGCACCGGCTGGGCTTGAGAAAAGTAACACAGAAGGCAACCTCGAGAAAAATTTCAGTATTCTTTACATTCAGAAAGTCGCCTTTGAAAACTTCATCACCACATCTTTAAAGGACATTGCTCATGAACAAGATACAGATCCGATTTGGAAGGACATCAAAAGTAAATGACATGAAAAGCCACACACTCAGATCCGGCATTATTATCTGGTTAGAAACAACATACTCTTCAAACGCTGCACTGTTGATGACAAGCTATGGGTACTTAGCATTCCTGACGATTTTGTTAATAAGCTCATTTGGTACATTCATTTCAGCTATGCACATTTTGGTCCACGAAAATTTTATCATATTCTTCGGACGACTTGTTATTTTAACAATATGGAAAAGACAATTCGAAGACTCTTGTCTATTTGTAAACTTTGTCAAAAGGCGAAAGCATCTACTATCTCATATCGTGCTCCGTTGTTTCCTATTATTCCTTCTAAATTAAAAGAATTGGCTGCTGTTGATCTCTTGGGACCCCTTGTCAGAACATCGAATGGATTTTCGTTCGTTCTAGTCGCTGTTGAACTTACTTCAAAATTTGTTTCTTTCACTCCGTTACGTAAAGCCACTGGACGGTCTGTATCCAACGCCTTTATTAAAAATTTCTTACGTGAAGTTCGCCACGTTGCTAAAGTCATTTCAGATAACGGACCGCAATTCAGATCTGCTGTTTGGTCACGCATGCTTCGGAATCATAAAATCAAACCTGTTTTTATTTCATTGTACTTACCACATTGTAACCCGTCTGAAAGGATTATGAAAGAAATCAATAAGCTTTGCAGACTTTACTGTCACAGAAAGCATCAGCATTGGGACAGATATTTACACTTATTTCAAAATGTGCTGAATGAAATGCCTCATGATTCCACCGCTTTACCACCTACTCTTGTACTGAAGAATGAAGAACCACCGAACAGAATGACACAAAGACATAATTGATTTGGCTATTAAAAATATAAAATCTGCAGCAGACAAAAGGAGAAAACTACACGGTAAAGCAAATGCAATGAAATTATATATTGGTCAGAAAGTTCTCATTAGAGCTCATTCAGTATCACATAAGAAGAAACACTTGAGGCACAAATTCTTTCTAGTTTACAATGGACCTTACAGAATCCGACGTATACCACATGATAATTGCGTTGAAGTTGAAACTCTGCGTAGTAGGAAGAGTAAAGTATTGCACCACATTTCACATGTAAAACCGTTTATTGAAAGATAATCTGCTTTTTAACTTTGTCTTTGCCATATAACTTTTCACTTTACATTACTAGTATGCTTGTCAGACTTTGAATCTGTTAACATGCAACAATGTTTGAAGTTAAATATCCAGAATGCATTGTTATAGTGAACAGACGTGACAGTGTTATTGTGTGTGTGCATTCTTGCTTGTTAGTTGCACGATTACGTAATGGCTATGAGGCTTACATACTTAGAACATATACTGGTACTGCTAATGAGATTTTAATGCAACATTTTGGTTTACTTGAAAATACATTCTGGATTTAAAGTACTTTCTGTGAGATACCAGACTACACAGTGGTTAGTTTATGTGACAAATACACGGTTTTATCACGACGCTACTAATGAGTGACAATTTACAATGTTGCTTTTGCGGTGTTTCTGTTTTATATCTGCACAGTTTTTCCGCATTGTTCTGGAAAGTAAAACATGTTTTAGTTGTAACTTTTGTGGTATAGCAACAATGAGACAGCCTTTTTCGTGGCACAACAATACGTTACTGTACAGTACTTTCTTCATCACGCCAATAAGCATAATAACTACGATATCTATACGCAAAGCATTTCACTTTTATTTCTCATGAGGTAAGTACATTGACTTCTGCAGAACCTAGCTTTCGGAGGACGATAACTACGACACTTCCACAGAGATTATGTTGCAACAAGACGCACAGTTTAGCGCTACAGTACACGTATTTGAGTGATTAATTTTGTACTTAAAACATTTATTTTTAAAGATTTTTGAATTACAAAGAAAATTTTCCGTGGTACATTTCATTCCATTACTGTAATCTGTAACACCTGAGGGTATAATTACATTAATCCTCAGGGGGGTACACGCCTACTTTGTGTACCATTTGTTTGGCAAGCACAAGGAGCCCTAGTTAATATGGTATTTGCTTATACAACTTTACACATCGGTACCATGTTTCTCTAACATAGAATTACACAGCTATCTGATCATTTATCTGAGAGAGACAAACATTTATTTTACTACATCAGTGACACATGTTTACGTAATTACACAATTGGATAACTTCACACTTATGAAATTGTATTTTGTCTGTACTTTGTGAACTGTTCATATTTTTATTTGGAACCGTTGTGATACTATGAGAGCTTTGAATGTCGCATTTGGTATGGGATCATGATTTTAAAGTACGTTTGAGGTACATGACACTATTGAAATGAGCAGAGAATTTTTTTTAGGTTTTGAAATTATTGCAGAAAGCTACGACGTTTTCAAGATTTGACTGAGGTGTTATGATGTAATTATTACGATGAAAATGTGTATTATGCTATTGAGATATGTTTATGATCAATAAGATGATGCTATCATATATGAGGAATTTGATTATGCTACGTATTTCTTATGATGAAATATTGAAGACGTGTCGACGAATATGTATATGTGTAATAAAGTAAGGAGTAACGAACAGTGGTTAGGGTCTCTGATATGTGAAAAAGGATGTTGGAAACCAAGAATCGTACTTTAAGAATGATGAAATGTTTGTACATGCGTGAATGTATTACAATGCCACTGAAAATTTTTTGGACACTGTTGTATCTATAGGATTTTGTTTCTACACATTTGTAACGCAAATTCTCAACCTGTGAAAATATTTTTATATGAGACTGTCACTGTAGCGGAAACTGCTGTCGTAAATATTTCAGTAAGAAAGGTAAGCGACCTTGACGTAATGCGTTTTGGGCGCCCAGCTGAGAGACAGTCGTCTCACAAAAGAAAGCCATTAGGTGGAGAAAAAAAAAGAGGCCATTATCCTCGCTATTGACATTTCTTTGTAGAAAGCATCGCAAATACGCCATGCTCAAACTTGAAAACATGTGATTATACTGTGGAGCTTTTAATTTATGATATTTACTAAAATGCCTAATGAAATGACGAGAAATATTTTTATGTCTATACACCTGATTATGACTACTGTCTTTCTAGTTGACAGATTTTTTTACTACCTTATGAAATGACATATGGCTAATGATGATGTTTCATGCCTTCCTTTGTACATATTTGCTCATTTTCTTTAATATCTAGTTTCTAGCTGCACTGCAGCATTGGTTATTATAAAATTTAATAGATGTACTAGTATCACTATTTTCTGTCTACCGACCCAGTAAAGAATACATTTCTGATGAACTTTCTTAGAAAAGAGAGCACAAATAGACATTTCCCTTCACAGGAATTGCATAAATACCTTTTTTAATGACTTGGTAGTTTCTTTTCTAGAATAAATTGTGATGCATCACTCGAGTATTAAGATGTGACATAGGTATTAGACATGGCCATCTTTAGTGTAATATATTTTCTGCTTCAGCTTTGTCATGTTTAGATATAAGTTACTGCATTTGCTGCTGCTGTTTGCCAGGGATAGTGCTACTAAATTTCACTTTACATTACTCTGTTAAGCCAGTTTTACTACAAATTTATTTTTCTTGTTTGCTGCGCATTGCCTTGTATTAGTTGTAATATTGCATTTGCTTTGATAATTTATGCTGCTTGCTTTGCCATTTGTATTTTTTATCATTGCTGTTTGTGTTAATTGTTTTGTGCTGCTGCTTTGCCTCGTCCCTTAGTTTAGCATCTGAGTTCAGTAGATTTAAGTTAGCTTAAGATGGGGTAGGCTATAGGAGAGAACGAGTTGTGATGAATTGGAAGAAATGCATTGAGAAGCTATAACAAAGTGGTTTGGCCAAAAAAGTATTTTGAAAGAGGATATGAGCAAAAAAGTAGGGTTTAGGGACAACAGGTTTAGGTAGGATTTTCTTGGAAATAAATGATGAGGTAAGATAATGGAAAATAATAATGAGGTAAGAAATATGTGAACATATAAATACAGAAAGGATGCTTGGATAGGATTTCTGGTGGAAACAAATGTTGAAATAAGACGAAAGATCTATGGAATGAAGTTTTAGGTTGGACTGCAGTACCAAATGTTGCACTGAAAACAAACCCTGCCCTTTCCTCTTGTGTTATTCTGCTATGTGTTTGTGTACTCTTGTATATTTGTGTTTTTCCTGTCTTTATGTGTTTAGCTGATATGAGTTATGTTGTGGAATTTTTCTAATAATATGTTTTTCTCTTTGTAAAGATGCTTAGACATTATTTATTCTGTTTTGTTTTAATGCTCATGTGTGAAGTTGATGTTTCAAAAGTTATTCTGATCTTTTATGTATGTACTTATGTCATAATTCCTGTAACACTGATGTATATGTTTATTTCTATTCTTTTGTAAACCTGTACTACTACAAATTTATCTGTATTGTTATGTTCTTTAATGATGTATTTTGTACCTTTTTTATTGTATTCTTATGTTATAAAATTGTAATTGACACCAGTTCATCAAATTAAGTAACTTGTAAGTTACATTTCACTGCACACGTTACTCTTGGTCATAGTATATGGACAATATGTGAGAAGTAGGGACTGATAGTGTTTGCACGTGTGTTAATAATTCAGCAAGGGACTGGATAACAGCATTGCTGGTTCTAAGGACATTTCAAACAAATTTTTTGTGAGTGGACATGTGGTGGTTTATGGACTTGCTATATTCTCCGCAAGACTCTTCGATGGTGATTGTGCACCTGCACAGTCGCAACAGATGGCTGCTGGCTGTCTCTACAAGGACTACAGTGGGTCTGTATCTTTGATGGCCCACCAGTACCATTATTTCTACAAGGACTACAGTGGGTCTGCACGTTTGATGGCCCACCAATCCCATACTCTCTACCAAGACTATATTGGGTCTGCTCTGTGATGACCAACCCATCAATATTCTTCAAAACGTCGAATGACACTGCTGTGGGTTTGCTCTGTTGTGGCCCATTACCTGTCTGCATGTCGAGTGTCAGCACTGTCTTTCCGTTGGAAGGACAACACTACTTCTTCAAGACTGCATGGAAATCCGCTACTTCTGTGGTGCATTCTCTTTTACTGCTCAGAAAAATAAAACACTGCAATTTTACTGTGATGAATAATCAGGACTGTCTTTATGGACTGTGAGAAAATTTTAGCTTTTGACCAACATTGTATCAATAAGTGTGTGCATTTGATATCTTTGTTATTGTAATTATGAAAAATTTCATCAAATCATTATTGGCTACTGCCCAAAACAATTTGTAAAATTTTTTGTGGGGAGCATGGGGGCTATGTAAGTAGGCTGTTTATGTTTTCTCACTGGCAACGTTACGTAGCGCTCTGTATGAAAATCACTGGCTGTGCTGTGTGCAGTCTGTGGCTAGTTTGCATTGTTGTCTGCCATTGTAGTGTTGGGCAGCTGGATGTGAACAGCGCGTAGCGTTGCGCAGTTGGAGGTGAGCCGCCAGCAGTGGTGGATGTGGGGAGAGAAATGGCGGAGGTTTGAAATTTGTATGTCATGAACTGCTATGTATATTATGATTTTTCAACAATATTAAGGTAAATACATTGTTTGTTCTCTATCAAAATCTTTCATTTGCTAACTATGCCTATCAGTAGTTAGTGCCGTCAGTAGTTTGAAACTTTTATTTAGCTGGCAGTAGTGGCGCTCGCTGTATTGCAGTAGTTCGAGTAACGAAGATTTTTGGTGAGGTAAGTGATTTGTGAAAGGTATAGGTTAATGTTAGTCAGGGGTTTTTGAAAGTCAGATTGCGTTGCGCTAAAAATATTGTGTGTCAGTTGTAGCACAGTCTTGTATAATTGTTCGAAGGGGACGTTTCATACCAGTTAGAACAGTGAGCGCATTCACGCTCATGAAGAATTTCTTCCCACTTCACAGCAGTATGATGCCGATCACCCTTTGCACGTGCAAAATGCGGAAACATCCGACGGAGATCCTTCGGCGGGCCATTACGCGTTCCCCGTAGCGGAATTATTGCCCCATATCAGACCAGCGGGGCAGTCTCGGCGAGAGATGGGACTTTCACATGAGAACTGGGCCGCCGCTGTAAAGGCGAAAGCTGCTGCTACGCCCTCGGATGTCGGAGACACAGAAGGTGCAGAAAGTCGCGATGATACCCAGCTAACTAACATTACCACAACTCTTAACTTACGCGTTCATGAGCGCCCTACACCCTGCTGAGCAGCGGCAAGCGTATCAAATAGTCTCTGTTAACATTGATACGATTAGAAGTTACATTTGCTACGGAACATGTTGCGAGCGTCGGCCGTCGATATAGTCGTGCTAGAAGTCTGCATCGAGGGCTTTCCCATCCTGTGTGAGTATGGTGCATATACACTGATAAGGCGAAACATGATTACTGCCCACTGAGACGTTGGATAACGGCTGGTGCCGTTGCGGTACGTGACGCGGTAACAAAGGTCAGTAAGCGGAGCAGACACGGATGGGGGATCAGCCTGGCGAACACATGGGCTGAAAGTAGGGAAATCCATCGAGATATATGACTTTATCAAAGGGCAGATTGTTATTACGCAGAGCCTGTGAACGCGTATCTCGATAACGGCGAAGCTTGTCGAATGTTCAAAAACTACTGTCGTGAGCATCTGCGGAAAGAGGACAGTGAAACTACACTCCGCGCTAAATGTTTGGACGTCCACGACTCTTCACAGAACGTGGGGCTCGCAGGCAGTTTATGTGATCGCTCTAAGCTTGTTCATACCAGTGTCTACCAATTTTAATTGTACATTACAGCACTGAGGATGGTCACTAAGTGACCGAAAATCGATTTTGCGGATAATAAAACAAAAAAATACGACCAATGCTGTTTCTCCTTCCAATTATATTCATTATCTGGTCGTGGTGCACAGAAAACTCCATGGAGTCGGCAATCAACTTTCAGGCTTGTGTGCTATGTGAAATAGGATGGATGATAATGATCTTTGGCCTCTGCCGAAAGAGCAGAATGCTGGTGCACGCAAAAGAGTTTCGCAGCACACCATTCATCGTACATTGTTGAATATGGATCTCCGCAGCAGACCATCCCTACGTTTTCACATTTTGACGGAACGACATCGTCAATTATGATTAGTGTGGGCAAGGTACCATGTGAGTTCGACCGTCGATCAATGGAAATGTGGCGGCTCCTCGGAGAATTACATTTTTGCTACACTAGGTCTCCACAAATGCCATCATCGAGGTTAGCGGTGGCTCGAGACGTGCAGCGCGCCACGGGCGAAGACTGCTGAAAAGTGTATTATTTCGTATGAAACGTTCTCCTGCGTTTTCATGGGACCTGTGGTATAATGTAAGCCACACTGGCAGCTGTGAACCACGTATGTCCCTTCATGCTTGAGTTTTACTATGTCCATCCTTCTGATTGGACGTTTGAGGGAGTTCGGCTGTTCACTTATAAAATGGAACACCTACAGCCGTCCTTCTTCAGCGTTTGCATGGGACCTGTGGTAGTAATGTAAGACAAGCTGACAGCTGCGAACCACATATGTCCCTTTATGCTTGATTTTTGTCTGCCCATCCTTCTGATTCGATGTTTGAGGGACTTCGGCTGTTCACTTATAAAATGGAACACCGACAGCGTCCTTACGGTGTTATTTATTATACGGCTGCCAGTTTCGGTGCTTCAGGACACCCTCTTCAGACCTTAAGTGACCGAAACTTATTGCCATATAATCAACATCCTAAGGACGGCTGTAGATATTGCATTTCATAACAACTCAGGCTAGATGTTTTCCCCGATGTCATATTTCAGCAGGAGTCCGTGTCTCTGAATCAGAACCGTGCTACAGTCTTTTGAGGAGCTTTATAGTGAACTCATGTTAATATCTCGGCGACCAAGTTCGCCTGATGTGAATGGTATCGAACCTATCTCGGTCGCTATCGGGTGACAACATAGAGTACGCTTATAGCGGCCAGTTATTTACACCAATTACATGACCTGTGCGTTGACAACCCTGATACGGAGAATCAGTTATGTATTTCGTTCCAAAGACGGACAAACAAGCTATTAAGCAGGTGGTCTTAAGGCTTTGGCTCATCAGTCTATTACGCAAACTTATGACGGCGACAGCGGAACGGCGGTGTAGTTACCAGGCTGAGTATGAGATGTATCTGCCGTTAGCAAGAGAATTTGCGCTGACAATATTTGAAGTTCGGATTATCAAAATATATAGCCTGTCTGTTACAGACAGGCGACGGTATCATTCTCGGAGCGATATGACCATTTTTTACTTGGAGGCGATTTAAACTGCGTAATTGTCCCAAAACATCAACACCTGCATTATAAGGCACGCAAGGAATTGAGGCTGCTGGTACAGAATACGAACGTGAGTGTCGCTACCGTCATTGATACACATCTGTTAAAATCACTCAGAAACTCGACCGATCGATTTTACGTCGCACATAGTCTCACAAATCCGTTCTTGAGGCGAAATTGTAGCCTGTAGCCTTCTCGGATCATACATCGTATATATGCATGATGTCACTGCGACAGCAGTGGGTGTGGAGGAGTCGACGCACTTGGAAGATGAACAAAGCGCCCCTGGACCAAGAGTGCAGACATTTAAACGAAGACACGAGGAATACATGTGAATGACGTCTACCAACGTAACCCTCGACGCTTCGATGCCGGCTGGGTTGCATCAAGCCTGCTTTACGTCGAGCACTGTTTTCATGCGGAGGAAAGAAGTCGGCGTGGAGACGGAGTACGGTGTACTTTTCATGAAGCTACCGGTGCTCTCTGGACAAGAACCTTCAAAAGATCGGCATGCTGCAATTAAACTGGCGCACGTCCAAATAATTTGCCTAATACGAAGCAACCTAGAAGGAGTATTTTTCCGAGCAAGAGCTTTTGATCGGATCCGAGGAGAACCGCCGTCGATACATCACGTCATCAGAGAAACACCAAAGTCTGAGAACTTTAATACACTGACAGAAAAAAATTACAACATCAAGAAGTAATTAATGTTAAGTAATAAAATTTCTGGAATACATTTGTTAGGTAACATACTTAAGTAATTTACAGGTTAATGCAATCACGAGATATGCCATCGTATATCTGAAATGCTGGTACATTAATACTCGATGTAGCCACCAGAATGTTGAATGCAAGCATGAAAACGTGCATTTATTGTGTTTTACAGGTGGTGGATGTCAGTTTGTGGGATAGAGTTCCATTCCTGTTGCACTTGGTCGGTCACTGAATGTACAGTTAATGCTGGTTGTGGATGACACTGTATTTGCCGTTCGATGATGTCCCATACGTGCTTCACTGTAGACAGGTCTGCTGATCGAGCTGGCCCAAGCAACATGTCGACACTCTGTACAGCAAGTTGAATGACAATAGCGGTGAGCGATCGTTATCCTGTTGGAAAACAACTCCTAGTATGCTGTTTGCTCTGTCGTCCGAACAAGACACAGCCAGGACAAAAGCACCACAGGTGCAGAGATCCGAGTTGGTGCCAGTTCCATAGAGACTCGCCACTTGCTTGAGTTCCACCAGCGCCACGGGTGGCGCTGGGGATGAAAATAACGACTTCGCCTTGGCCAATTGCAGGCAGAGTACAATCAGAAGCCGTTTCACGATTCCACAAACTCAGCCTACTGTAACAACGGAGGCAACTCTGTCTCCATATCATTAGCGACGAGACCTTTACAAAACTGGCGACGAGGGTTGTAGCAGAACAGATCGAATCACCAGACTGACGTACAAATATACAGCAGGTTGTACGGCATAACTACTAGAGTGCTCCTGCAGTGTCTTGCAAACCAGTTCATCCACATACTTCTGCATATTAATGTGCGGCTCCTTGTCATTCCTGTTAGTCGGATCTAAAGGCCACAGCGTAACTGTTCAAGAGCTATGGTATAATCGCCGACAGCGGACATCATTGCCTGACCCATCTCGAGACATTGTTTGGCCCCGCAATACTAGATCTGTGTTATACTTTCAAACGTTTCTTCGTATGATTTAAGTGTATCACAATTGCTGCTTCATATGAATCTATCCAGTAACTGTTAAAGAACATTCCAGCAGAAGCAGAAGGGCACAAATGGTTATAGGTTCTATTTTATTTTTTAACTCAAGGATGTGTTTTATTTTATATTTCGGCAAATACGGCGTCAAATGAGGTGAGAAAATTTCTAACCCGTAGTGTTCCGCCTAAATGAGCAGCAAGAAGTTTAATAGTTTCTCTTGACTGGTTGTGGCCTATAAACACCTAACTGCATTGCAATTCCTCTCCGTCGAGAGATTAATTAGTTTTGTTCATGATAGAATCTTCATAATAGGGTCGTCCTTACATTGACGCACTTGCTAATGGAAAATATCGTGAGATTCAGGAAACCATCACCACGAAAACTACAGATATGACAGACTGGTGTGTTACGCCATATTTCCTGATACAGGAGCTATTGCATGTCTTCCTTCTACACCGTCTTGCTCCTCTGTTCGCCACCATGCTAGGAGGGTCTCTGTGGACTTATAATACTACTTTACTGGTCTTGCTGCGTCAATTATCTCCCCATAATCATTGTACTGCTTCTTGCAGAGTGCATCCTTCATTGGACCGAAGAGATTGAAAGTGAAAGGTGCGAGAACCCAATTAGGGGGCAAGTGTCAGTACTGCCGGTAGAGACGTCCAGTTGTGCGGCGAAGTGTTTGATTGTGATCCGTCAATGATCTTGAATAAGAGTGTCCGCTTGTTGGAATATTGCAGGAGTGACAGCTGGTGCGACCGGCCGGTTCGCTGGGGATCGGACAGATTCTCACGACCTTCTTCCGATGATGACAGACGTCTTGCACCCAACGTGCTTTGGTTCACTGCTAGGTCTCCGTAGACATTCTGCAAGCGCTTACGAATATTTGCGATGCTCTGGTATCCGCGATAATAACCTCAATGATGATTCTCTGCTTAAAAAGCAGACATTATTTTGAAGACTGCTTGTAGCACCGCCACCTATCGAAACTTCATGAACCAATACGATGTCAGACAGTAACTTCTGCATTTTTTCAAACCAAATTGGCTGAGAAAAAGTGTCTTGCATCACTTATTGAACAACATACATGCGGAATCACGAGTTCAGAAGCTGATATAAAAGTAGTGCTGGATTCGAAGTAGGAGGTAGGAGACATGGAAGTGCGGCACTCACCCAAGGTGCGCCCTTAACCTGCAGCCCGGCAGCTTGGCGCTGATGCGCTCGGGGATCAGCGGTGCTCGTAGCCCCGAGCAAGCGAGGCCCTTATGCCGCTAAGGCGAGCACCACCCTTATGCCGCTAGGAGGAGCAGTCTCCGTCGAAGCACAGATAAACCGCGGCAGCTTAAACCATCTCACTCAAAGTTCCAGGTGCACTGAATTTCCTAATAACTCTGCGTTTGTAGCAACAGCTTAACGAATATTTGCTATTTACATTCTACGTAGAGTATTAAATAGTCATAATGATACGATCTCTTCGACTTCTGCGCAGTCTTTGGAGGTAAAATATGTTAACTGTTCGGATCTCTGTGTCTACAGTATCCAAAAGCAGTGCACAAAAAGTGGTATTTTCCAAGTTTCAACCTCTACTACCCTACTGGCCATTAAAATTGCTACACCAAAAAGAAATGCAGATCATAAAAGGGTATTCATTGGACAAATATATTATACTAGAGCTGACATGTGATTACATTTTCACGCAGTTTGGGTGCATAGATCCTGAGAAATCAATACCCAGAACAACCACCTCTGACCGTAATAACGGCCTTCATACGCCTGCGCGTTGAGTCAAAGAGAGCTTGGATGGCTTGTACACGTACAGCCCATGCACCTTCAACACGATACCACAGTTTATCAAGTGTAGTGACTGGAGTATTCTGACGAGCCAGTTGCTCGGCCACCATTGACCGGACGTTTTCAGTTGGTGAGAGATCTGGAGAATGTGCTGGTCAGGGCAGCAGTCGAACGTTTTCTGAATCCAGAAACACCCGTACAGGACCTGCAACATGCAGTCGAGCATTATCCTGCTGAAATGTAGAGTTTCGCAGGGATCGAATGAAGGTTAGAGCCACGGGTCGTAACACATCTGAAATGTAACGTGTACTGTTCAAAGTGCCGTCAATACGAACAAGATGTGACCGAGACGTGTAACCATTGGTACCCCATACCATCACGCCGGGTGATACGCCAGTATGGCGATGACGAATACACGCGTCCAATGTGCGTTCACCACGATGTCGCCAACCACGGATGCGACCATCACGATGCTGTAAACAGAACCAGGATTCATCCGAAAAAATGACGTTTTGCCATTCGTACACCCAGGTTCGTCGTTGAGTACACCATCGCTGGCGCTCCTGTTGTGATGCAGCGTCAAGAGTAACCGCAGCCATGGTCTCCGAGCTGATAGTCCATGCTGCTGCAAACGTCGTCGAACTGTTCGTGCAGATGGTTGTTGTCTTGCAAACTTCCCCATCTGTTGACTTATGGATCTACACGTGGCTGCACCCACCGATACCATATTCTGCTAACAGTCATTGGATCTCGACCAACGCGAGCAGCAATGTCGCGATACGATATCGGTTGATGTCGGAGCTAACATCTTCCTACGTCAGTAACCAGACACCACTCATATCTATAATTGACGCTACGTGCCACTGATGCAGTGGCTCTTGTCACTGACGCAAGCGTCAGGTTTGCAAGCGATGACGATGAGCTACCTGATGTCTTTCATGTTGGATTCAGATTTTACTTCCTCGCTAATACGTCCGAAAGAAATCCTGGATTACATCGTCGAGCATTCTCAATCAGTACTGCTTCAGCTATAAGTACTTTATTTATAAGTATGATCAGTTTCACAGCATTTTAGTTGTATCATCAGGTGAAATAAAAATCATGTTCTGATCAGGAAAGACGCAGTGTTGATAGTCAGTATTCGCTACGTAGCAGACGTCAGTTATAAAACAGCACAAAACAACACGGAACGCTCCCGCCTTCTGCAAAATTTTATAACCTTAAACCGTCGCTACTTCTATTACTGATATACTGATATTCTGAAATAGCAATCTCTGCCCGTCTACGAACACGCAGTATATATAAATGATCTAGTAGAACGCGTCGGATGCTCTTTAAGGCTATTCACAGGTGATGCAATAGTTTATACCAAAGTAGCAACGCCAGAAGATAGTAAGAATTTGCAGAACGACCTGCAAAGAATTGATGAATGGTGCAGACACTGGCAGTTGATCCTGAACGTTAATAAATGTAACATATTGCGCACACATGGGAAAAGAACTCCACTGCTGTACAGCTACACTATTGATGACAAACAGCTGGAGACAGCGTCTGCCGTAAAATATCCAGGCGTACCCATCCCTAGCGACCTTAAGTGGAATGACCACATAAAACAGATAGTGGGAAAATCAGACACCAGACTCAGATTCATCGGAAGAATCTTAAGGAAAGGTAACTCGTCCACGACAGAAGTGGCTTATAAGGCGCTTGTTCGCCCGATTCTTGAGTATTGTTCATCTATCTGGGATCCCTATCAGGTAGTACCGATAGAGGAGATTTTATTTTATATATCGTATGGCAACAGCAGCAAACACTGACAAGTACATAAAGTTTAATTTTACATGTATATCTAGTAAAGTAGTTTTACTTTAGGCACAAATTGTAGATAATTTTTAAATTGTGAAAATTACTAACTTAATATTACTGACTACTTTATATAATCACAAGTTAAAAAAGGCAGATACATTTAATCATAGTTCAATATCTAATGATTGAAGCTAACAGCAGAGCGAGTAGCATTAATAAAGTCGCTATATGCTCCAGGATACTTCCTCTGAGGACAGTCTCTAACATTATGTTGAACAGCTTGTTCTTTGGCCCAACCATCACAGGCTGGAGAATCTCGGAGCCCCACTTGTGCACCACAGCGCTGCACCTGGCGTGGCCAGTTCTTATTCTGTTCAACCTTGTCCACACCCTTCTCTGCAGATGAAATCCTGGTAGGCTGGCAGTTGGGTCTTGGATACCTCGATGTGCTATTGTTGCAGCGTTCCTCCTGTTGTGCCACTTTTCTTTCATGTCGATCTTCTTATCGTTCCTTCCATTATGCCACAGTGGACTGAGAGATTTTAACCGGTCTGCGGGAGGGTTGTTTAAGACTGTATGAACTGGGAGGTTTTGTAGGTGGTGGGGGTGGTGTAGTTTCCTCCATTGTCGATTAATTGCTTCTTTGAGTCGTAATTTAGGTGGTGGGATGTTGCTGATGGTGTGCAGCCAGGGGATGGGGGTGGATTTTAATGTGTCCGTAATAATCATCATTGACTCGTTCAGGTGTACGTCCAGCTTCCTCATGTGGGCACCATGTTGCCACACTGGAGCACAGTATTCGGCTGCTGGGTACACCAGCGTAAGTACTGCAGTGCGTAGAGTCGATGCGTCGGCACCCCATGTTGTACCAGCTAGTTTTTTTTTACGATGTTGTTTCGGGTCTTTAGTTTTTGGCTTGTTTTTTCCAAGAGACCGATCTAGTGTGACACGAAGGTATTTAGGCTGGAAATTATGTCTAACCTTTTGTTGGCAGAAGCTGACATTCAACTGCTGGATTGCAATTCTTTTGTTTAGATGGAATACGCAGACACTGCGCTAGCAGTGCTTGGCATGTCACTAGTATACAGACTGAAAAGTAGGGGTGCTAGGGGGAGCCTAATTTTCAAGGTAAATGACTTGCTCTGTTTTTGTCCAATGCTAACCTTGAAGTAGCGGTTGGTTAACATATTTCCTACAAGTGTCGTCAGCTTCTTACTTGGGACACGCTTTTTTAGCTTCAGCAGGAGTCCATCTAGCCACACAGTGTCATACGCCGCTGACAGATCAACAAAGGCCACTGTTGTCTCTCGTTTCTTTTGGAATCCAGCCTCAGTGTAGGATGTGAAGGCTAGGACCTGCTCACAGCAGCTCCGCTTGCTGCTGAACCCAGCCTGATACGTTGGGCTTATGTTCCTTGTATTCTGTTATGGATGAGTCGTTCCAGAAGTTTGAAGCAGACGCTCGGCAGTGCAATTGGCCGGTGTGTGCGAACTTGAACTGTTGAGGCATCCTTCCGGTCTTGAGTATATCATCGTAGAACAATTTCAGCCAAGTTCTTGTGAGCCGTACGCGGCTCGTGTTCATGCTGTTTCCTGCTTGACAGCTTTTCTTTACGGAACTGTTGCCTTGTTTCCTATTCGATTTACTGGCGTCACTAAGTTTCTGGCTTACCTGTCCGTGAGTGACAGCAGCAGCGCGTATCGATAAGAGCACTCTCGTATTATCTTTGAAGCGACCGCTAGTATTTCCGCCTCGTCGTGCGTCACGGGCTCAGTCGGGACGCAGCGCCAGTGAGGTCCGGACAGCCAGTACTCGCCGACCGCTTGCGACTGTCCGACGGAAGGAGACTGGAGCGGGAACGACAGCTGGTTGGTCCTTCGGTCGGTCGTCTCATCGGACGACGTGTATCTGGTCTTCCGATCGCTTCTGGGCCCCCTCAATTGATCATCTTGCGGGACTTGGGTCGGTTCCTTCCTTGGAGATGTCGGATGGCCAATGGGCAAGTGTTCCCTCTGTGTGGTTGGGTCCGAGTCAGTGTGCCCGGGTCGCCGTATCTCTGAGTTCCGAACGGAAATGGAGTTGAGTCGGGATGGAGCTGCAGTGAGGTCCGGACAGCCAAGACTCGCCCGACTGTTGCTGACACACATGACTTGAGTGGGGACGACCTTGGTTGGTCGTTCGGTCGGTCGCCTCATCGGACGACGTATATTTGGTCGGCGACCGCGTCGAGTTCTCTGTGTGTGTCGACTTGTCAGTTGTCCTGGTTTTTCCACAGTGACTGCTTTTACGATTGTTCGAAATCTCATGGAAGTGTTTTCGTGGAACCGTGTCTAGCTTGATTAATTAGGACTGAGCAGTTATGTTAATGCTGTCTGCGTACTGGAGTAGGCAGTCGGCCGGTTGGGACAGCGCAGCGAGGAAGACTCCGTGGCGAGGGCATTAGCGTAGTGTTCCGCAGTGTGTTTTTCCTCGCCGTGTTGATGGTGTCCGTACCGCATGTTGTTTCAAAGCCTTTGGTGTTGTTCATATTTTTTAGTGGTTATTGTGCCTTGGCTGTTTTTAAACGCCAATTTTGAAGACGTAGTGCTTATGGTATCTTCGTCCTCAGCTATTATTTTGCGTTATCGTCCCGTTGGTCAGGACAGCGGAATTGATTAGGTTGTTGGTCGGTCCTTCAGCCGTCCCTGGGTCGGGTTGCCATCTCATTACTTAATCTTATTCTTGGCTGCCTATCTTACCTAACCTTACGTTAGAGTTACCTCCTCAGGCCGACCCTTGGAACACTTCTGAGCACCATTATTCTGTTGTTTTTAGATTGTGATTTTTGTCTCAAGTACAGTGGGAGACCTTCAGCCGTCTATTAATTTAGTTTGTTTTAACTTTAAAATAAGGCCTTTGGACGTCTTAAGTTAAAACTTTGAAGATTCTTGTTTGAACAATTTTTTTTTAAAGAAATAAATGGGAATTTTGCTCTATTGCAAATCCTTACTATCCAGGCTTTAAGCCGTGAGTTGTTCTATGTCCAGTATGTGGCCTTCAGCCGAGCTTTTATGTCAAATATTTTTAAGATAAGGCCTTCAGCCTTCTTAAATTAAAATTGAAAATTCGCTCGTTTAAAACCCTTTTAATTTTTCTTCTGTATGGGAAACTCTTGTTATCCAGGCCTTAAGCCTCAGTTCATCTGTGTCCAGTGTGTGGCCTTTAGCCGAGTATTTACGTAAGATTTTTCTTTTTAAGTAAGGCCCTCAGCCGCGTGTACTCCTTAAAGCAATTGTAATAACTTGTGTTCGGGCTTTCACCCGTATTGTTTTGAATCCTTTTAAGGGCATGTGTGATTACGTGTTTTTAGGAAAATAAAGTTTGTATGAAACTTCCAGGCATATAAAAACTGTGTGCCCGACCGAGACTCGAACTCGGGACCTTTGCCTTTCGCGAGCAAGTGCTCTACCATCTGAGCTCTCCTGCTGGTTCGCAGGAGAGCTTCTGTAAAGTTTGGAAGGTAGGAGACGAGATACTGGCAGAAGTAGAGCTGTGAGACCGGGCGTGAGTCGTGCTTCGGTAGCTCAGATGGTAGAGCACTTGCCCTCAAAAGGCAAAGGTCCCGAGTTCGAGTCTCGGTCGGGCACACAGTTTTGATCTGCCAGGAAGTTTCATATCAGCGCACACTCCGCTGCAGAGTGAAAAGCTCATTCTGAAAGTTTGTATGTTTTGTGCAAACTGAGAGTAACCTATTTTGGCCCCTTCCACAACCATAACACGATCCGATCTGTCCTGCGAAACCAGATTTCATCTACAATGTCCCCCTATGTGTTTTATAAATCCAGGAAATATGCCATCAAGTCCTTCGGCTTTTTTCATTTTCAAAGTTTTGATGGCCTAATTTTTAAGTATTTCAGAAAAGGGGTCTGATAGTGTGGTGTTATGATGGAAGTGCCTATTGACTTCATTCAGTTCGTTCTTTACCTTTTCTTTCTTGGCTGTGTCTACAGGGACCTTCTCAGCTCTTGATTTTATGTGTAGTGCCAGTTCTGATGGCGTAATCTTCGGTTGCTGATTGCCTACGTTGTTTGCAGTGCCAAGTTTTCTTAATAATCCCCATGCCTTTCTGCTTTAATGAGTTAAATTTAAACAAAACTGCTTTCTTCCTTCATTGGGCTGTTACATTATTACGATAACCCCAGGTTGTATGGTGGCTATTGAAATCACCTACAAATATGTATGGCTGGGGTATAGTTGGCAAGACTGGGGTGGGACACTGGACGTTCAGCAGTTTATGGACTGAGTCAGCAGTTAAGGCACTCAGCTCCAGAGTTATCACTTCTGTGTCACTGATCACCTGGCAGTAGACTCCTTTAACATCAGAAACGCTGCTTTTGGTGTACATGATAGAACCATGTGTAGATGATGGCGAGCGTCCTATCGTTTTGTAACCTGCAACCTTTCCCTTTGCTATACTGTCTTCGTTTGGATGGGATTCCTGGAGGGCTATGATATCAGTGCCATGGTCTGTGGCCAATTTGCTCCTGTAGTCACATTTGTCGTTTGTCGGTCCTTCTACATTGACTTGTAAAATACTAATACTTTGTCCAAAATTCTTCATACTCTTTGTATGGCTCTGAGAAGAGCCTTTGTTGTGGTTTGTCTTCTTGTGCTGTTGTCTTGAGTAGCCATGAGAGAGTGATCTAGTATGGCTGCTGGTAGTGCAGACTTTTCTCCGTCCTGCCTTAGCAGTCCGTTGAGGAAATAGAGAAGATCCAACGAAGAGCGGCGCGTTTCGTGACGGGATCGTTTGGATAGCGAGAGAGCGTAACGGAGATGCTGAACAAACTCCACTGGCAGACGTTACAAGAGAGGCATCACGGAGAGATTTACTGCTGAAATTTCTGGAGAGCACTTTTCAGGAGGAGTCAGACAACATATTACTTCACCCACATACATCTCGCGTATTGACTGAACCGTGAATTTACTTTGAATACTTTTTCTTAAGAATTTACTTTATTTACTTGCGATTCATCAAGAACATTAACACATTTAATCACAATATGTGAGCGTGGAAGTAGTTGTCAGTGCGTAACTGATGAAAACAAATCAAATTTCTTTCAAGAAATGGAAATTTTCTTCCTAAAAACCCTTCTTTTTTAGAAAAAGATTTAAAATGATAATCAGAAAGCACCCTCTAAATATCAAGTTACAATTTATTCAGAGGCAGAAAGAACAAATTTTTGACAGTATGAGCTTTAGAGCTGAGAACCTTGCTGAAAACCTTGCCGCTCCCTTTTGACACGGCCGTAATCACGACCGCTCACAACAACCTCTGAAAGACTACACTGGTGCAAATCTGCAGCACACCAAATTACTTTAAACTAAAAATTTTAACAACTCACCCAAGCACATAAACTATGCACCCCGTAGGAGGAATGGAAATGGTACAAAACGCTAACATTAAAAGATTAACTTGCCACCGAAGGTGAAACGATTTTAAAAAATGGTCTTACGGTGGAAGGGTGACAGCTTTATATACTAAAATGACCATTTAAATAAAAACCCATTAAATGCAGTCTTACATACAATATACAAGTTTGGCACATTACACATTACACATATACCGCCTCTCAAGATGATAGGAAAGATAAAACCATATTTCAGGAATTCGGCCATTACACTTCAAGCAAAAAATTAGTTAACACCGAATTCGAAAAACATGACAGAGGCAGCTATTAACGTACAGCAGACCGACAGACACTAACTGCCTAACAAATGCGGACGGGAGACAGACGAGCAAACTGGAGACGAGAGACTGACCAAGAACACAAGTAGAATTTAACAAGTAAATGAAACAACATATCACGAATCACTTAACTTCTAATAAATTGCGATGTCTAGCGAAGACCTGGCGCAGCACCCCCAAAACGCTTTCCCGAACCGTCCGCTGCCAGCCACTTCAACGGACGCAGAAAGGCGTGCCGATCTCCCGTCTCACGGCGTCGCAGCTGGCGCCGGCCAGACCGATGTCGTGGGTTGGCTCCTGTTGCTGTCGACCCACTAGACTGACGTGACGACCTCACATGCTCCGACGCTCAAGACGGACAAGTCATCTTGTGTCCCAGTGCGCGACCGACCAACTGATCGATCCAACAGCCAATGACCATTGCCTCAACAACGTCGAGCAGACTGGCGGCCTAACTCATACTAGCACTCCGGACGACAGACAGACTCTGACTGCCCCACACTGACCCAGCTGACCAACTGACCACACTCGCCGCCTAGCGAGCTCATGGCGCCCCTTAAATGCACGTGAACAGGAAACTTTTCCCCTTTCACACCAGAGGGAGACACCAAAGCTGCGATTGCCACAGCGGCGCCACCGCCAGAAACGGAGGGCGAGCGCTTTACACTACGCGCTGCGGCGCGCTCTTCCGATTTTTACCACGGCTCATTGACCACGAGGAGAAAATACGTGAAACTAGAGCCAATACAGAGGCTTACCGACAGTCATTCTTCCCACGTACTATTCTCGAGTGGAACAGAGTTGGAGGGACCAGATAGTGGTACCGAAGGTACCCTCCGCCACACGTCATTAAGTGGCTTGCGGAGTATGATGTAGAAGTAGATGTAGATGTATTTTCGAAACTTATTCAGTATGCATTTCATACAGTACTAAATACTACTATTTAATTTCTGCGTCGATGGTATGTGACCACAGATTTCGCTGCTGTTTGCTTTCCCCGCTCATGCGGAAGGTGTTCTCGGTCTAGCAGCTGCTCTCCTACTCCATCCCGCGTTTCGGCACTATGTTATACGTTGTGCGTGAACGCATAACTAAGTAGACATTTCAGTTGAAGGGGAATGGATATCTCTAAAAGGGCATTCACTGAAACATAGGTACAACGAAGATAACTGTGAATAAACCATGGCTAATAAAGAAATGCTTCAGATGCTCAGCGAAGAGAGGGAGTACAAAAATGTTCAGGAGAATTCAGGAATACAGAAATAGAATTAAGTAAATAGGTAGGGCAGAAAGTTGAGGTGAAATGGCTGCATGAAACATGTGGAGAAACCTGAAAACAACTCACGATAGAGGAAAGTCAAAGCAACCCTCAGTGACATTAATAGCAAGGATGATAATATTAAGAGTGCAATGAGACTTCCACTGTTAAAGGCAGAGAAGAGAGCAGGTAGGTGTAAAGACTACATTGAAGGCCCTTACGACGGGGAAGACTTTTCTGATGACGTGATAGAAAAAAAAACACTTGTCGTTATTGAAGAGATAGGGGGTCCAGTATTAGAATTGAAAAGAGCTTTCGACGATTTAAGATAGAATAAGCCAGAAGGAATGTATAATATTCCACCAGAATTTCAGAAATCATTGGAGAAAGTCGCAACAACACGAATATTTCTATGCACAGAATGTATGAGCCTGGTGATATACCATCTGGTTTTCAGAAAAATATCATGCACTCATTTACGAAGATTGCAAGAGCCGACAAGTGCGAGAATTATCGCTTATATCAGCTTAACAGCTCACACGTACCAGCTGCTGACAGGAATAACGTACAGAAGAATGGAAAACGGAACAGAGAATGCGTTGGATGACTATCAGTTTCACTTTAGGCAAGGTAAAGCCACCAGCGAGGCTGCTCGGACGTTGCTGTTGATAAAGGAAACGCGACTAAAGAAAAATCAAGACACGCTCATCGGATTTGTAGTCCTGGAAAAAGCGTTCGACAGGGTCAAATAGTGCATTCTGAGAAAAGAAGGAGTAAGCTGTATGAAAAGACAGGTAATACACAACACGAATATGCACAAGAGCCAAGATGGGACAATAAGAGTGGAAGAGAAAGAGCGAAGTGCTCGGATTAAAATGGGTGTAAGCCGGGTGTCAGCATACTGTTAAATCTGTAGATGGGGGGAGCAATGATAGAAATAAGAGTGGGATTAAAATTCAAGGTGAAAGGATATAGTCGGTGATGACCTGATGACATTGCTATCTTCTGGGAAAATGAAGAAGAAATGCAAGATCTGCTGAATGGAGACAACAGTCTCTTGACTATGGAATATGGATTGAGAGTAAATAGAAGAAAGACGAAAGCGATGAGAAGTAGCAGAAATGAGAACCGTGATACACTTATCACGAGGATTATGGTCACAGAATAGATGGAGTTAGATAATCTGCTACGTAGGCAAGATGTTCTTTCCCAGCCAAGGGAAGTCTATCAATCATTGGCCTTAATTTGGGGAAGAAATTTCTTAGAATCTACGTTTGGAGCACAGCATTGTAAGTTAGTGAAACATGGACTGTAGAAAAACCGATTGAAGCCTTGGAGATGTGGTGCTACAGAAGAACGTTGAAAATTAGGTGGTCTGATGAAGCAAGGAACGAGGACGTTCTCTGGAGAAACGGCGAGGAAAGGTATATATGGGAAACACTAAAAAGACGAATGGAGATGATGGCAAGACGTTTGTGAAGACCTCAAGTAATAACTTCCATGGCACTAGAGGAACTGCAGAAGGTAAAAACTGTAGACAGAAATGGGAAGTGGTTAGCGATGGAGAGGAATTCGTGGCGGGCCACATCAAACGACTCAGAAGACAGATGATTCAAAAAACTGTCGCCCGCCATAGGGTCCGACAACTAGGTATGATTGTCTGGGGTACCATTTCAATTCACAGCGGGAACCCCTTGGTGTAAACAGGGAAGTCCTCACAGCATAGCGCTAGGTTGACGATACTCTACGCCCGCGTTTGTTGACCTTCATGGCAAGCAATCCTGGAATACATTTCAGCAACATAATATCCGCTCGCACACGGCGAGAGTCTTCATGCTGGCCAAACCGTACCTTGGCCAGAAAGGCCGCTGGATCTCTCCTCAACTGAGATCGTTGGAGTATTACAGCAGTGTCTCCCATCCAGCTCTCGATTTCGACGATCTAACACGCCAATTCGGTAGAATTTGGCACGACATCTCTCAGGAGGATATCCGACAACTATCAGTCGATATAAAGCCGAATAACTGATAGAGGTGGACCGAAGCATTACCGACTTGCTCAGTTTGTGAACCACCTTCTCTTGAACAAATCATTCAATTTTTTTCCTTTTTAATTGCAATCATTTGTTTGTCTGTCCATTTATGATGCATTTGCCGAATTCAGCCCCTTTCGGATAATTCCTACGTGGTCTGTCTTTTTCTGTGTCTTAGAGTGATTCTGCATGGAATAATAGCTTCGGTTATCACTGGATGCCGTTTTATTTCCACTGCTGTCTTATTTTCTGTTATTATTGAAGCTAGACATTTAAACGGTTCCACTAGTTCATACTCTTTCCCCGTTTATGGATGTCTCTTCTGTATCCCTACCATGGTCTCCCATCATCACATACTTCGTCTTGTCTGTATTCACTTCCAGCCCTATTTTCTGCGCTGCTCCTTCTAATGCAGCGTAACTATCCTCCAATGCTCTGACATTTCTTGCGTATGCCCCAAATCGGACCTGTCAGTTATACTTTGTTCTCCTAGGTTTGTTGACATTCGCTGAGTTACTTTCTCCACTGCTATGTTAAAGAGAAGCGCAAAGATCAAATCTCCTTGGAACTCTACTCACAACTCTTGTTCTATTCTAAAATGAAAAATGTTGCATTCACGTCATTTCCATCAGTCTTACTAATTTTAGCGGGATCTTCCATAGTCTGGAGAACCTTTTTCCTGTATAGATTGTCGCATGCTCGTTTAATATCAGCGTATATCTGAGGAAGTTTCTTGTGTTATTCATAAAATTTCTCTAGAACGTTTCTGAATAAAACGACTAGTCCACTCTGGATCTATTTCTCCTAAATCCAGCCCGAAGATCTCCCAGTGCCAAATGAGTAATCCCAGGGTGATTACTGTCCTCTTAAAATATTCAGCAGATTGTTGCCATAATCTAATTCTAAGGCATTTCTACCATGATCTATGTTTCCTTTATTAATTCATTAATAATCGACTACATCTTCCTTCCCCTAAAAATTAATAATTCGGTCTTTACGTAGTCTTCTACTGCAACTTTATTATTCTTTAAAATCTTAATTGATTTCGGCTTCCTCTACGTCTGATGGTTTGACTTCCTATTTCTCAGGTTCTACAGCCTGTTACAGTACCAAGTCTTGATCCTCCTATTCCTCATTCAGACATTCCGTTATCTCCCCCCTTTCCATCGAATAATTCAATGAAAAACACCTGCACCTTCCAAAATCTTTACCTCTAACTCCAATTAGGTTCGTCTAGATGACAGCACGGTAACTCAGCATGGGCTGCCGTCTGTTAAACGTAGACTTACAGAGGGCGGTTTTGACGCGAAAGGTCTGGGCTGGGGTTTGAAGTACACATCATTCATAATTTGACAGGCTTCATTACCACTGAAAAGAACACTAGATATATCCATAGAAACAATTAATTCCTGAGATCAGCTCCAAATACATCAAACAGCAAGTAAAACGAAGGGAACAACAGATTAGATGCTAGCAACAGTTATAAAATTTAAAAAATGCCTTTTTTCAAATTATAACTCTTTATAGACGTAACGTGTATCCACAGGACACGTGGCCTGTAATTGAAGAAGTATCATGATGGTCTCTCCATTGGCAAAAGATCCCGGAAAAGTCCCCCACTCGGATCTCCGGCTGCGGGGAGGGGGGGGGGGGGGACTGCCAAGGGGGAGGAACCATGAGAAAAAGTTTGAATAATCAACGAAAGGATAAAGTTCTACGAGGCGGGGCGTGGAATACCAGAAGCTTGAACGTGGTAGGGAAACTAGAAAATCTGAAAAGGGAATTGCAAAGGCTCAATCTTGATATAGTAGGGGTCAGTGAAGTGAAGTGGAAGGAAGACAAGGATTTCTGGTCAGATGAGTATCGGGTAATATCAACAGCAGCAGAAAATGGTATAACAGGTGTAGGATTCGTTATGAATAGGAAGGTAGCGCAGAGGCTGTGTTACTGTGAACTGTTCAGTGACCGGGTTGTTCTAATCAGAATCGACAGCAGACCAACACCGACAACGATAGTTCAGGTATACATGCCGACGTCGCAAGCTGGAAATGAACAGATAGATAAAGTGTATGAGGATATTGAAAGGGTAATGCAATATGTAAAGGGGGACGAAAATCTAATAGTCATGGGCGACTGGAATGCAGTTGTAGGGGAAGGAGTAGAAGAAAAGGTTACAGGAGAATATGGGCTTGGGACAAGGAATGAAAGAGGAGAAAGACTAATTGAGTTCTGTAACAAGTTTCAGGTAGTAATAGCGAATACCCTGTTCAAGAATCACAAGAGGAGCAGGAAAACTTGGAAAAGGCCGGGAGATACGGGAAGATTTCAATTAGATTACATCATGGTCAGACAGAGATTCCGAAATCAGATACTGGATTGTAAGGCGTACCCAGGAGCAGATATAGACTCGGATCACAATATAGTAGTGATAAAGAGTAGGCTGAATTTCAAGACATTAGTCAGGAAGAATCAATACGCAAAGAAGTGGGATACGGAAGGACTAAGGAATGACGAGATACGTTTGAAGTTGTCTAACGCTATAGATACAGCAATAAGGAATAGCGCAATAGGCAGTACAGTTGAAGAGGAATGGACATCTCTAAAAAGGGCCATCACAGAAGTTGGGAAGGAAAACATAGGTACAAAGAAGGTAGCTGAGAAGAAACCATGGGTAACACAAGAAGTACTTCAGTTGATTGATGAAAGGAGGAAGTACAAACATGTTCCGGGAAAATCAGGAATACAGGAATACAAGTCGCTGAGGAATGAAATAAATAGGAAGTGCAGGGAAGCTAAGACGAAATGGCTGCAGGAAAAATGTGAAGACATCGAAAAAGATATGATTGTCGGAAGGACAGACTCAGCATACAGGAAAGTCAAAGCAAGCTTTGAATTGGGTGGTATCATTAAGAGTGCAACGGGAATTCCACTGTTAAATGCAGAGGAGAGAGCAGATAGGTGGAAAGAAAACATTGAAAGCCTCTATGAGGGTGAAGATTTGTCTGATGTGATAGAAGAAGAAACAGGAGTCGATTTAGAAGAGATAGGGGATCCAGTATTAGAATCGGAATTTAAAAGAGCTTTGGAGGACTTACGGTCAAATAACGCCGAAGGGATAGATAACATTCCATCAGAATTTCTAAAATCATTGGGGGAAGTGGCAACAAAACGACTATTCACGTTGGTGTGTAGAATATATGAGTCTGGCGACATACCATCTGACTTTCGGAAAAGCATCATCCACACAATTCCGAAGACGGCAAGAGCTGACAAGTGCAAGAATTATCGCACAATCAGCTTAACAGCTCATGCATCGAAGCTGCTTACAAGAATAATATACAGAAGAATGGAAAAGAAAATTGAGAATGTGCTAGGTGACGATCAGTTTGGCTTTAGGAAAAGTAAAGGGACGAGAGAGGCAATTCTGACGTTACGGCTAACAATGGAAGCAAGGCTAAAGAAAAATCAAGACACTTTCATAGGATTTGTCGACCTGGAAAAAGCGTTCGACAATATGAAATGGTGCAAGGTGTTCGAGATTCTGATAAAAGTAGGGGTAAGCTATAGGGAGAGACGGGTCATATACAATATGTACAACAACCAAGAGGGAATAATAAGAGTGGACGATCAAGAACGAAGTGCTCTTATTAAGAAGGGTGTAAGACAAGGCTGTAGCCTTTCGCCCCTACTCTTCAGTCTGTACATCGAGGAAGCAATGATGGAAATAAAAGAAAGGTTCAGGAGTGGAATTAAAATACAAGGTGAAAGGATATCAATGACACGATTCGCTGATGACATTGCTATCCTGAGTGAAAGTGAAGAAGAATTAAATGATCTGCTGAACGGAATGAACAGTCTAATGAGTACACAGTATGGTTTGAGAGTAAATCGTGAGAAAGACGAAGGTAATGAGAAGTAGTAGAAATGAGAACAGCGAGAAACTTAACATCAGGATTGATGGTCACGAAGTCAATGAAGTTAATGAATTCTGCTACCTAGGTAGTAAAATAACCAATGACAGCTTGAGCAAGGAGGACATCAAAAGCAGACTCGCTATGGAAAAAAGGCATTTCTGGCCAAGAGGAGTCTACTAATATCAAATACCGGCCTTAATTTGAGGAAGAAATTTCTGAGGATGTACGTCTGGAGTACAGTATTGTATGGTAGTGAACTTGGACTGTGGGAAAACCGGAACAGAAGACAATTGAAGCATTTGAGATGTGGTGGTTCTACGCAGAATCGGAGAGGAAAGGAATATGTGGAAAACACTGGTATGGAGAAGGGACAGGATGATAGGACATCTGCTAAGACATGAGGGAATGACTTCCATGGTACTAGAGGGAGCTGTAGAGGGCAAAAACTGTAGAGGAAGACAGAGATTGGAATACGTCAAGCAAATAATTGAGGACGTAGGTTGCAAGTGCTACTCTGAGATGAAGAGCTTAGCACAGGAAAGGAATACGTGGCGAGTCGCATCAAACTAGTCAGTAGACTGATGACCAAAAAGAAAAAAGAGAAGAGCAAAAACCCACAACCTATCATGTCAAATTACGAGCAGATGTTTTGATCATTTAAACCACAGACAGTACGTAGACAAGCCCATAAAACTGGGAACCGCTAATGTCAAATTTCGTCCAAAAGTTGTTACCATTTAAACAACAGACTGTTTATATTTTAACGAAAGGCACACCTTGGAAGAACAGTAGTAGTGTAACAAGGGCGGTGCCACCCCAATGACGTCATCCGAGATGGCGGCCGTGACGTCAGCTGATGACGCGACTACCGTTATAAAAGATGGTGGATGTGACGTCAACTGATTATACGAGTACCGTTATCCAAGATGGCGGCTTTTGGCGCGAAAGTTCCCTGTCCCCCTATTAAGAAGTTTGAATTTCGGCAGGAAAGTGCCACACCGCCCTGCCACGCGCCCCTGGCGGGAAGTTAGAATTTTTGCGGTAAATTGAATTATGTGCTTCTATAGGTCACCTGCTCCCACTTTCCGACTTTATTTGCATGATGGTGCCTCATCATCTTGGAATATGGGCGGAAAATCGAATTTTGGAGGGAATTTTGCTCCAAGAACTTAATCCTAGTTTGAATTTTGGCGGGAAATTGAATTATGTGTTTCTATGAGTTACTCCCCCCCCCCTTTCCGACCTTTTTACATGATGGTGTGTCATCCTCTTGGAAAATGTGTGGGGAATTTCGAATTTTGGAGGGAATTTTTCTCTAAGAGCTGACTTCTGCAGCTGAGGGGAGCTAGTGTGGTGTTGCGCCCCCCCCCCCCCCCCCCTAGAGACTGCTCGCCATGTCATTCTATTCGAAATACTTTGTTTCAATTTGTTAAAATTTGTATAAATTTCTTTAAATTATTTACTATCTACCTACAGCATTACTGGCTTAGTGTGGTGTTCCTACCACAAGAGGCTGTGATATCAGTGCTTGTTGAGCTGTCAAGGTGGAAGGAGCGTGTGCTCTACCCAAGAGCTATTGGTGCCAGACAGGGCGAGTTTTAAGAGCTGTATTACATACACTCATTCAGCCTAGGACTTCACCCATAGCCTCCTACATGAAGAATAGAAGCAAGCATTAATGCTTGAACATATGAAGAGGAACAGTACGTTCCTGCAAATAAATGCCTTGCATTACACAACACATAGAACCTTCTGTCTCTGTTGGAATTGTCTGTCATTTATAAAACCTACGTATAAGCCCTCATCACACAAGAGACAACTGCCTCCGACCCACCAGACCAAAGAACTGAGCTAGTTGGCGAGTTCACCATTACAGGGGGCTGCGCAAGGTCATCTGATAGTGCAGTTCAGTCCATAGGAGCACAGCATGGTGATTACGTCATGTGTTTTTCTCAGCTGCTCGTGTGCTCCAGCCTCCTCATCCCCACCGGCGGCCTCGAGGGAGTAAATTGGCGGTAAAAAGAATCAGCCTGTTCTGGGGTGCTGGGGAGAGGAAGGAGTGTTCTTTATTTATTTTTGTAACAATTTATTTAGCGACAGATTTCACGTAGTTTCTTTATTAGACCGATACAAAACACTCACCCTGAAGTGACTGGGATCGCAATATACAGTTTACAGACCTGGAAACTACTCCTAAATAATGCTGACACTGATGTGCAGAGATACAAACGAACTCCTAAATTACCAAAATAATCCGTTACACAGCATACAGACATGCAAAACTACTCGTAGATCACCAAAATAATGAATATATAACGCTATGTAAACACGCTCAGAATGCTTAAACGCCCAAAAATAATGCAGTGCACAAATTCACTATGCGCTTAAAAAAGGCAACGTATCAGCGACTCGATCCCTGTCTCTACTGGATGGAAAGCCTAAGTACACCCCCTAACATATGGAAACTGTTCAGATGCAGGAGTTTAAGATTAGCTTAGTGTACTTTATTTATTTTGGTCGCAAAACTGGCTCAAATATCGATCCTAATTCCGTAATTAATCACAAAGATTAGTCCTAATTACTCAACTGTATGCATAGTGCTGCACAATGACAGCTTGAAAAATCGCAATACAGCTCAAAACATGACATAGCATACAAATGGTCTTATCCTGCTTTGAAAAAAATTCATCATACCTCTCGAAACAGACGTTAATACCGATTATAATTATGTAATTAATCACAAAGATCGGTCCTACTTACCCAGCTACACAAGGACGGCTTAAAATCGCAATACAGCACAAAAACTGACCATACCATACAACTGGTGAATCCCGCTGGGAAAAAATTTCGCAATACCACTCAAAACCAGTGACAGAAACACTCATACTCCACCCACCACCTGCAAGGCGGGGGTGGGGGGGGGAGGCTAGGGTTTATGGTACAATCTTTATTCTTTTTGGTGGGAAATACCTTCAACTGACTAGATGCTGGTGTTGGATAGACAGGAGTTTAAAAGGTATATTACCTGCAAGCAAACAGCATCTATCGCAGTTTGACGCCAGAGTTCACTATGCACGCCTACTAAAAAATCAACCTACAGCCCAACTAACCGAAGCCAATACACGCTATCACAGCTGATGGAAAAAATGCGTCACAGTTATAATTCGAAACTGTTATGGAAAAACCAGCACTCATATTGAACAGGTCATAATACAGCACATGTACTGGGGAAAATCCTCATCCAAAATTCGAAATTCCCGCCCATTTTCCAAGAGGATGACGTACCACCATCATGCAAAAAAGTCGGAAAGGGGGGGGGGATGATTGTGGATGCACATAATTCAATTTCCTGCCAAAATTCAAACTTCCCACCAGGGGCCTTTCAGGGAGGCGTGGCACTTTCTTGCCAAAATCCAAACTTCCTGGCAGGCCGTGCGTGGCACTTTCCCACCACAAGGCGCCATCTTGGATAACGGTACTCGCGTCATCAGCTGATGTCACGGCCGCCAGTTTGGATGACGTCAGCGGGGTGGCGCCACCCTTGTTACACTACTAACAGTAACGGGCACAAATAAGTCAAATACAATTTTCCATTAACTTTGACGACAACGTTACAAACTTGCTCCACTGCGTTGACAACATTTAAACAACCATGAAACTAAACTGCAAAGGCTTCAATTTTAGAATTAAAAAGAAGAAAATGATAATATGAAATGAAATGTCAGGTCTAGGCACTGCCTCTGTATCTCCAGCGAGAAAAAATGAAGGGCCGTGATAACCTTAGAATCAGATGAAGTGGAAACAAGCATATTTAATATTTGGCACTGCGGCCTTCTCTTTTCCTCCTTTGTTTTTTCAAAAATATTGCAACATAAGGGAACCATTCCCCCCGCGCGAGACCAGTCACAGTGCAAAACGTGAGTCCAGAATGTTTCGCAGAGGTAAATCCCTTAAAACACGGTTTAAACTATAAGCAATGCCGGTTATATAATTTTCCTCTTACAAAATTTGACTGGTAACAGCAAACACAATAAATCTAACGCAACACATAATTAATAACTAAAACAATTTGTCTGCAACTAGGCTCTGTGCCTATGAAATACAGTGAACTGTGGACAAACCAAACGCGAGGTTCCCAAAGCCAGTGGCGTTACACCCCCGACATTAATAGAAATGAGATGGTGGGGGGCAAGAGGGGGGGGGGGGATAGACTGTCACATTATATAAGATGCTAACCCAAAAGGACGAGCAGTTTACAAAGGAGTAGCTTTCCATGCTAATAAAAACTTGGGTAAGTTTAAAAGCGTATTACACCGTTAAAACAAGGGATACTAAACTGGAATAGAATAACTGGCTGCTTAGGTCCTCAGAATGAGAAAAACGGCAGTTATATGAGAGAGTTACTAGATTACAATTACGTAGGTTAGCGAACGTTGACCTACACTGACCGCTTAGGCATTTAGAAAGAGGAAAATAGCAATTACCATGTAATAGATTGTAATTACGTAACTTCGCTAGCGGCGTGTAGAAGCACTACAGTGCAAGAGTTTCATAAGGCGACATACTACACTGTCCATGACGATGGAAGAGACAAGAGTCGCGTGTAAGTCCAGGCCACCATTGCACCATTGCCACCATTGCAGACTCAATACTGCCGCAGTTTCACAAAAAAAAAAAAAAAAAAAAAAAAAAGTGTGTGAAATATTATGAGACTTAATTGCTAAGGTCATCAGTCCCTTAGCTTACACACTACTTAACCTAAATTATCCTAAGGACAAACACACACACCCTTGCCCGAGGGAGGACTTGAACCTCCACCGGCACTAGCCGCAGTATCACAGCTCAGCGATATCGCTAAAGCTGAGGAAACATAGTACACACGCACATAGGCAGAAATTTGCAACTCAACTCGGCCCCTCTCCGATTTCAGGGGTACCGGGAACGGGAGAGGTGCTGCAGTAAGACTTTTACACGGCTGTAACAATCACGCTTACTTGCAGAAGTCCTGTCTACGCTTTCAGACAAGAAGCGGGTGTCTCTGACCCGAAATTCTCAGGCGAACAAGCAACAAGGGCGCTTAATTTCGCGACCACGAATTAGCTACCACTCGCAGCTAGATTACCACAAGGCAAATTCAAGCCACGTGACTTTTGTTGTCACCGAGTAAGGAAGAAGTCACCGCCGAAGCACCATGGGTCCCAGCTCACCACATTCCGCAGCAAGGCCTCGCTTACCCGACCGCCACCACCACGGCCACTAGATAAACAGTGAACTCTATACCACAGGTGTCGTGTGACGTCATGTGTCGTCCACATAGACGAAATGTCCAAAATAATGAAGAATTAAGAAAGAAAAGGTCTGTTAAATGTAGTTTTGTGGTGATGGAGATTAAAATCCTTGTAGCGTCTTCTACCAGTAACTAAAACATCCTTGATCCTGAGTTTGAATCTCGCCGATGCTTAAACTGAATAATAATCAGCACCAACGGCGGCCGAAGACATTCATCCTTGTACCGTCGGAGGAGCGGACAGAAGTTCAGGGCACTGTACTGCACATGGAGTGTGAAACTGCATATAAAAAAAGGAAGAATTAACAATAATCAACGGAAGATGCAGAAGCCTATGTAAACCACTACATGAAGGGCACAATGTACACTATGTGATCAAAAGTATCGGGACACTGCCAAAAAAACATGTTTTTCATGTTGGCTGCATTGTGCTGCCACCTACTGTAAGGTACCCCATATCAGCGACCTCAGTAGTCATCAGACATCGTGAGAGAGCAGAATGGGGCGCTCCACGGAGCTCAGGGATTTCCAATGTGATCAGATTATTGGGTGTCACGTCTGTACGGGAAATTTCCACAATCCTGACCATCCCTAGGTCCATTGTTTCCGATGTGATAGTGAAGTGGGAACGTGAAGGGACACTTATAGCACAAAACGCACAGACCGACCTCGTATGTTGAATGACAGAGACCATCGACAGTTGAATAGGGTAGTAATGTGCAATAGGCAAACGTCCATCCAGACCATCACACAGGAATTCCAAACTGCATCAGCATCCGCTGCAAGTAATGACAGTTAGGCGGGAGTTGAGAAAACTTGAATTTCATAGTCGAGCGGCTGCTCACAAGCCACACATCACGCCGGTAAATGCCAAACGACCGTCGCTTCGTGTAAGGAGCGTAACAATTGGACGATTGAACAGTGGGAAAGTCGTTTGGAGTGACGAATCACGGTACACAATGTGTCGATCCGATGGCACGATGCGGGTATGGCGAATGCAATGCCTAGTGAATGTCATCTGCTAGCGTGTGTAGTGCCAACAGTAAAATTCGGAGGCGGTGGTGTTATGGTGTGGTCGTGTTTTTCATGGAGGGGGCTTGCACCCGTTTTTTTGCGTGGCACTATCACAGCACAGGCCTACATTCATGTTTTATACACCTTCTTCCTTCCCACAGTTGAATAGCAATTCGGGAATGGCGATTCCATCTTCCAAAACGATCGAGCACTTGTTCGTAACGTACGACCTGTGGCTGAGTGGCTACACGACAATAACTTCCCTGTAATGGACTGGCCTGCACAGTCTTGACCTGAATCCTACAGAACATCTTTGGTATGTTTCGGAACACCGACGTCGTGCCAGGCGTCACCGACCGACATCGATACCTCTCCTCAGCACAGCACTCCGTGAAGAATGGGCTACCATTTCTTAAGAAACCTTCCAGCACCTGATTGAACGTATGCACGCGAGAGTGGAAGCTATCATCAAGGGTAAGGGTGGGCCACCACCATATATATGTGGCCTGTATTTCAAAAAAAATGTTGTCTTAATGTTCTCTCCATTGGCGAAAGATTCCGGACTAGACCCCATACGGATCTCCGGGAGGGTACTACAAAGCGAATAAGTTTGAATAAGCAACTAAAGGGTAACGTCATATGAGCCATGGCGTGGAATATCAGACGTTTGAATATGGTAGGGAAGCTAGAAAAGCAGAAAACAGAAATGCTAGGGCTCAGGATGGATACAGTGACGGTCAGTGAAGTTAAAGAAGAGTTTAGTGAGACGAGTCTAAAATAATGCCAACAGCAGCATAAAATGATATAACGGAAGTAGGATTCATTATGAGAAGGGAGGTACGGCAGAGAGTGATTTACAGTGAAGAGTTTAGTGATAAGGTTGTTCTCATGAGAACTGACAGCGAACCAACTCGGATTTCATAGTTAACCTATACACACGGAAGTCGCAAGGAGAACGTGAAGAGGTAGAGAAAGTACATCATTATTCTGAGCAGTAATTCAATGTGTAAAGGGGGATGTGGAGTGCGGTTGTAGGGGAAGGAGCAGAAGGAAGGGTTGTAGAAGAATATGGACTCTGTATTGGTAATAAGAGAGTGTAAAAAACAAATTTAATTCTGTAAGAAGTAGTGAATACGCGGCTGAGTTATCACAGTATTAGGTATATTTGTAAAAGACCGGAAGATACGGAAAGATTCCGTTTGGATTACACGATGATCAGCCAGAGACACCTAAATCAGATATTGGGTTGTAGGGCGTATCCAGGAGCACATATAGACTCAGATCACAATTTAGTGATGATGAATAGTAGGCTGAATCAGTGGGAGGAATCAGTGGCTATAGAAGTGGAATATGGAAGCACTAAGGAAAGGAGAGATACTCGTGAAGCTCTCTGAGGCTGCAGATACGGAGATTATGAAAAGCGCAGTAGGCAGTTCACTTAAAGAGGAGAGGGTAATATTAAAAAGAGCAGTCACAGAAGATGGAAAGATAAACAGTGAAGCTAACTGCGAAGAAACCATGGGGAATAGAAGAAATATCCAGGGAAATTCAGGAATACAGAAATATAGGTCTCTTGGGAAGGAAGTAAACAGGAAGCGGAGGGAAACTAAGGTGAAATGGCTGCAAGATAAATGTGAAGAAATAGGAAGAGAGAAGGTTTGCGGAAGGACTGACTCGGCATATAGGGACAACAACTTTCGGTGAAATTAAAAGCAATGGTCGTAAGATGAAGAGTACAATTGGAATTTCATAGTTAAATACAGAGGAGAAAGTGGTTAGGTAAAAGCACACTGGAGGCCTCTGTGTGGGAGAGATATTGCCTCAGAAAGTGATAGAAAAAGAAACACGAGTCAACAGGGAATAGAAAGGAGACCCACTATTCGAATCAGAATTTAAAAGAGCTCTGTAGTACTTATGATCAAACAATGAAAAAGCGATAGATAATATTCCATGCGAATTTATAAACTCATTGTGGGAAGTAGCAACAAAATGAGTATTCATGCTGGTGTCTGGACTGTTATCACAATGGCGACATAGTATCATACTTTCAGAAGTATATCGTCCACACAATTCCGATGACAGACAAGGGGACAAGGGCGAGGAATATCGCACTATCATCTTAACAGCTCACTGATTCAAGGTGCTGACAAGAATAATATACGGAAGGAAGGAAAAGAAAAAAGATAGTTCAAGAGTGGGATTAGAATTCAAAGTGAAAGGATGCCTATGATGAGATTCGTTGATGACATTGTTACTGTAATTGAAAGTGAAGAGGAATTACAAGATCTGTTGAATGGGATAAACAATCTAATGAGTACAGAACATGAATTGAAGGTAACTAGAAGAAAGGTGGAAGTAGTGATAAGTAGCAGAAATGAGAACAGCTAGAAACGTATCATAATTAGGGATCACCAAGTAGATGAAATTAAGGAATCCTGCTACCTAGGGAGCAAAATAACCCTTGGTGGACGGAAAAAGGAGGACATAAACCGACTAGCACTGGAAATAAGGGTATTCTTGCTCAAGAAAAGTATACTATTGTCAAACATTGGGCTTAATTTAAGAAAAATTTCGGAAATTGAAATTATGGAGCTCAGTATTGTATGGTAGTGAAACATGGATTATGCAGAAATCTGAACAGAATCACAACATCAGGGATTTGGTACTACAAAAGGATTTTGAAAATTCGGTGGTCAAGTAAGAAAGGAGTAGGTTCTCCGCAGAATCTGCGAGGAAAAGATTATATGGGAAACACTGACAAGAAGGGACAGGATGGTAGGATATCTACTAAGACATCATGGAACAGCTTCCATGGTACTAGAATACTTGTAGAGGGGGAAAAATGTAAGAGGAAGACAGAAATTGGACTGCATCCAACAAATAATGGGGGACGCTGGTGGCAATTGTTACTCTGACACGGGAAAGGTTCCTAATGGAGACAAAATTTTGAGGAGCCTCTGAAGATCGATGACTAAAAAAAAGGTATTACATGAAAGAAACATTTTATAGCAGAGTAGTTTTTTACAATTTTCTTCACCCCGTAATTAATCTTGGTTGGAAATATTTGCTTGAGCTAAAATGTTGTTCAATATAATTAGTGTGTAGAAAGGCATTATTCTGCACATTAAATTATGTTTCGAAGTTAACTGAGCATTATGAAGCTTCTACCACTTCTAATACATGCGATTGGGACCTATTGCAACTGGCTGTAATCTCTCCTGGATAGTTAACGAGCACATCGAGGAGTCACGACGTTCCGACACAGGACTACAGGTTTGTGCAGTCTCACATTAATTAAGACCACCTGCCCGGGAGGCAGCTAACAAATGCACGTCAGAAGCGGAAAAATTTTCTTATCCTTCATGTTGTTACCCTACTTCAAGACGCTCTTTCAACGCATACATTCTGAATGGAGATTTATTTTTATATTTATTTTCTTACTGCAGCTGTCTTATTTCTTTTCCCAGCATTCTTAGCCCAGTCTCATGTAAATGTTAATGAACCTCAGGATTCTTCTTGTTTGTAATCTGGCTTCCATTGCTTCCCCGCTGACCTCACGACGGAAAAAAATAAACGAAAAGAAATAACCTTGCAGTTCTACCACCGTACATTATTAATTGAGATTTGATTTGCTTGATTTGGAAGTATACTGTGTTAGCAATATTTTCGTCTGTAGTTCTCTCACACACTAAAGCGCGTCAAATGCGTACTTCAGAAACATTTAATTATTCAAATGTTGATTTAGATTTTCCGCGATTTCGTCATCTATAGCTGCTTCTATATTCCGTAGTTCGCTATCAGGTATGTGTGGTACGGTACTAAATTGTATTATATGTTTATTCTCATGGCCGTTGGTGGAATGTAGGAAATGTGGTTAGCCTACGTATTAAGCTTCTGTAGTAACAAACGCAAACCACAATTATAAAGGGTGAGTCACTAACTGTTGCCACCAAGAATAACTCCGAAAGTATGATTGGAGCTGAAAACTTTGTGGGACAAAAGTTGTATGGGACAACGGTGGCCACAATATGACGTTGGTCTTTTGGTGCTAGGTGGGGTCGCTTCAAAGATATAAAGGTCAACTTTGTTTTTTTTAATGGCGTACTATAGTTTGGTACTTATTTTCTGATAGCGGCTATCGAGACGAATCCAATGATGTGTAACAGTATGGTCTTTAAAGGTCAACGAAGGTCACAAAGGTGGCATGAACGTCCATTTACAGAAGGTGTTCGAAGTGATGACCATTGGTATCAATGCAGTGCTGCAATCTTCTTCTCATGGATTGAGTGGAATTGCTCATCATATCGGCACTTACCAAAGCACATGCACTGACAATTCTCTCTCGCATACGTTCAGGTGTAGTTGGAATGTCTTTATAAACAATATCTTTTACGAATCCCCACAAGAAAAAAATCCAGAGGCGTGACGTCTGGTGAACGAGCGGGCCACAACACAACCCCTCCGCGTCCAATCCAACGATTTGGGAATTATCTCTGCAACTCATATAGCCATCAGCGAAAAATGTGCCGAGACCCATCGTGTTGGTACCACATTCTGTTCGTGTTTCCTAAAGGTATGTTTCTTGCAGGAATGTGGTGTACTTCCTACCATTAAGATTTCCTTCGATGAAATAGGGGTCTATAATTCTGTCCTCCATAATCGCATACCATACATTCACCGACCACGGTTTCCTGTGTGCAACTTGCCGCAGCCAACATGGATTTTCAGTTTCCCAATGACGCATGTTATGCAAATTAACATTTCCGTCGTTTGTGACTGTAGCCTCGTCAGTAAATAAAATCAAATTAATAAAGGTGTCATCCCTCTGAATCTGAAGTTGAGCCCATTGGCAGAATGCAATGCGACTCCTGCAATCCGTGCCAATTAATTCCTGGTGGAGACTGATATGGTAAGGATGATATCTATGGCGCTGCAGAACACGAAAAACACTACTCCAGATTCCCTTGCGATTTGACGCAAACTAATACAAGGATATCCAACAACAATGGCAAGAGTAGCAATTTCCGTTTTCTCGTTAGTAACTTTCCTTTGCCGGATATGTTTCCGGTGGGTTAAAGATCCAGTTGTTCTTCATTTATCATATACATATTTAAATGTACGACGTCTAGGGTGAGTATGTTGAGGATATCATTCAGCGTATAAGTCTGTAGCTCTCACTGAATTTCGTTGGGATTCTCCGTAAATGATAAGCATATCGACTTGTTCTTCGAAGCAATACATCATTCACATTCGTTTGATTCGACGATACTAGTCTTACCGTTCCTATTAGTGTTGTATTGCGAAACTGTCGAATGGTGTTTACATGTGAACGGTACGTTAAATGGATATAGTGTATTCGGCGATAATTTACTATTTGCACGATATACGAGAGAGAATTGTCAGAGCATGTGCTTCGCTATGTGCCCAAGTGATAAGGAATACCACTCAATCCACGTTAAGATAACTGCAGCTCTACATTGATACGAATGGTCATCACTTCGAACTCCTTCTGTACATGGACTTTCATGCCACCTTACTGACCTTCGTTGACCTTTAAAGACCTTACTGTTGCACATCATTATCAGAAATAAATACCAAACTATAGCATCATATTTAAAAAAAAAAACAAAGTTGATCTTCATATCTCTGACGCGACCCCACCTAGCATCAAAAAACCAACGTCGTATTGGGGTTCCCCGTTGTCCCATGCAACTTTTGTCCCACAAACTTTTCAGCTACTATCATACTTTCGGAGTTATTCTAGGTGGCAATAGTTATTGACTCATCCTGTACAGTTAAAATGCACAAGAACTGTTAAACAATCGGTCATAGTCTGTACAATTTTAACAAGGGCTCATGCAGCCATATCCACAATCAGATCTAGGCTTACTAGTCATGGTATCTTGAGGCGTTGTGGGTATCAGGTACCAAGCATTGCTATCGGCAGGTGTGGTGTAACACTAGGAAATACTAGGACTTACTCTCCAACCCCTCCTTCTCTGCCGCTAACAAAGCGCGAGAGCTATTGTCTCGACATGGCGCCATGTTCTTTCGCAAGTGCTAACTTAAAATCATGTGGTTTATTATTAAGATTGTTTAGCAGCAGGTAACTGAAATTAACCTAGATTCTGAACTTTCTCAATTCAATAGTTTCCACAAAACATGTGTTTTAGAGTTGTGTTAAATAGTTTGCGCGTTATCAATGTTCGGCCTACTTTTCCGCATCCGCTGATATTTGAAGTAAATGGGTTTTGGTAAAAAACATCATATGGAACTTCCTATTGTGTTATTATGTTCAACATTTTCCAAGTTTTTGCAAAAACTGTAGATTTTTGCCTAGAATACCGCACAATGTAACAGTTTATCTACCCTTTGGAATTTAGTTATGATCTGGAGATTACGATACACTATTCCGCCTGTTAAATGACAAGGATGAACGAATTCATGTATTACTAGCTTACCGCCCGCTGCTTCGCTAGCGTACAATGTATGGTCTGCACGGATTCTGTTTCGTTTATTCTTAATCGAATTTTCATGTTGTTCACAGATAGCACACTTGTAAACTTCTCACGTTAATTAAGGCCATAGAAACAGAGCCTGTTCCAAATGTACTTCTGGCCATAAAGGGATTCTGGTAGCTGGAATCAAAGCTTTTGCGTTTTTGTGATATTTCCACAAAAACTTTCATCCCCTAACACATATTTATTTATATCGAACCCCGAAAGAAATACCAATTTTCATAGATTTAGCTTAAAAAATTTTCCTTGTGAGGAAATACTTTCTTAAAAATTGTCATCCCATACTTCACACCCTTAGGGTTTGAATTTCGTAAAACATTCAACATTTTCCTTCTAACAGGGAAGCCAAATAAAAATTTTCATAATTTTGGTTTGAAAACGCTTCGTAATAAAATAATTTCATGGAGGTGTTCATCGCCTATTCACTCCCATAGGAGGTTGAATTTTCAAGAACACTGAAACACACACACACACACACATACACACACACACATACATATATATATATATATATATATATATATATATATATATATATATATATATATATATATATATATATATAAATCAAATACCAATTTTCATAGACGAAGCTTCAAAAATTCTTTAGTATCGTTTAATAATGATTTATTTCCACAAGAACTTTCACTTATGATTTTAGAATATTAGCAGTTGCATTTCCAAAAACACTGGAACATGTTTGTCTTTAATTGTAGCTGAGAAGTCAAATACCAATTTTCATACATATAGAATTGAAATAATTTATTAGTTCTTTAATAACGATTTATTTCCAAATACAACATTTTACTCACTATTTCACCCCCACTGGGGTTAAATTTCCTAAAATACTGAAACACGTGTTTCTTTCTGACCGGGAAACCCAATAACAATTTTCGTAGTTGTAGCTTCAAAATTATTTTAATAGCGACATATTTCAATAAAAATCTTTTTTCCCTACATCACCCCCTCAGGGGTGGAATTTCGAGATGTCCCTTCTTAAACTACGCCTACAGTGTAAGTGAACACCTTCTGCAAATTTTAACTTTCTATTCTAAGTGTTTAGGGCTGGTCGATGATGAGTCAGTCGGGATATTGTCTTTTATATTTGGAGGTTACTGGATTCAGCGTCTATAGAAAGCGCAGTTGAGAGGACAATGATAGCCTGAAGTTATATTTAAAAATTTACAAATTATTTTTATTGGAATACAGAATAAAAACTCAAGTAGCATGTTACTTAAACATTATCTACGGCAAAGAAAATCAGTAAGTTGTTATCCTGCTGCTGCAATTCATTAACGGTTTCAGGAGACTTAAACATGTAAGTTCATCGGTGTCTTAGTCACCCATCAGAACAAGATCGGCCATCCCCATCTGACTAATTCTAGAGTCAATCCTACGTGCAAGTGAGAGCAATTTCTAAATATTGGCGTAGCATGGGTCTGACGCGGGTATTAGCCCAGTATATACCTACTTTGACGTGGCAAATCGCCTAAAAACCACTTTGAGTCTGGCCGGATCACCTGCCCGCATCGATAAAACATAAAGCGGATTCGATACTGGTTAGGTTCATCTACCCGAGTATCAGAAATGGTTTAAAGCGGTCAGCTAACAGGGCTGCTGATACAATACCAATTATCAGAGGCCTTAGAAATTTAACACGTAAGAAAGTTGCTTTTCCAGCACTTTGCTATGTCCGCTGGCAGTCGAAAAGCGAGGGTTCCGTTCAGAGTCCCCACCAATGGAGTGCTGACAGCAGCAGCAGCAGCAGCAGCGGAGCATTCGGGCACTGTGCACCGTAGGAAGTGACTGTACGTGTGCTGGATTCGCGTGATGCTTTTACACTGAAGAGCCAAGGAAAATGCTTTCATCATCAGGCTTGCAAACTCGCTTCATCATATGAAAAGCCTACGCACATTTTCGGCATTCTTAAAATAAAACAGAGTTAAAATACGACACAAACTTTATTGTGGACTCGTGTGTTTTAACGTCATGAGTTGAGTTTGACAACTTGATCAAAGCATTGTATGGCGAAGCGTGTTGTTGAGTTGTATATAACGCGTAAAACGGTTTGTCCTGCCAGTTATTATTGTTAAAATATAAAAACCGCAACCTCACATCCTTAAAATGGATAGTATTAGATATAATTTGCTGATAAAAGAGATTACGAGGTGAGTGGGCGCGATTGGACGCGCCTGGAGCGATGACGGAAGTATTTGTCTGATACAAACTGAACTACATTGCTCTACATTTTTTTTCCGAACTTTTACAAATAAGTGAACTACATGTATTTTCCTAGGTAGGCTATGGTTTAGCAAATTACTCTATGTTTTTCTTTCTCGTGTAGATCTTAATGCATATCCTCGTGTGAGGCAGATTCCTCGTGTAATTTTCTAAGTTTAAATCTTATGTTAGCTCACAGCATACAGTTTAGGTCAGTGCAGTGGAGTCTGCATATTTATTTTCTGCAGTAGCCTTTGGCGTAAGGAGAGTTTCTAGTAAAAAGTAACTTGATACATCCACTTTCAGTCGAGAATTTATATGTTTTAAGAACTAGCGGATCTTACGGTCTTATGCTATAGTGAGAATACTGCAGAGCGGATTTTAGTGTTGGTTTATTCGCCTCGTTATACTTTGCGTACATCCGGCCTCAGTGGCGCCTCAGTCGGGTGATTTTCTCTCTTCTGCAAATGCTAGTAGTACTCTCTAAGACGGCCGCTTACCGTAAATAGCTCGAAGGTGCGTTCGCTATGGTTTACAGGCTTCTGGTTACTGCTCAAAGTTGCGGCGACATGTGGGCAACGGTGACGATACCTGCAACAGCTCTGGAATCTCCTGGTGACCTGGTTGCAGGTCTGTCTTCCGATACGCAGCATTTGACAGGTCTGTCCTCACTGAAGAGTAAGTGGCGGACAGTTGTGTATTTACGTGTCACTACGTGCGAGGCGAAAGTGAAGGCCGGCCGCATGACTGGCTCCTTCAGCATTAGCAACTGGTACGTTGATAATACTACTGAGCCACTACGGCATGCTTCTCTGTTGGCCCAACGGCCGATTTTCCTAGCCGGTACAGGCACGTGCAGGAGTAGAGTATGTTAGCAACTGGGAACTCCAACGTTAAGCTGGTGATGGAGTCCCTCAGCAGGCTAGAAAAGAATGGCTCTGAGCACTATGGGACTTAACATCTCAGGTCATCAGTCCCCTAGAACTCAGAACTACTTAAACCTAACTAACCTAAGGACATCACACACACCCATGCCCGAGGCAGGATTCGAACCTGCGACCGTAGCGGTCGCGCGGTTCCAGACTGAAGCGCCCAGAACCACTCGGCCACCAGCGGCCGGCGGCTAGAAAAGAGTTTCAGTGTGTACTCCGGTCTCGTACGTGACGTAGAAGAGACCCTGACGGAGGATATTGAGCGCATCGGGTGCAACCGGTTGTAAATAGGGATACATATTGGCACGAATGACGGCTGCTGCTTGGGTTCTGAGGCCATCATCTAGTTCTTTCGGCGGATGGCTGATTAGGTGATGTCAACTTGCATCGCACGCTAAGCTCTACTTACAGCACCGTAACCAGGATCGATTGCTGTCCTCTGGTTTCGAGCAGAGTAGAGATCCAAACCAAAGGCTGAGACGAGAATATCTGATGCAAGTTTCCCGACCTCCGCTATCGGGTGGGGAATTGCAGGGTACCTCTTAATAAGGCAGGCGTGCACTACACGCAGGAATCGGTTACTAGTACAGCAGAGGACTTGTAGCGTCCACATGGCTTTTTTTAGAGAAATCGCCCTTGGGATAAGAAACGAATTGCCTGCCAAAATCGACGTTACATCAGCCACAAGGTTCTGAGAGAATGCTCGTCCTTGCAAGATTGGATATAGGAAAAATGAATATAACATTGGAAATGGAAATGCCGTGTGGCTAGGGCCTCCCGTCCGGAAGACCGTTCGCCGGGTGCAAGTCTTTCGATTTGACGCCACTCCGGCGACTTGCGTGTCGATGGGCATGAAATGATGATGATAATGACAACACAACATCCAGTCCCTGAGCGGAGAAAATCTCCGACCCAGCCAGGAATCGAACTCTGACTGTTAGCTACGACATTCTGTCGCGCTGACCACTCAGCTACCAGGGGCGGACAATATAACATTAGTAAACTGCAAGAGCACGCAAAGGAAGGTCCCAGAATTAGTTTCGGTTAAGGAAGGTTAAAATGCCCATATAGTAGTGGGACAGAAAACCTGAAGTGAATAGCAACTAAATCCTATGTTATCAATGGAATATTTATCGTAAGGATAAGGATAATGGTGGCGACGTATTTATTTCGATAAGGTGTAGCGAGTATATCACGGTTCAGAATGTGATTCTGGGTGAAGTTAATCAAAGGTCGGCCAGAACTGGTAATCGGATGCTTTTACAGATAGACTGGGTCAAGACCGGTGATGTTAGATCGTCACAGAGTGACCTTACAGACTATCGTTAGTGATTTTCCTGATCATGCTGTGGTAGTGGAGGGTGACTTCAACAGGCCAGGTATAGATTGGGATGGTCATGCTAATTGCTGCCAGAGACAGCGATTCGTGTGACGTTCTAAATGTCTTGTCCAAAATTACTTTCAGCAGATAGAGAACCAAATCTTGAAGGTAACTTCTTAGCCCTCCTAACGACAGACAGACCTGAACTTAGCGAATAAACCAACGTAGAAGAAGTCTGTGATAGCAACTACAAGTACGGGCTTTACAAGGAAGATTAGAAATGGTAGAAAGATATTTTGGCTTAGGAAAAGTGACATGATAAAAATTGCATGAAACTAATCAGCATCAAATGTTCTTGATGAAGACGAGGATGTCTGGCACAAATGGGAAAAAACCCTCGAAAGTGCTGTTCTGCATGAATTAGACAAATATGTTCGGAGCAAATTCTTAAGGGATGGGAAAGATCCATCGTGGTTTAATATCCGTGGTAGAAAACTGATCTGTAAACAAAGAGACCATCTCAGATTCAAGAGAAGTCTAAACCTAGCTGACAAAAGCTGAACGAAGTGAAGATCAGTTTAAGGAAAGCAATGGCAGAAGCGTCCAATGACTGAAAGCAAAATTTTATCAACCGAACAAAGTAAAATTCCTAGGAGACTTTACTCTTATGTAAAAAATCACTAAACTGTTTGAAATCATCTTTTCGTTCGCTAGAGACTATACTGGCACCGCAACGGAAGATAAAAGAAGGCCGAAATACAGAATTCCTTCGTCCCTTATTGTTTCACCACGGATAATCGTAACATAGTCCCTCCTTTAAATCATCGTACGAGCGTCGATATGGCAGATATAGACATAATCGATCGCGGGACAGAAAAGCAACTACAATCGGTTAGTAGTGGAACGACAAAAAAAAAAAAAAAAAAAAAAAAAAAAAAAAAAAAAAAAAAAAAAAGGTTCAAATAGCTCTGAGCACTATGGGACTTAACTGCTGAGGTCATCAGTCCCCTACAACTAACTTAAACCTAACTAACCTTAGGACAACACACACATCCATGCCCGAGGCGGGATTCAAACCTTCGATCGTAGCGGTCGCGCGGCTACAGATTGTAGCGCCTAGAACCGCTCGGTCGCTCCGGCCGGCGAACGACAACAGAAGCAGATGAGATACCTACAAGACTCTACAAATATTATGCGAAATAACTTGCTTCCCTTCTACCAATACATCGCTAGCGCAACGAAGAGTACCTAAAAACTGTGAAAATGCACGGAGTATTCCATTTCTCAAGATGGCCCGCAAGTCAGATGCACAAAATTATGTAGATCTATATCATTGGCGTCAGTCTGGTTTAGAATTATGGAACATATTTTACACTCAAGAACTATGACGTTTGTGGGTAATCAAAATGTCCTTTATAAAGATCAACACAGATTCCGCAAACGGAGAACCTGCGAAACTCAGCTCGCTCTGTTCCCCATTAGGTCCACAGCGCTGTAGACAACGGGGATCAGGTTGATACCTTCTTCCCTATCATCAGGGAGACACTTGATCTCGTAGCGCATTGCCATTTAGTGAGAAAAGTAGATGTCCAAGTATCGGTCCGGATTTGCGACTAGATTCTGATACGGACTAACATGGACACTGCAACACATAAAACCTCTCTAAAATAAAGCAGGGATAAAACAACAGTTCATGGAATCATCTCAAAAGCCACTATACTCGAAGCTAGCACCGAAGCGGGCACATGAAATTTAACAGTATCAAAACACAAAAACTAATCTCCAAAAATTTCATACTAAATTTAATTAAGCGTATCAAACAATGCATAGTATTCATTCAGCGCGCAACGCACCGGCTATCGGTTCCCTCAACTGTGAGGAAATGCTAGGCTAGAAAATTTAACCACACCAACAAGTAACAAGCGCCTCATTATGTCCGAAGGATTACTCACAAAACTATTAATTACAACTTGACAAGAATTACAAATCAGTAATGCATCCGCATAACCGTTGTTACTACTACCAGGGGAAATTCTCTTCTTGATAAACAAAAGATGAATAGTTAAAACAAGACGTACAGGTCGCAAGACCCATTAAAAGAAACACCAGTAAAACTAGAAAATCCCAAACTAAAATGATCTCCCTGCACTACTCGCCTGTTTAGTTTAAGGGGAATTAGCTTTAATAGATCCAGAAGTTCGTATGAGGGAGAGGGTTGATCAAACGTGACGAAATTTCGCAATAGACGTTACCAAAATAGGGCTGCAAAACCGACGGCGGCGAATTGAGCACCAAGCAGTTAATCACCAAAATGGTGCAGAACAAACAGGAGTCACCGGCCGGACGAGTGTCACAGATATGTCAGTAAAACCGGCAGCGGCAAATCCCTACCTCTACCTTCGACCAAGCACGGCCAACAACTGCTCATCAAGCGGTTCGGCCGGATACTCTAGTAACGGCTGGCACACCGCAGTAACTGCCTCTATGCTCTATACTGTCAGTCGGGGCCCGTTGCTGGAACATGCGCACACCGGAAAAGGTAACCTCGCTAACACAAAACAAGTACGCTTCGCCTAGTGTGCCGTCCTCTACACGACTCGGCCCGTGAGTCACCTCCACTGTTCCTCTGCTAGACAGCGCTAGCTTCCTAGCTACCCAAAGATGATGCTAAGTTTCACTGGCTACGAGGTACAGGCCTCGGTACATGACTCTGGCTCAGATTCAAAATTTCCTTAAAAACAGAAGTCATCAATCTTAACTGAGCGAAATCGGGAGATCTGAAGGTGTAACTCTTCAAGCTAGCCGGCGGATATATTGGAAAAAGCCTTCACGGTCTTGCCGCCGAACGATGCTCTGCAGATTCCATAATATTTCGCCGGAACAACTGTCGGACATCTTCAGGTGGTAGAACTTTGCTGGTGGCCAGCTATGACTGACGGTATCCGACAGTCGACGCCCCTGTATATAGAACGTGCGTGCGAAGAAAGCACAGGCGCAGAAATCACGCATGCGCAATAATTTGCAGATAGATGGCACCATATCTAAACACCCTCTGCCGAATATTGCAGAGCGGCCTTCCTACGCATGAGCGGAATGCTACGTTTACTATCAAAGCGGCCAGACGTCCCTCACTAATATACCGTACTAGGCCACTGTTATGACGAGTATGCTATCGAAAAAAAATCTTGATTTTCTCATCGTGATTTAATAGCAGCCAATACAGGGTTCTAGGCTGTGCTCAGTTGAAATTCCGCATCCCTATTGATGAGATTATCAGCTGTACAGATAAGTGTTGCTTTTTTATGACGCAATCCAAGAAAGATGAAGCCGGCATTAAAACTCCCGTCTTTTTATAAATCATGTCCTGTATTCAGGCAGTGTTCTGTAATTGCCGCCTTGCTGGCCGCTGTGACCGAGCGGCTCTAGGCGCTTCAGTCGGGAACGGCGCGACTGCTATGGTCGCACGTTCGAATATTGCCTCGGGCATGGATGTGGTTGATGTCCTTAGGTTAGTTAGGCTTAAGTAGTTCTAAGTTCTAGGGGACAGACGACCTCAGATGTTAACTCCCATAGTGCTCAGAGCAGTTTGAACCATTTGATTTGAATTTCCGCCTTTCCAATTTGACGTAGGCGTGTATCACCCTGATATTCATTGCAGCTTTCTTGCACTGTGCAACATGTCTGGAATATGTATGCCGCCCCACACTAACAAGGAATCTTGTACACACCACATTTCTTCAGGCCAAGTTCATCCTTAAGCGAATCCAACAGGTTCCTCAGTTTTGCAGACGGCCGAAAAACACGCTCAATGTCGTATCTTCCGAGGATTCTTCCGATTCTTGACGACATGGTACCAAAATACGGCTAAAATGCCGAAGTGACGGATGTCTTCGTATCTTCATTCTGCTCCATAGATTGAACTCGTTTCGGCTTGAATGCATTACGTATCTCTCTCTCAGAATAACCGTTTTAATGAACACTGTCTTCAAATGTTGTATTTCATATCTGCATCTTTTGAGAGTAATCTAACTTATCCGCAGATAAAACAACAATATTCAGATCAACTTCAGTGAACATAAAGCAGCCCTCTAAGGTGCTGTTATATTACTCTGAAGTCGATTTGACCCAGTCAACACACGGCACGCTTCCCTCCTATCCTCCTCTGCAACAACAGGAGGCAGTTTTTATACAGAACGTTCGACAGAACTAATAAAGTCAACCACTGGCAGATGCTTGGGAGTCGGTGGAAAATTTAAACCTTTCCGTAGAACGGATAAAGCTGTGTCGTCAGAAGCTTTGTCCTTGAATTCTGTCACATAACGTCGATACATAGTATTGGACGCTGAGACACAGAAACTTTTAAACTTCGCCAAATTCTGGAATGAAATTCCTAGTCAGACTGCGACCATTAAGCACCGCCCAGCAGATACCAAGAAAAGCCGAAATAGCATTGAAACAAAAATTCAGCTGTTGATGAATGTAATGGATCCTTACACGAACAAGAGCTAGGCCAGAGCTTCGCCTGATTCGATGAGTGGAGGGAGAATTAATATGAAGAGCAACTTTTACAGACATTGGAAGGATACTTTAGCCACAACACCACAGTGAAAACGACAACGCACGTTGCAGTTTTACTCTACTTTACCCAGCCTCCGCCAGCAACGATGCATTTCCTCAATGACAGTAAGCATTCCCAACAGGAATGACCGTATTTTGTGGAAATATGCTGTTAAGTGTGTTTTTCGACCAGCATCTAATATCAATGCCTTTCTACGTTCCGTAAAGGATGACTTGATTTGCGTAAGGCGGGTGTCCACCGTATTCCTTGCAGGTGTGTTATTGTGATATATTTGTCACACTCTCAAGACTGTGGATGATCGATGGATGGAGCATAAGCGGCACACACGCATACAACAGCTGAGCAAATCCCCCATTGCAAAACATTGTCTTGACAAAAAAATGGCTCTGAGCACTATGGGATTTAACGTCTGAGGTCATCAGTCACCTAGAACTTAGACCTAATTAAACCTAACTAACCTAAGGACATCACACACATCCATGCTCCAGGCAGGATTCGAACTTGCGACCGTAGCAGTCGCGCGGTTCAGGACTGAAGCGCCTAGAACCGCTCGGCCATCGCGGCCGGCCATTGTCTTGACACCGGACATCCTATGGAATATAACAACAAGAAGATTGTGGCATGCACTTCCAGATTTTGGGATAATATTATCAAGGACCTGTTGAAATTAAATTAGTAACTAACCTTATGTATAGAGTTAGTGGTTTTCGTTAAAATTCTACATGGAATCTGCTCAGTCCCCAGGAAAAAAGAGAGGGACAGAGTTTATGCTATCTCATCTGTTGATTATTAATTTCTTATTTCGGTAATCTTTGTTTTGTGATGGTGAGTGTGTGTGTGTATGTGTATGTGTGTGTGTGTGTGTGTGTGTGTGTGTGTGTGTGTGTGTGTGTGTGTGTTATTGTCTTCGTTCTGGAATTTCTCTGACAAACGAGATTTTAAATTCGCTTGCACAGCGCTTATCTGCAGCAGTTTTGCCTTGAAAATGGCAGGGTCTGCTCCTGTCGAAATATCGCAAGATGTCGACGAAGTCAACCGCCTGCAGTGTTGTAAATTATTTGAAAGTTGTATACGCCGAGAAAAACTCGGGTCTCATAATGTGATGTGTGTTTGTGTGTAGTGTGAGCAGTGACCAGCGATGTGATTCAAATGAGCAGTGTAATTTTATTTTAGACTAAGTGTAAACTTATTTGGCAATATGTATAAAAACACTTCACACGAAAACAAAAATCAACAATGTGAAATCCTATTGTAGATTTGCGTAATATTACCATATGCATCTACCAGTCTTATTTTTAAAGATTATTCGTCGTTATGGATGCCACACATGACTTTTCGCAATCACGTAGTCATTTTCGTTATACCCAGATATCTCGTAACACTTAATTACTTTTTCTAGATTCTGATTTGGGTTCGACTGATTCGTTCGACACATTCTACCGATTTGTGTTCGGAGTGTAAGTTTTAATCGTGGCTTTCATGAGAGGTTCCCGTTGTCTTGTTATCTTTACTTACAACTTGCAACCTCAGTTTTTTTTTAAATTATGCATGCAGTCCTATGACAAACTATGAACATAGTATCAAAATGTAAACGGATATTTGTAGATTGTGCGACTCTGATTAAAAAATTTTTTAAAGAAGTGGATGCTTTATATCATTCGTTTACAACATCTTATACCAAGATGCTGATTGCAAAGTAGAGTCGTCGTATACAGACTGCGTTTTACCCTGTTTTTAAACTCTTGGAATTTTCTCCTGAACACATATGATACAATGAAAATATTACATTTTCTGATGAAATTAAATGTCTATTTCTTCCGAAAGCAAATAATGAAAGCAAGAGAACTGCAGTTATTTCAGACGAAATCAGTCCCTTTCCCAAACACAGAGAGTAAAGTATGGCTTCCGGGAAGGTGTGGAAGCCAAGTGACGAAATTTAGATGGAGACGTGCCCGCCAGAAACGCTTTTGCGCTTCTGGGTCCTTCATTTTACCATAAATGATAAAGAGCGGCCTCCTTAAATCATCACTGTCGGCGACCGGGGCCGCCAGCCGCATTTTATCGGAGGTTATTTACGGGCCCGGGGCGTCATTAATTACGCTCATTTAGGCTTCAGCACAGCCGGCGTAATTAGCGCCGATTGTGAGCAGCACCTGCGAGGTCGGCAGTCCCACGCGACGCTGCTTTGGACGAACGCGGATGGTGTTCTTCGTAAACTGTCTAAAGGTAGGTTTGCTGTAATTCGTGTAATGGTACATCTGTTCATGTGCGTCTGAATTCCAATGAATGTCTCACCATTGTGAGTAAAAAAATAGTCATAAATAGCACTTGCTAGCAACGGGGGCTGTATTTTATATCACTTAGATATTCGATACGCCTATTGGCAGTTATGTGCAGAGCATATGGACTCGGACTCTCGTTTACTAAACTAAATAACAGATTTTTTTCTTAACTTATGCAACACGATTCTGTCTTGATGTGTCAGTGCTAGAGAGATATTAGAGCCACAAACCTGAATGTGTGTATATTAATGTTGAATGTCCTCCTTAAGAAAAAAGATTTAATACTGTCGTTCACATGTGCGTGATCGTTGTTGCTCCCATATTTCGTTACCTCGTTGTTCTTATTAAGTCATCAACGGAAAGAGAAACTACAAAATGGAACGCTTTTGTATTGCTTTGTATCGTTTTACAACAATAATGGTACGACAAAGAACCACATAGCTATAAGATGGAAAACTATGTTATAAAACGATCAATAAAATGAGTATTCACTCGCACAATTCCGAAATTATAGTATCTATGAACCCCTTTATTTATATACTTAATTATTTATTGTATGACTGTGTTTACAGTTTTCTAATCACATGAAAAACTAAGCATAAGATAACATAAATGACAATAGCTATAGGCGAATATGAAGGTCTTTTATTATAGTTTATTATGCCACTCGCCTCTGTCTGGAAATTCGAAATGATCCTTTTTAGGCACGTGCCAGACATGTTGGTAGAACCACTGACACATGATTACGACGCCACATTGTAGATGGCAGTAGGAGAACACTTGATGCCTGTACCAATAAATGTTAAATGCGACCCATCTACACAAGCCATGCATTGTTAAAAGAGAACCTGGTGTAGGTTATCTTTTAATTAATCACTGTGTTTTAGTTAAATGCATCATACTCTGATGCAGTGTGCAGGGCCGGCCGTGGTAGTCGAGCGGTTCTAGGCACTTCAGTCCAGAACCACGCGGATGCTACGGTCGCAGGTTCGAATCCTGCCTCCGGCACGGATGTCCTTAGGTTTAAGTAGTTCTAAGTTCTAGGGGACTGATGACCTCCAATGTTAAGTCCCATAGTGCCTAAAGCCATTTGAACCATTTTTTGCCGGCCGCGGTGGTCTCGCGGTTAAGGCGCTCAGTCCGGAACCGCGCGACTGCTACGGTCGCAGGTTCGAATCCTGCCTCGGGCATGGATGTGTGTGATGTCCTTAGGTTAGTTGGGTTTAAGTAGTTCTAAGTTCTAGGGGACTGATGACCACAGATGTTAAGTCCCATAGTGCTCAGAGCCATTTGAACCATTTTTTGACCCATTTGATTTTTTTTAGTGTGCTGCCCACATGTACCACCAGGTATTTAAATGTTTTGTAAGTTAATATTATCATAAAGAATATTGACAGTCGGGATGATTAATTTATAATCATTCAAATCATAAAGTTGTTATACACCAAGAAAAATACATTACTGAAGGAAAACTAAAAACTTAACTGATACTAAGACTTGCGTACTGTACTCATCATTACTGTCTTTACTGCATTTCTGCAAACATGATCACTACAAGAGCTTCAAAACCAAATGACTAATAATACAGTAATTATTGATGTAATGCCTATAGGAGAAATTCTGCGAAACAGAGACTGACAAAAATTTGTAAATAGAGATCCCAACTAAATAATTTTTGTAGTAGTTGCTTTGGACAATTTTTGGTACTGATTGTCAGAGGTGTACATTATAATATAAACGAGTCTTAATGCAATGGAGTGACAATTGCCACTTAGTTTCATGCTAAAATGACTGAAGATTATTGGTCTAAGTTAAATCAGTTTTACACATACATGAATACGACATAGAAAATAAAGTTAGGTTTTAAGCACTGTCTTCTGGGATTAGTGTTAGATAGGATTCAATACGAATTTCATAAAACAGAAATGAAGACAGAATTCAAAATCAAAAACTCACAACGATAATCCACATATGGAATCCTCTAAAGTAATCACCAAACTTAACTCTATGTCAAATACGAATACTGCAACTGAGCTGTGGTGATTGTGAATAATCACATACATTTATGAGTTGCAGTTGCTTATAAGACTCGATTGAATGACCAAAAAAATCATTGTAGCTAAAGTCAATCTCCTTTCATAAGAATAAGGAGATGCACCTAACGACTTTAGACTGTGGTTATCTGTTTTGCATACATCATACAAAGAGCGCTTGCTAAACCTTATCGAAGATATATAAGGTTTCGAATATGATTAAGTTTGCAAGGGAAGTTCTCAAAGAGAAAACATAATTGCATCACAAGAAGGTTGCCGAAAATTTTATTATCGACGAGGTAGATGTTTAAAATGAAAATGATGAGGGAGCTGGTGTATGTATCATATGGTATGAAATGAATTATTAGATTATTGGTACGCTATTGTATAATACTGTTAATTGGTAACTTTGAACTTTTGAGTCATGATTTCATGTCCCAAACTGATGAACTTTTCCTTGTTGTCATTCCTGAAGGATTATGTTTTTAATGAGAAAACATCATGTTGTTTCTCATCTCCATGCTATGCTACGCACTTTTGGGTTTGGGTGTCACAACATATTAATCATAATTCTGTGTATTGTTGGCTTTAGTCAGTTACGTAACACATATTACGTTGAATACAAACCTATGGGCTCTAACACATGTCAATTTTTTAAAAATATCTTCAATTTATGTTGTTCCCTCACGCGTTGAGAGTGCTGACGATGTAGTAAACAGGTTCGCAGTTATATTGGTATACCTCTGTAATCTCTAAAGTGGGCTGGTGACGAAGAGTAATAGCCCTACACCAGGCAACCTATTTAATAATTTGTTTTTAAATATGTTGTCTTGAGTGAAGTTTTATTCAAAATTACACTCTTGGAAATAAAAGACCCGAACCACCATTCGTCACAGGTTTGTTTATTTCATGCAACTGAGTTACAGAAAAAATAAACGTCAAAGTAAGTTGGCACAGTGGAAAGTGTAGAGGAATATGGGAGAAGACATTCCCGAAACTTAGAGAGCCAACACTCTGATATAAGTTAATATACATATCGGTTCCTGTAATAAACGTCTAGAGTAATCACTGCAGTGGCGGGATTGAAGATATTTGGACGATTACAGAGAGGAACTGACCAAATTGTTTCCAATGTACCATGTACTTACTGATCTGAAAGGGGGAATAATGATTCTGGCCTACTACGTTGCCTCCATTCTACGTGAGATTGTGACTTACACTCTACCAATATAGATTTAGGTCTTGATAACATAATTAAGCTTTCTTTTCTTCACAGCAGACAATCGCGTGACTATCATGCCTAAGAAAAATATTATGATCGGTGTACCGAATGATACTTTTCCGTCAACTCAATGTTCATTAATAGCTGTAACATCAGGCTACGAAATTTGAAATGGTTAAACGCGTTTCATATGATTCGGCACACTAACGCATTTTATTAGGATTCTATTAAAAACAATAAGGAAGAAGGTACTATGAGTTTTCGAACCATAAGTCTTTGTCAGTTCTTGGCATGCCTTTGCTGATAAAATAATGGCGGCATGCTTTCAGTTCTGAGGCTATAAATTGTTAGTACAATAGCAGAAGATTTCAAGAGATGCATGTCATGTACCGACAAGTCCCATAAGAACTGCTAGGCGACATAGAGTATATGATTTTGTTCAATACTACCAAATGCTTTTACAGAATATTATTACATGTCTGTTCTTTTTTTCCATTTGTAGAAAAGGGAAGCTATCTTCAGCAACCGATATACATAGGTTTATCAGAAGTTGACTCTTAACTATCTATTATGTCATACTAACCACATCTGAAACAGCTAAGATCAAATTATTTCATTCTTTTTGTGTTCAACCTCAATTACTTGTTGGATATATTCCAATCTGTCTTCCTCTATTGTTCCTACCCTCTACAGCACCTCGAGTACCATGTAAGTTAAAAGCGTTCCACTACTGTTTCCTTTAACCTCTGAGTTTATAAGAGACACGCCAGTTTTTATATCCTGAAATTAACCCTATATACAAAATCTGTCGCATATGTGAATAAAATGAATCTGAGTAACGTTGTTTTAAATTTCGTACTGGCAAGAACTATAGCAAAGAGCGGTGAAATAAATAATGAGGGCTTCAGCAAGTGTTGACAATCACAAAGCTGACATTGCAATCTTTACCAGAGTTCCCATCAACTACTCGGCATTCACGCGTATGAATCGCATCTAATAGATGCAATTTCTGCGATCTAAATATTCTTTCTCCCTGTATCCTACAAAATCTCACAAATTGAAAATGCCTGAGCTAATGAGGTAGCAAATATTATTTGGATGTTTCAATGTTTGATGGCTGGTGACTCGAAGTCCTACACAGTCATAAACGTATCTGCATATCCGAAGGCCTTATTTACCAGAACTCTCACATTTGCTTTAGGCAGCTTACTGTCTCACGTCTTTAAATCCAATTAATGTAAAGGTAGTACCCTGGAGAACAAAATCCTTACTTGAGGACGTTTTAAGAAGTGGAACACATGGAAAAGTGACTTGAACAGAGCAAATAGTTAATAACAGTATATTGTAAGAATCACAAATTTTGATCACAATATCCACATCTACATTTACATTCATACTCCGCAATACATCTTATGGTGCGTGGCGAAGGGTATCTAATGCCAGTACTAGTCATTTCCTTTCATGTTCTACACTCAGAGCGAGGGAAATACGACGGCCTGTATGCCTCCGTACGAACCATAATTTTTCTTATCTCACCTTTGAGGTCGTTATGCAAAATAAACGTTGGCGGCTGTAGAGCAGTTCAACTGTCAGCTTCAACTGCTGGTTCTCTAAATTTTCGTAACAGTGTTCCCGAAAACAGCATCGCCTTCCATCCAGGGACTCCTATTTGATTTTCCAAAAGATCCCCATAATACCTGTATGTTGTTCAAACATCGGTAACAAATATAGCACTCTGCCTCTGAATTGCTTCGATGCCTTTCTTTAATCTGACCTGGTAGACATCCCAAACACTCGAGCAGTACTCAACAATGGATCGCACTAGGGCTCTAAACATGCTGTCTCTTTCAAGAAGAACCACAATCTCCTAAAAGTCTCCCAATAAACGGAAGTCATCCGTTCATCTTCCCTGATACAATAAACGCTTTATTTAGTAATTTGCTATTTTTGTACCAATAGCACTTATCAAACTACACCGTAGTATGAATCATTATGCTTCGTCCAAGTGAAACATGGCTAGTTGTTCACTATTTCAGCCTTAAATACCAACTGGGAACTTCGAATTAGGTACTACCTGGTTGCTGACTATGTTAAAAGGTGGTTTATAAACCCACCAATAGCCCTGAAAGGTACACATTCCGTTAGACGATTATCAGAATTTAAAAAACAACTGAAATTGTTTCGACAAACGGGAGTATGGTGCAATATAATGGTATTGTTTCGTTGAAACAAAAAAATTACAGAACCAAGAGGGTTGGACTTGGGTACAACACGAACCAAATTCAATACTGATTGGTACATAGAGTATATCTTGCAACAGACATTATGTGTAGCCATGAACATTAGTAGACGAGCCTTTAAAAAATTACGAATAATAATAGCCTCACACAGCTTTTACTCTCTTCAGAAGTTTGTTGTGAAGAATTATGTACAGTACAAAAATAACATTACCTTTCGAAAATACAACCATGGGAACGAAGATGTGCTCGACTATCCATCAAACACACACACAATATGTGTATCCAAGTTCAGTAGCTGAATACCAGCTTTTACATTTCAAATACAAATGCAGTTCAACAAACACTATGTCTTTAGATTACCCGTGATATGCAATAAACAAAACAAAGTAACATATTAACATTGAAGAATCGAATAATATTTGATGAGTGGAAGTGCTATACGATAACTAACTTGAAACCTTTGGTGAACAATCTAAAACTGGATAGTGATCCCACCTGTTCTAAAAAGTTGAGAGGATGACGAAAGACCGTAAGAACAAAGACATTAATCACGAATGCAAAAGTGCAGAAATAAATCTATGGATTCCTAATCTGAAAATCAAACAACGTACAGTTACGAAAATGCAGTGCGAGTGTGCGAGGCCGGCCGGAGTGGCCGAGCGGTTCTAGGCGTTTCAGTCTGGAACCGCGCAACCGCTACGGTCGCAGGTTCAAATCCTGCCTCGGGCACGGATGTGTGTGATGTCCTTAGGTTAGTTAGGTTTAAGTAGTTCTAAGCACTACGGGAATGATGACCTCCGATGTTAAGTCCTATAGTGCTCAGAGCCATTTTTGAGTGTGCGAGTGGGCAAGCATCCCATCATAGTTCAAAGTTGCCCCATTCACTATACAACTATCTGTAGTATGAGGAAGAATCAGCTCGTCAACATCACGAAAATGCAGCGAAAGTGTGCGGCTCAGCAAACTTCAAAAATGATTCAAATGTCTCTGAGCACTATGGGACTTAACATCTGAGTTCATCAGTCCTCTAGAATTTAGAACTACTTAAACCTAACTAACCTAAGGACATCACACACATCCATGCCCGAGGCAGGATTCGAACCTGCGACCGTAGCAGCAGCGTGGTTCCAGACTGAAGCGCGTATAACCGTCAGCAATCTTCTCGCCACAGTCTATAACGATGTGTACTGACTATACCCACTACAAAAGTATTTACAGTACGAGACAAATCAACAGAATGAGCACGCCAATACCTCAGCATCGAGCGAAATGTAAAAACGTAGGAAGAAGAGTGATCCATTGTCTGCCGGCTATACGGTCTCGGATATCACTTCTGCCGCCAAGTTTCTATATTGGCTCAGCCCAGTTAAAGCTCGGATCTGTTGCTAAGCGATAACTCGCAGTTTCCACACACAGGCGTCCTAATGCACGGCATCAAGGTGTCTCAAGACAGATGCGTTTCGAAGTTATTCCTTAACACTTGACATGTTATACTGTCAATTATTCTTCTCACAGTTTTCCAGATATTCCTCTCCTAGTCAATTCTGTGGAAACCCTCATCATTACTTATCTTATCAGATATCGAAAGAGGAAAGGTGCCGTGGCATTTTGCGGCAAAAATATTGTAAAGTCGGAAGTTTTTCTGGGTGTTGTTATCGTCCATATGATCTTATGCATAAATTAAATCAGTTTAATAATGAACTCTGTGGTGACACACACTATTGCCAGGTAGTCAAGATCAAGATGTCTGCAGTAACTCATGTGACTGCCTCGCCAATCCATGGCTGGCTCGAAGAGACACCCGCTGCTGCATGCGTAAGTAACACCACATCTGAGCCGACATAAGAAGACACCGCGCCAGCGCCGAATCAGTCGGGTAGTGAAGTTCTCTCGGTGCATTCGAATCCTACCAGTTAGCGTCACCTCTCGGTGTAATTATCTGCAACGAACTGTCAAGGAACTGTTGCAGTACAAATGGACTAGCTGAACTGAAGTTAAGTAAACGACAGTTAAGTACATATTAAGTGTGCTGCTCATTATTTCGCGCTCTGTCTCAGCACCCATCTATTCCTCGGCTCCAACCCAGTAACCTGATCAATAATTCCCTTTAAAATTCTTCTGTATGCACCGTCGTGACAGAAAATGCGACTGACGCCAACCACGGAAGCCTACGTATTTATATTTTCCGTAATTCTACTTGATATTAAAATTTGTGTCAATCTAGAAAAAATAAACATTTTTGAAATTTATTTAATTGGTAGCCATCGATTTCTGACGGTAGTGAAATGAAGCACATACTTTTATCCAACAAACTGAAATGATATTTAGAGGTACCTGCAAATGAAATGTTGAAACATGTTAAGAATTCTTGATCGTCGCCGTAAATGAAAAAAAAATTAATTCCGTAGATGAACATGTAACAACAAAATATTCAAGTAATCACCGATTCTCGATCGTTTTAATCCTAAATTGGAAAACTGTACAAAAAATACTTAAACACAAAGCTATATCACAGAATTTATTTCACTGTAAAAACTACCCATCTCCATTGTTACTCTGACATAAAAATTATAGACGAAAACATAAGTATGAAGCATGAAAATATTATTGGGTGCATTCGCAAGGCATTGAATATGGACTTTTCCCAGCAAAAGGAGAGATTCTGTTCTAGTTCTGTTACACAGACCTAAACCGCATGCTGAGTCAACATGTATGGTTAAGTATTTTGTTACATATAACGAAACGGCAAGTTTTGTATGCACTCGCATACTACTTTCTCAACGACATAGTCTGCTTAACGTGCAAACAAAACCATCTCGTGTAAAATACAGCTAACGTAATCGATCCTGGAGATTACAGCTCTGTTGGCGTTGCTGTATCTAATACTGTACTTAGTGACTCATGACATTTTGGCAAATTTAGACTTCTATCTTGAAGAAAATATTAAGAATTTACGTTTGTATTGAAGGGACCGCCGAAGTTACTCACCATATGGGGAACCACAATCCATTATCTCGTAATGGCAGGCTATGAATAATATTTGAATCCTACTGGTAGCTGCATTGACAAGAAAATGGTAGAAGTAAACAATATTCTACAGGGTGGGGTAAATAAAAGTGGCCAGGGACCAGAGTTCCAAGAAACACAGCAGAGAAAAAGAAATACAGTACTAATATGGTTATAGCAGATGTTGAAACTAACCACCATTCATCGCTTGTTACTTCTGGAAAGCTGCTGAAACCGGAAAGAAGCTAGACTGCTGGAATTGATGCAGCCTCGTCCGAAATGTTCTGCTGCAGTTCTTGAAGATTATGAGCGTTGCTCCGATACACCTTAGACTTGAGGGACACAAAATGATCGCACACTCACAGATGAGGTGACCTGGGTGGCCAGCTTGGTCCGCGACCACACTGACCTCTGCTAACAACGCTATCAGACGTGGAGGTTGAGTAAATGTTCTCCAACTTTCGTCCTGCTGTTTGGTCAATTTCCCCATCCTGTTGGAAATCCCGGCGTGCGGTTATATGCATACATTCACGTCAAATCGTATCCATTCATCCGTGCCACTTTTATTTGCCTCATCATTTATATTTATATTTGTCTGAATCAATCCGCTGACGACACAACACTATATAAGTACATAGCGAGTACTATTATGACAGAAATAAACTGATCTCAAACAACAGAATAAGAGGGAAATAACTTCTGAGTAAATGTGCATCGGAAATGAACCATTTGTGTGATGACTGCAAATTTGTTGCTCCAGCAGCTGTTGATTTTGTTGTGTGTAAATGTTGTACGAGTCAGTAATATTTTAATGAGTAAAAAAAGTTATTAAATAATTTCTTAGAAGTACAGCTGCATATAATAAAAATGAAATGCGTTCCTACTACAGCAAAACATATCGCTGCTTTTGTGGAACAGCATCCAAAGTACCGTTAAGGCCAACGGTGGAAATATTGAAGTTCCTCATAAGTTACCTTCCAAAATGACCTTATATGAATCCTTTCGAATTCTGTATCTGGGTTAATCTTAAACATAAGTGAGGACCACATCCATTAACACGATTGTATATCTGGTACGTAGAACTGTGGGTCCTTGTCAACGATTTGAACATGATCAGGAAGTGTTGGCATGAGAATCTAACGTCATGCATAGACGAGTCTAGAAATAGATCCAGCTGCAAAGACACAAAGTTGAATAGGTAACAGGTTGTAATATGCTAAAGTAAGACTGTATTCCCTATACAAAAAAAAAGTCGTACTTCAACTGCAATATTGTAAAACCTGTTTTCACAATGTAGTGATAAACACGAAATCTGGCAACTTTATCAACTTCCCATTGACACCATCCCTTCTGCACTACCTGCTTGAGTTAAGAAGAGTTGTTTATCAGCTACATTCCTTGCTCACTCCAAGTGCTTTTACTGTAAGCATATTACAGCCCAAAACAACGTTGAGATCAACTGGTGACAAAAGTAAGGACCAGGTCGCTGCTTCGTGTGCGGTACAGGGTGCAATGATCGTAAGTGTGTATAGTCCTGAATGTGTTACCTTATTATGTACACACATCAGTGTGCTGTTGTTTTTTCTCTGCATTGAACAGTCTTCCTATAAACACATCATATGGTTTACAGCACGTAATAAAATGTTATTATGACGTGGCCGAATGGATCTCAAAACACAACGTTTCGTACCCATCGGCAGAGGACATTTTCAAGGGGAATCGTAGCTTCTTTGAATGTCCGATTCACAATCTGGCTCGAAACTGACTAAGCAAAATTCCGCTTCCACGTGTTTCCGCGCAGTGGCGTGACGTCGCATGTTTTGAAAGCGCGCACCCAATTGGCCATTATCGACTGCCGTCTTTCGCTGTTGCTATCACCCCATTCTGGAAGACTGGTACGCATCTTCTTCAGCACCGAAATACGGATGTCATTATTCTCCCCGCTGACACGGGAAATACAACGGTTGCTTGAATGTGACCGACTGGGGGAGGAGACCAAACTCCGAGGTCATCGGTCTCATCGGATTAGGGAAGGATGGGGTAGGAAGTCGGTCGTCCCCTTTCAAACGAGCCATCCAGGCATTTGCCTGAAGCAGTTTAGTTAAATCACGGAAAACCTAAATCAGGATGGCCGGACGCGGGATAGAACCTTCGGCCTCCCGAATGCGAGTCCATTGTGCTAACCAATGCGCCACCTCGCTCGGCTCTTAGTAGATGTGCAAACGTATAGGAAACTAAGAAGCCACTGAAAGACTCATTAGAACCGTTACGCGGTTGATAAAGAAGTCCTGTATCGAACAGAACGTTTAAAAAAGTCTGTTCAATTCAGATGCGCTACCACTGAAATCTGGCTTCGCAGGACAGAGCGGATAGGGTTGTGGAAAGGGGCCAAGGTCAATTACTGTTAGTTATACAAGAACACACAACTTTATTCATCGAAACCAATGCACAGTTTCTCTTTAAAACAGCAAATATCAATTCACGGATGGGGGCCGAAGTAACTTCTCCAAATAAGTGTAAATAATTCCCTCTAAAACGCCAGGATTTTGAAATCTTACACTGTCCATTGTCGATCAGTGTTAGTAGGTCCATAAAGCCTTAATTAAGGTCCATCATATTTGATCGAAATCTTCCAAAGCTTCGTTAAACCATTACTAATACTGGACTTCTTCGTCTTCTACCGCGTGATCATATTTCCTTTCAATACACTATCTGCACCTATCCGCTCCCTCCTTTCTGTCTAACAGTATAACTCCTGCTGTACTCATAGTGTTGACACATCGCCAAAAGCTGTCTTGGCAATTATCACTTATTTGCGCTCTCTTCGAATTTTTTTCCGTAGCCTCTTATATACTTAACATACAAAAAAGTTTTGCATCACCCCGATTCCCAGAACTGCTGAAGATAGACGATGACTGCGGATATTGTATCACAGACGCAGTCCCTTTGACTGTTCAGAGATATCACTAAACCCACCCAAAGATGTAAACAACCATGCATGAGCGGCTCTTATTAGACTGAGGGGGCCCGACAGCTCGGCTCCTATTAGACTGAGGTGGCCCGACAGCTGATCAGTTCCAATCATTCAACCAGGAAGGAGATACACAGCTCGTCTGTAGTTAAACCATGTCTAGACGTTCAATACTGCGGTTCGATTGCGTCATCATTGTACCTTTGCGCCAGGAAGGGCTCTCAACAAGGGACGTGTCCAGAGGTCTCGGAATAAACCAAAGCGATGTTGTTCGGACATGGAGGAGATACAGAGAGACAGGAACTGTCAATGACATGTCTCGCTCAGGCCACACAAGGGCTACTATTGCAGTGGATGACGGCTTTTTTTTTGTCATCAGTCTACTGACTGGTTTGATGCGGCCCGCCACGAATTCCTTTCCTGTACTAACCTCTTCATCTCAGAGTAGCACTTGCAACCTACGTCCTCAATTATTTGCTTGACGTATTCCAATCTCTGTCTTCCTCTACAGTTTTTGCCCTCTACAGCTCCCTCTAGTACCATGGAAGTCATTCCCTCATGTCTTAGCAGATGTCCTATCATCCTGTCCCTTCTCCTTATCAGTGTTTTCCACATATTCCTTTCGATTCTACATAGAACCTCCTCATTCCTTACCTTATCAGTCCACCTAATTTTCAACATTCGTCTATAGCACCACATCTCAAATGCTTCGTTTCTCTTCTGTTCCGGTTTTCCTACAGTCCATGTTTCACTATCATACAATGCTGTACTCCAGACGTATATCCTCAGAAATTTCTTCCTCAAATTAAGGCCGGTATTTGATATTAATAGACTTCTCTTGGCCAGAAATGCCTTTTTTGCCATAGCGAGTCTGCTTTTGATGTCCTCCTTGCTCCGTCCGTCATTGGTTATTTTACTGCCTAGGTAGCAGAATTCCTTAACTTCATTGACTTCGTGACCATCAATCCTGGTGTTAAGTTTCTCGCTGTTCTCATTTCTACTACTTCTCATTACCTTCGTCTTTCTCCGATTTACTCTCAACCCATACTGTGTATTCATTAGACTGTTCATTCCGTTTAGCATATCATTTAATTCTTCTTCACTTTCACTCAGGATAGCAATGTCATCAACGAATCGTATCATTGATATCCTTTCACCTTGTATTTTAATTCCACTCCTGAACCTTTCTCTTATTTCCATCATTGCTTCCTCGATGTACAGATTGAAGAGTAGGGGCGAAAGGCTACAGCCCTATCTTACACCCTTCTTAATACGAGCACTTCGTTCTTGATCGTCCACTCTTATTATTCCCTCTTGGTTGTTGTACATATTGATATGACCCGTCTCTCCCTATAGCTTACCCCTACTTTTTTCAGAATCTCGAACAGCTTGCACCATTTTATATTGTCGAATGCTTTTTCCAGGTCGACAAATCCTATGAAAGTGTCTTGATTTTTCTTTAGCCTTGCTTCCATTATTAGCCGTAACGTCAGAATTGCCTCTCTCGTCCCTTTACTTTTCCTAAAGCCAAACTGATCGTCACCTAGCGCATTCTCAATTTTCTTTTCCATTCTTCTGTATATTATTCTTGTAAGCAGCTTCGATGCATGAGCTGTTAAGCTGATTGTGCGATAATTCTCGCACTTGTCAGCTCTTGCCGTCTTCGGAATTGTGTAGATGATGCTTTTCCGAAAGTCAGATGGTATGTCGCCAGACTCATATATTCTACACACCAACGTGAATAGTCGTTTTGTTGCCACTTCCCCCAATGATTTTAGAAATTCTGATGGAATGTTATCTATCCCTTCTGCCTTATTTGACCGTAAGTCCTCCAAAGCTCTTTGAAATTCCGAATCTAATACTGGATGCCCTATCTCTTCTAAATCGACTCCTGTTTCTTCTTCTATCACATCAGACAAATCTTCACCCTCATAGAGGCTTTCAATGTTTTCTTTCCACCTATCTGCTCTCTCCTCGGCATTTAACAGTGGAATTCCCTTTGCACTCTTAATGTTACCACCATTGCTTTTAATGTCACAAAACGTTGTTTTGACTTTCCTGTATGCTGAGTATGTCCTTCCGACTACCTATGGATTATGGCTCGGAGGAACTCTGACAACAACGCCACCATGCTGAATAATGCTTTTCGTGCAGCTACAGGACGTGTTGTTAGGACTCAGGATTGGCATCACGTTGTCTTCACCGCTGAGTGTCGCATATGCCTTCAAACAGAAAATTATCGGAGACGTGTTTGGGAGCAACCCGGTCAGGCTGAACGCCTTAGACACACTGTACAGCGTAAGCAGCAAGGTGGAGGTTCCCTGCTGTTATGGGGTGGCATTATGTGGGGCCGACGTACGCCGCTGTTGGTCATGGAAGGCGCCGTAATGACTGTACGATACGTGAATGCCATCCTCCGACCGATAGCTCAGCCACATTGGCAGCATATTGGCGAGGCATTCGTCTTCATGGACGACAGTTCGCGCTCATATCGTGCACATCTTGTAAATGACTTCCTGAAGGATAACGACATCGCTCGACTAGAGTGGCCAGCATGTTCTCCAGAAATGAACCTTATCGAACATGTCTGGGATAGATTGAAAAGGGCTGTTTATGGATGACGTGGCGCACCAACCACTCTGAGGGCCCTCCCCGAATAGCCTTTGAGTAGTGGGACAATCTGGACAAACAGTGCCTTGATGAACTTGTGGATAGTATGCCACGACGAATACAGGTATGCATCAATGCAAAAATTTTGGAAATTTGTGAAAGTACTGTGGGACCAAACTGCTGAGGTCATCGGACCCTAAGCTTACACCAAACTTAATCTAACTTAAACTAACTTACGCTAAAGACAACACACACACCCATACCCAAGGGAGGACTCGAACCTCCGATCGGGGCAGCCGCGCGGACCTTCACAAGATCCCTAAGACCGCATGGTTACCCCGCGCGGCATCATCAATGCTGCTGGGTATTAGAGGTAACTGTGTGCAATATGTGATTTTCATGAGCAATAAAGAGGTTGGAAATGATGTTTACGTTGATCCCTATTACAATTTTCTGTACAGGTTCTGAACTCTCGGGACCGAGGTGATGCAAAAACTTGTTTTGATGTGTGTATATTTGGTATCTTCCCGCGTCTCAAGGCCTATCACAAATATATCTCTCTGTCTTGTGATTTCTAAGCAGTGTATTTTCTATTACCGGCTGAAATATCAATGCACAACTGTCTTTGTGCTCTCTGAATCCTATTACTGTGTCTTCCATTAAATCCCCCAGTACAGCGGTCAAATACTTCATGATTATAAGATTTTCTTCGCCCATTACGTACTGAATTGCTTATTCAATTACTGAAATTCTTTCACTATTTCTTCATTTTCGACTCATTTCATTTATGTACAAATAAGACGGAAGAATGTGTGTACTGTATTCAGTCGTCTGAAGGTAGGTGGACTATGAGATAGAGCGTGACCTTAAAATACAGCTGTAGAATTTATTCTTATTATATACGTTCCAAGGTCACAGTTTATTTCACAGTGTACGATCTTCACCATTTATACGTATTACTTACATTTCAAAGTCACGGTTTATTTCTTAGTGTTCTATCTTCAGGCGACATAATCAAGTACACACACTCACCCGCTCCTCCCCCCCCCCGCCCCCCCCCCCCACACACGCGCCCGCACACACACACACACACACACACACACACACACACACACACACACGATGTTTATAAATGAATGGTGTGTTTTTCAAAACTAAAACAAATATATTTATTACTTTCTATGGACTAACCAAGAACACTGTTAAGATGATCTTGCACATTCCTGTGAAAATGGGACGGAGCAGCGCCCACTTACTAAATGTTACGCCTCGCAGCCTTTGCGTCAGACATAAAGATTGACCAGGACTCTTCTCCGTACAAAGACATACGGTTTCCACGAACTGCCGGTAACACTTACCTATTTTATTCTTGCGTGGCGGGTCCTTCCTAAACCTTGCACTGTAACCACAGATCAGGACACCGCAGAACCCAAAAAGCCTCTTCCGTTTCCGACGCAATTTTGCAAACAGACGCTACGCCTCGGCAGTAAGCGTGACAGGCGAACAGCCGGCAGCGCATCAGTGGCTTGGGCAGCTGAAGTGCTTAAGCTGAAAGGATTGTCCATATACGTATATATAAAAAACTGAACATGGGACGATACTGAAGACCGAACCCGAGTCAAAGGGTGAACAGCATCGTTCGCTACCATCTACGTTATAACAGTTGACATTAATTGTATCTGAGAGGCCGCTTCAATTTTCGCACCCAATGGCGCGACTGGCTAAATTCAGTGCTAGTTAATTCAGAAAGGGCGCAACGTATCCAATTTTCTTCTTCCCTGCAACACCCCCTTTTATTTTGCAGACTATTTGTGAGCACCCTATATATATATATCAGCCAGTTCTATCAATGATGTGTCCTCTTTGAGTCGGCGTGTAACAGTGCTGACCACATGCCCATCCACATCTGCTTGTGGGCTGAGGATGACACGGTGGCCGGTTGGTACCGTTGGGCCTTCATGGCCTGTTCGGAAGGAGTTTAATTTTTATATGCTGCTGCATACCTTGGCGCATTTTTTGTCTTAGTAGCATGCGCTGCAGTGAGCGCACCTGGCAGCATGCAGGCGGATTCGACACTGAAGTCCGGATATGTGTAATATGTGTGTCTGTATGTCTGTGTGAAATGCAAGAGAAGAAGTAAGATGCTGCGTGAAGGATAATGTGCGACATGATATCCGTTGTGTTACTACCACATCGTATTTCGGTTTCATCGTATATATGTATTCATATACCTAAACAACATATATATAGAATAACATACATGTGCAAATTGGAAGTTCGATCAAATACATACACACATACAGTCAGTTCAATGCGGAGGGTCGGCGTCTGTAAAGTGTAGGATAACTTCAGCATATTACAGCAGAGGACATATTTCTACTTCTTCTACAGCGTTTTCGAAACCTCGACATTCGCAGGCAGGGGAGGGGGAGGGAAGGGGTAGGGAGGAAATATTGAGCTGAAAAAAAATTTATAACGGCACATAAACGTAACTAGATGATAAGAATATTTTTCATATTAGATCCGAAAAATTAGAAAACAAAGTTCATGAACATAAGAAAAGAACAAGAAGAAAGGGCATAAAAAGCTGAAGGTGCTTGGAACTTTCCGAGACAAAATGCTTCGCCACATATTTTCGGATGAACGAAATACACTCCTGGAAATTGAAATAAGAACACCGTGAATTCATTGTCCCAGGAAGGGGAAACTTTATTGACACATTCCTGGGGTCAGATACATCACATGATCACACTGACAGAACCACAGGCACATAGACACAGGCAACAGAGCATGCACAATGTCGGCACTAGTACAGTGTATATCCACCTTTCGCAGCAATGCAGGCTGCTATTCTCCCATGGAGACGATCGTAGAGATGCTGGATGTAGTCCTGTGGAACGGCTTGCCATGCCATTTCCACCTGGCGCCTCAGTTGGACCAGCATTCGTGCTGGACGTGCAGACCGCGTGAGACGACGCTTCATCCAGTCCCAAACAAGCTCAATGGGGGACAGATCCGGAGATCTTGCTGGCCAGGGTAGTTGACTTACACCTTCTAGAGCACGTTGGGTGGCACGGGATACATACGGACGTGCATTGTCCTGTTGGAACAGCAAGTTCCCTTGCCGGTCTAGGAATGGTAGAACGATGGGTTCGATGACGGTTTGGATGTACCGTGCACTATTCAGTGTCCCCTCGACGATCACCAGTGGTGTACGGCCAGTGTAGGAGATCGCTCCCCACACCATGATGCCGGGTGTTGGCCCTGTGAGCCTCGGTCGTATGCAGTCCTGATTGTGGCGCTCACCTGCACGGCGCCAAACACGCATACGACCATAATTGGCACCAAGGCAGAAGCGACTCTCATCGCTGAAGACGACACGTCTCCTTTCGTCCCTCCATTCACGCCTGTCGCGACGCCACTGGAGGCGGGCTGCACGATGTTGGGGTGTGAGCGGAAGACGGCCTAACGGTGTGCGGGACCGTAGCCCAGCTTCATGGAGACGGTTGCGAATGGTCCTCGCCGATACCCCAGGAGCAACAGTGTCCCTAATTTGCTGGGGAGTGGCGGTGCGGTCCCCTACGGCACTGCGTAGGATCCTACGGTCTTGGCGTGCATCCGTGCGTCGCTGTGGTCCGGTCCCAGGTCGACGGGCACGTGCACCTTCCGCCGACCACTGGCGACAACATCGATGTACTGTGGAGACCTCACGCCCCACGTGTTGAGCAATTCGGCGGTACGTCCACCCGGCCTCCCGCATGCCCACTATACGCCCTCGCTCCAAGTCCGTCAACTGCACATACGGTTCACGTCCACGCTGTCCGGGCATGCTACCAGTGTTAAAGACTGCGATGGACCTCCGTATGCCACGGCAAACTGGCTGACACTGACGGCGGCGGTGCATAAATGCTGCGCAGCTAGCGCCATTCGACGGCCAACACCGCGGTTCCTGGTGTGTCCGCTGTGCCGTGCGTGTGATCATCGCTTGTACAGCCCTCTCGCAGTGTCCGGAGCAAGTATGGTGGGTCTGACACACCGGTGTCAATGTGTTCTTTTTTCCATTTCCAGGAGTGTACTATCCCGAATTCATTGTTGATAAAAATTTGCCTTTACGGAAAAAAAACTATGATCGATAGCAATTGCCATAAATTTTGTAATCTTATCTTGCTTCTTAGAGCGCCATCTAGTGAAATAAGAAACATATGTAATCACAGTAATGTGGAATTAAGTGTCATCAACAAAAAAGTGAAAAACTTGCAGAGCAGTGCATAATACTATTAACTGCTTGTTTTAAGAGTACGGACAGACGGAAATTTCCTCTTGTACATGTGAAAAAGTAAATGCTAAGGGAGCTGTTATCGCGCGCTAACAGTTCTTGCTGGCACTCCGCGCGAGGCAAGGCGAGGTCCATAAAGTGACGCCGGCTTGCGGAGTGTGAGAGCGCCTTAGAAAAGAAACGCAGCGTCAGAAGTCGCTGACGCCGGCGTCGCGACGCCATCCGTCTCTTGTCGGCTGAGCCAGCAGCGCGACGCCGCGACGTCAAAGCGACGTCCTCGTGATGCATGTGGGCGAGCAGCGAGTGCAGCGCACGCGACACGGCATCGGAGCGGCAGAACGTCTAATCACACGCCACTCGTCTTAGTCGCCAGTTTCTTCATTGCGGGTGGCATAAAAAGGTTGCTTCACTTTCATCACGTCGGTGAAAACGAAAGATCGAAGCAGATTTTTCTTGCATCCAAGAGTTACAGTATTTTAGAGAGGGTAACATGTGCGGCCCAAGGTTGCAAAACTTCCGGTGAGTTAAAGTAACGGTGTGATACACATAGATAAAATATGCCCTTCCTGTGACCTGTATTTTCAATTGCTTCTTCGAATTACAATAACTGACAGCAGACGTCGACTGAGTACTGATGGCATTCGCTGACTGAGTACTGACGATAATCTCTTGAAGGTCGTAAAAACGGTTTTATAGAAATATATCTCATATATCTCAATACAAAACTTTTATTAATAGATATCATTCTGCTTCAAGTTTACTTCCTTCCAGGGAGTTTTACGGAACACATTCACTTTTACAAAAAAGAAAATGTAATAATTTCTACAACATTTTCTATAAAAGTTGGTAAGTTTGTAAAGAACTCGAAACCTGCGGTCGAGACCAATTTCACTTGGTGCCAGTTTCTTTTTCCCAAGGACAACCTAACCACTTCTTTTACACCAGGACAACCTTTAAACTTCAAGGAGAAATGTCATCGACGCATCATCAGTTATCAGAGCGTAAGCAAAAACTATAGACGTAGCAAAAATATGGATAGTTTACGATTATTATTTTTTTTCAGCAGCTTCATCACCGTGCTACATCCGTAAGGTACAAGGTGTATGTAACACAGTCGTAATTTTCCCCCTGATTGTAATTCATACGCATATCGAATTTGGATCAACCTAAAATTTAAGCTGGAATATATCACGAACGTTCAGCTTGTGCCTAATACTATGTAGGAAAACAACTGTCATTCTAAACAGCTTCCAGTACTTTCGCAAAGGATAAATACAGGTTGCGCGTGGTTTTAAGGTCATATGCCATTCTTCGTGAGAAACAGTAAAACGATCACGTGATGATGATGAAGTGGATAGCGATCACACATACTTTTGTCTAAAGTAGGCATCAAATTCTCAATAATAATGAGATTTAGTGACTGTGGTGACCAGGGAAGATGCGACAATTGATCATCGTGCCCACAAAATCATTCCTGGATGATGCGAACTGTGCAACAGGAGCATTGTCATCTTGGAACACATCATCACTATTGTGGAACAAATATTGATCTAAGAGATGGACCGGATAAGAAAAATGGTCACAGTCCTAGGAAAGGAACGTGGCCTTGCAGTGTATCCCTGAGGGCCATGGGATATTGCGAAATGGCGGCCCAAATCATCACCAAATCGCCACTATGTTTGCTCGTGACAGCAAGTAGTCTGCATAATAGGTTGGGACGCCATACGCCAGACATACACACGGGCCAGAAGCTGGAAATATGTATTACAAGACTTATCCAGCCAAATGACTTACTTCTATTATTACACAGTCCAGGCTTGATGGTTTAGGCTCCTTGTTTTCCTGTTACGGGCATTTGCACCATTGATGTGTGGTTTTCGAATAGACGCTTGCCTTGGAGTTTATAGCTTGTGAACCTCCCCCTTGTTGTTCTTATGTTGTACAAAGAATTTAGGAGTGTGACATTCGCCTTTTCAGTGTCATTTGTGGCTGTCGTCCTCTTAATTTCTGTCACAGGCATTTTAAATGGCATTCTGTCACCATCTCTCAGTACACACATTCATTCACTTTGTGACTTAGTGGACGTTGTTTTTCCGCTTTCCAAGTCTGCAGTATTAAACTTCGATACGATGTCCCTTGAAACACCAAACACTTCGGCTGATTGGTTACGGAAGCTCCCACAGTACGAGCACCAAGAAATTTCCCACGTTCCACTTCTCTTACCTCCGACATAAGGCACCACGACCACACAAAACACTCGTCCGGACACGAACTACACGTGAAATGTATTGAGTGCACTCCACAGGTGCCGTTCGAGGTCAAACACTACAGCACAACCTGCAGGCATGACTGGGATCTGCGTTTATGATCAAGCACGCTATTCTCGCAGCATTTCTATATGTCTGTCCAACGCCGTTACGTCTTTCTATACACATAGCAGCAATGATTTACACTACTGCTACACCAACAAGAAATGCAGATAATAAACGGGTATTCATTGCACAAATATATTATTCGAGAACTGACATGTTATTACATTTTCACGCAATTTGGGTGCATAGATCCTGAGAAATCAGTACCCAGACCAACCACATCTGGCTGTAATAAGGGCCTTCATACGCCTGGGCATTGGGTCAAACAGAGCTTGGATGGCGTGTACAGGTACAGCTGCCCATGCAGCTGGCCACCATTGACCAGACGTTTCCAATTGCTGAGCGATCTGGAGAATGTGCTGGCCAGGGCAGCAGTCGAATGTTTTCTGTATCCGGAAAGGCCCGTACAGGACCTGCAACATGCGGTCGTGCATTATCCTGCTGAAATGTAGGGTATCGCAGGGATCGAATGAAGGGTAGAGCCACGGGTCGTAACACATCTGAAATGTAACGTCCACTGTTCAAAGTGCCGTCAGTGCGAACAAGAGGTGACCGAGACGTGTAACCAATGGCACCCCATACCATCACGCCGGGTGACACGCCAGTATGTCGATGACAAATACAGGCATCCAATTTGTGTTGTTGTCTTGCAAACGTACCCATCTGTTGAATCAGGGATCGAGACGTGGCTGCACGATCCGTTACAACCATGCGGATAAGATGCCTGTCATCTCGACTGCTAGTGATACGAGGCCGTTGGGATCCAGCACCGCGTTCCGTATTACCCTCCTGAACCCACCGATTCCATATTTTGCTAACGGTCATTGGATCTCGACCAACGCGAGCAGCAATGTCGCTATACGATAAACCGCAATCGCGATAGGCTACAATCCGACCTTTATCAAAGTCAGAAACGTGATGGTATGGATTTCTCCTCCTTACACGAAGCATCACAACAGCGTTTCACCAGGCAACGGAGGTCAACTGCTGTTTGTGTACGAGAAATCAGTTTGAAACTTTCCTCATGTCAGCACGTTGTAGGTGTCGCCACCGGCACCAACGTTGTGTAAATGCTCTGAAAAGCTAATCATTTGCATACCACAGCATTTTATTCCTGTCGGTTAAATTTCGCGTCTGTAGCACATCTTGTGGTGTAGCAATTTTAATGACCAATTTTAATGGTCGATTTTAATGGCTAACGTGTAGTTCCTTAAAATTAGTACGTAATGCATTTGTACGTCTAAACTTTTTGTTGATTTTATATTATCATTTTCAATTTAATTTAATCAGAACTTTAATCGTACCAAAGTCGTTTATTTGTAAATACCTTTTGGATGTTTTAGATCCGATTACCTACCGTTCTTGCTCCGAAAAATGGGAAACCAATTGTTCGTTACGAATAACACCATCGTTTTACCCAAACAAGATCGTAACATGTAATAATGCGCAACGAAAGTAAATACCCACTGAATGTAGCACAAAAAGTGCTGAAAGAAAATTGATCTAACAATGTCTTGCATAAAGCGGAATTTCTGTCCAGTTGCTTACTGTGTAAGATGAAAATGCTCTTACTTACGTTACCGTACGTATCAATTGGAAGGAACTGCGTATCAAGTAAAGACTCTAAGACAAAAATCGACGCACCACGAAGGCGTGATGCAGACTAGTCACAAATTGCAATTCATTCAGGTATTGACGGAAAATGCAAAACCGTAGACTTTGGCCGCCGGTAGATGAACGTGTGACTCAGCATCGAAATTTCGCCTTGAAGCTGGCAAGCGTAGTAAGTGGAGGACATGTAGATACGAGGACATAAAGTCTGTGAATTTAATGCCGCGTATTCAATAGGACAGTAACTATGCCTCCCAGAGAGGCGAGTGAACAATGTACGCAGATGACAGCATTTGAGAGAGGACGCGTAGTTGAGTTCTAAGAAGCTGGCTGGAATATTCGGTAAATCGCTCGAAACTTCAAAAGGAACAATCGCGCTATTCGACGATGTTTGCAGGAATGGGTGATCCATGGCCGAACACAACGTCAAACAGGAAATCAGTTGACCTAGAGAGATGACAGAACGAGCGGTACTCAAAGCCTCATATAGATCATTATATTTGATCTGACATGCAGTGACCACAAGGACCATGTAATGGCGGCTCACAGGAGGGGGCTGAGTTCACGGCGCCCCTTGCGCCGACTACCATTGACATCTCTCTACACTAACAAGCTCGTTTGCAACAGTGTCGGGCACATTCGCCCTGGAATATTATTCTCTAGGGGTAGAATTTTCTTCAGTAGTCAGTCCCACCTCGAACTAAGCGAAGACGTGTCTGGAGGTACCCTAAACTGTCGCCCACCATGCGGCCCGATAGCCAGGAGTGTACAAGGGCGCCATTCCACGTCATAGCAGGATGCCTTTAGTCCCCATCCACAGCACTCTTACAGCGTCGACGATATTTTACGCCTCGTTTTGTTGCCATTGATGGCAAGCCATCCTGGGCTTACATTTTCAGCAACATAATGCATGTCCGTACACAGCGAGAGTTTCTATTGTTTGTCTTCAAGCTTGCCAAATCCTACCATGGCTCGCAAGATCACCGGATATGTCCCCAATTAAGCAGGTTTGGATCATTACGAGCAGAGCCTTCCAACCAGCTCGGCATTTGAAGACTTAAAGCGCCAATTGGATAGAATCTGCAAGATATCCTTCAGAAGGACATCCAACAACTATTTTAATGAATGCCTAGCCGAATAATGTATTAGAGCCAGATGGAGTAACGCATTAGTGACGCACTCAATTTGTGAAGCCCGTTCTCTTGAATTAGTCAAGCAATTTTTCTAAAATTATAGTCATTCGTTTGTTTTCCCATGTACATCTCAACCACCGATTTGCGTTCCATGCGGATAACTCATTTTTGGAGCGTAGTTTTTGCTGCGGGAATGTAAAAACACCTTTATATATACACTGCAATTTGCTGTCATGTGCGTGTCAGAAGTACTTGGTATTGCACCGTGGGTTAGAATTTGTTCCCGTTCCATTCGCGTACGGTGCGCTAGACGGTCGACTACTTAAATGTCTCTAGGAGAGATGTAATTAGTCCAATCTTGTTTCTACGAACTCAGTAGGGAGAGGTATGTAGGATGCTGAAGTTTATTTTCTAGATTCTCCTCTTAATACTGGCTCTTGAAAGTCTGTAAGTAGGACTTCCAGGGATAGTTGATCTTCGAGTGTCTGTCACTTCACGTTCTCCAGCATTTCCGTGAGGCTCTTCTGGAAGACAAATAAATCTACCACCATTCATCCTGCCCATCTTGCATACTTTTAGTACCCCAAACAGTTGTCTTCGATATAGGTCCTCGGTACATGTCACTGCATCTTCATTGATCTCATCCTCGTCGGTCATTTATTTCATTTCAGAGCAAATAATTCATTTCTTCTTGCACTCGACCCATGAAAGTAAAAGGAGTGAAACAAATTCAACCAGGAAACTGATATATGAAGGACATATTTCAACAGTGGTACAAGTCTATTACCTCCACTTTTCTACCTTTAACGCTTCTGAAATTAATGATCCAAACAAACAGAAAGAAAGGTTCATCTCTAGCAAGAAGCCACATGCTAGAATATTTCTGGTATCTCAACTGCAGATTTTTCAGCGCTCATTTAACTTTAGGACTCTGTATCTCTAAATGAACAAAAATGGACTTGTACCACTATTGAAATAAGCCCTTCATATAAAATTAAATTGAAATCCCAAATAAAGCATTAACTTGAGATTAATCTCTAGATACTAAATTATCTCGCAGTATTAAAACATAAGCAACTCGTCTCTTCTGGAGAGATTGAAAAGATTATTTCCTGTTGGTAGCACATGTGTCTAAGTATCTCAAGTGATAATTCCTCCAATATATCTGGTTGCAGTCCAGTAAGAAACTGTCCGTATATGTTAACCATCAGGGTTTGTTTAGTTAAGAAAGGAGCATATACATAGTCTCTAATAATCTCACGTCAATTGCGTACATTGCACTGAAGTGTACGTTCAAGTTTCCTCAACCAGTTTGTCCTCTCTGTGACACAATAATGCGGGGCCTACGTTTCTTACATTCAGTCTTGCGTAGTTTGTTGAGGGTTATTCAATGTCAAAAGAATTCTCTGCTTAAAGATAAAAAACCTTACGCCTAATATTAGGGCGAGAAATTCAATGAGACTTGTGTACGCCTTCTAGTTAATCTGTTGGCGAGATGGCACATCATCGTGAGGCGCACCAAGGCTGGCTACCTTGAGGCGTTGCGCCCATTTCAGCACTGTATCGACGGTTGTTATTCTTAATTTTATTAATAATTGGGCGAGAACTGTAATTTATTGTAGTCTGCATGACGTAAATTTTGGAAATTTATTAAAACAAGTCCTCTGTATTAGATATATGCTATTTACTCACTGTAAGATAACGCCAGCCTTTATCGTATGTTGTTAACATTGTGGTTGTTATAGTCTGAAGTTCGTTTGCGTTTATGTTCCCATGTTCTGTAAATTATTGCCACAAACAGTAAATATAGTGAAATTAATTTCCGTTCAATATATCTAGAATGAGAGAAGTATCAAGAAGCGAAAAAAAGGAGCATTATCAAGAAGCGAGAAAATACAGGTTCCAAGAGTGCAATACTGGTTACTTTTGATTGCATGATTTATCCCAATCCGAAATTTTTGTTCGTAAAGAACAGTCACAATTATGTTATGGATAAAACTGGAAGACTTTCAAAATCCAGCAGTGTGTTACAACCGACAGAAATTTCCAACATTTTCGAAAAGGATATTTCATTTGTGTCTTTTACTCCCGTGAGTCAATGAACATATATTTTCACAAGCTTTAAGAGTTAAATCAGCCTGTCGCAAAGCAGATCGAAACACTTCACGCGTGAAATGTACGAACAACTCCGAAATGATTTACTCCAGTGTGTTAACAAATGGAATATGTGCAACAGCGAACAAAACATCAGTTTCGTTCGTACCGCTCGTTGACGTATTACTTACCCTCCTGATAGCAGTCAAGTGTTCTTAAAATGACAGTTTCCTGCACGCTTACTACACTGACATTGTCGTTGGACACCGTCTCTTAGGATACCAATGGTTAGAGCTATGGTGGTCTTTTAAGTTACGTTTTTCATTCAGCATAAACAATTACAGTATCTGCATTCTCTTTATTCGTAAATGATCTTTTTTTCAGTAATCAGCACATGTTATTTACCTGGGTATGAACTCGAGGACTTATTCAGAAGACACCGAACGGTTTCATAAACACATATAAATCGTAAGTTTTAAGTACTGTAGTATACCGGAAAACACTTACCGGATTTCAGAATACGAAATTTGGATGAATCGTCTTTTACAGACACATAATATTAGGATTATAATTTACGTTAATCGCATTTGGTGAAAGTAAGTTGTTACACATAGAGCTGAATTATTATAAAATACTCAAAATGAATGTCAGAGCACGCTCGTGAATTCCATAATTGGTGTTTTATGGATTGGAAACCTCCTCGTCAATAGTCGTTCGACAACGGTAAATGTCTGCATGGAGGTACGTGTCTAATGGAGGCAAAAGTAAACTAACATTATTAGTGAAGTTGATTAGAGCACATTGTGCTTTCAATAGAGAACGGGACAATGCGTTGTGTCGTCAACAAACCTCGAAGGGTAATTTCAAGCTAAGACAATGAGCGTATTTTCACTTTGTGCGAGGAAGAGTTGTCAGTATGGGACGTTGCCCGCAGAATGGGCGTGTACCAGAGACACGCGCTTTGTTTTACTTGGCCTTGCATAAATCCACAAACGACGTACAAAGCGAGTTTCCAGCAACACAACCGGAAAGAGGTTAAATACAAATGAACTATAATATCGCTTAGAACATGAAATACATCCAGTGTTATACATTAATAAGGTAGTTACAATATAAAATTCGCATTAAATGTTGTTGTTGTGGTCTTCAGTCCTGAGACTGGTTTGATGCAGCTCTCCATGCCACCCTATCCTGTGCAAGCTTCTTCATCTCCCAGTACCTACTGCAACCCACATCCTTCTGAATCTGCTTAGTGTATTCATCTCTTGGTCTCCCTCTACTATTTTTACCCTCCACGCTGCCCTCCAATGCCAAATTTGTGATCCCTTGATGCCTCAGAACATGTCCTACTAACCGGTCCCTTCTTTTTGTCAAGTTGTGCCACATACTCCTCTTCTCCCCAATTCTATTCAATACTTCATCATTAGTTATGTGATCTACCCATCTAATCTTCAGCATTCTTCTGTAGCACCACATTTCGAAAGCTTCTATTCTCTTCTTGTCCAAACTATTTATCGTCCATGTTTCACTTCCATACATGGCTACACTCCTTATAAATACTTTCAGAAACGACTTCCTGACACTTAAATCTATACTCGATGTTAACAAATTTCTCTTCTTCAGAAACGATTTCCTTGCCATTGCCAGTCTACATTTTATATCCTCTCTACTTCGACCATCATCAGTTATTTTACTCCCTAAATAGCAAATCTCCTTTACTACTTTAAGTGCCTCATCTCCTAATCTAATTCCCTCAGCATCACCCGGTTTAATTTGAATACATTCCATTATTCTCGTTTTGCTTTTGTTGATGTTCATCTTATATCCTCCTTTCAAGACACTGACCATTCCGTTCAACTGCTCTTCCAAGTCCTTTGCTGTCACTGACAGAATTACAATGTCATCGGCGAACCTCAAAGTTTTTACTTCTTCTCCATGAATTTTAATACCTACTCCGAATTTTTCTTTTGTTTCCTTTACTGCTTGCTCAATATACAGATTGAATAACATCGGGGAGAGGCTACAACCCTGTCTCACTCTTTTCCCAACCACTGCTTCCCTTTCATGCCCCTCGACTCTTATAACTGCCATCTGGTTTCTGTACAAATTGTAAATAGCCTTTCGCTCCCTGTATTTTACCCCTGCCACCTTCAGAATTTGAAAGAGAGTATTCCAGTTAACATTGTCAAAAGCTTTCTCTAAGTCTACAAATACTAGAAACGTAGGTTTGCCTTTTCTTAATCTTTCTTCTAAGATAAGTCGTAAGGTTAGTATTGCCTCACGTGTTCAACATTTCTACGGAATCCAAACTGATCTTCCCCGAGATCGGCTTCTACCAGTTTTTCCATTCGTCTGTAAAGAATTCGCGTTAGTATTTTGCTGCTGTGACTTATTAAACAGATAGTTCGGTAATTTTCACATCTGTCAACACCTGCTTTCTTTGGGATTGGAATTATTATATTCTCCTTTAAGTCTGAGGATATTTCGCCTGTCTCATACATCTTGCTCACCAGATGGTAGAGTTTTGTCAGGACTGGCTCTCCCAAGGCTGTCAGTAGTTCTAATGGAATGTTGTCTACTCCCGGGGGCCTTGTTTCGACTCAGGTCTTTCAGTGCTCTGTCAAACTCTTCACGCAGTATCTTATTTCCTATTCAATCTTCATCTACATCCTCTTCCATTTCCATAATATTGTACTCAAGTGCATCGCTCTTGTATGGACCCTCTATATACTCCTTCCACCTTTCTGCCTTCCCTTCTTTGCTTAGAACTGGGTTTCCACCTGAGCTCTTGATATTCATACAAGTGGTTCTCTTTTCTCCAAAGGACTCTTTAATTTTCCTGTTGGCAGTATCTATCTTACCCCTAGTGAGATGAGCCTCTACATCCTTACATTTGTCCTCTAGCCATCCCTGCTTAGCCATTTTGCACTTCCTGTCGATCTCATTTTTGAGACGTCTGTATTCATTTTTGCCTGCTTCATTTACTGCATTTTTATATTTTCTCCTTTCATCAATTAAATTCAATATTTCTTCTGTTACCCAAGGATTTCTATTAGCCCTCGTCTTTTTACCTACTTGATCGTCTGCTGCCTTCACTACTTCATCCCTCAGAGCTACCCATTCTTCTTGTACTGTACTTCTTTCCCCCATTCCTGTCAATTGTTCCCTTAAGCTATCCCTGAAACTATGTACAACTTCTGGTTCTTTCATTTTATCCAGGTCCCATCTCCTTAAATTCCCACCTTTTTGCAGTTTCTTCAGTTTTAATCTACAGTTCATAACCAATAGATTGTGGTCAAGTCCACATCTGCCCCTGGAAATGTCTTACAATTTAAAACCTCGTTCCTAAATCTCTGTCTTACCATTATATAATCTATCTGATACCTTCTAGTATCTCCAGGATTCTTCCATGTATACAACCTTCTTTCATGATTCTTGAACCAAGTGTTAGCTATGATTAAGTTATGCTCTGTGCAAAACTCTACCAGGCGGCTTCCTCTTTCATTTCGTAGCCCCAATCCATATTCACCTACTATGTTTCCTTCTCTCCCTTTTTCTATTCTCGAATTACAGTCACCCATGACTATTAAATTTTCGTCTCCCTTCACTACCTGAATAATTTCTTTTATCTCATCATACATTTCTTCAATTTCTTCATCTGCAGAGCTAGTTGGCATATAAACTTGTACTACTGTAGTAGGCGTGGGCTTCGTGTCTATCTTGGCCACAATAATGCGTTCACTATGCTTACCCGCACTCCTATTTTTTTTATTCATAATTAAACCTACTGCTGCATTACCCCTATTTGATTTTGTTTTTATAACCCTGTATTCACCTGACCAAAAGTCTTGTTCCTCCTGCCACCGAACTTCACTAATTCCCACTATATCTAACTTTAACCTATCCATTTCCCTTTTTAAATTTTCTAATCTACCTGCCCGGTTAAGGGATCTGACATTCCACGCTCCGATCCTTAGAACGCCAGGTTTCTTTTCCTGATAACGACGTCCTCTTGAGTAGTCCCCGCCCGGAGATCCGAATGGGGGACTATTTTACCTCCGGTATATTTTACCCAATAGGACGCCATCATCATTATCCATACAGTAAAGCTACATGCCCTCGGGAAAAATTACGGCTGTAGTTTCCCCTTGCTTTCAGCCGTTCGCAGTACCAGTACAGCAAGGCAGTTTTGGTTAATGTTGCAAGGCCAGGTCAGTAAATCATCCAGACTGTTGCCCCTGCAACTACTGAAAAGGCTGCTGCCCCTCTTCAGGAACCACACGTTTGTCTGGCCTCTCAACCGATACCTCTCCATTGTGGTTGCACCTACGGTACGGCCATCTGTATCGCTGAGGCACGCAAGCCTCCCCAGCAACGCCAAGGTCCATGGTTCATGGGTAAGGCGCATTAAATATATCTCCCGAAATACCGTCGTGTATTTTCCAGTATTCATCGGGAGGGAATAGCAACAGCGTGAGACAACGTTAGAATGGTACCTGGATATATGGCATCGGGCTCTCTTTACCGACAAGTGGAAGATTCGTGTAACGTTTACTTACGGACATGAAAGCGGGTGGGAATAGCCAGGTAACAATGCACGTTTCAGACGTGCTGACTCACGGGCCCACCAGATGAGTTGGTCTTTTCGTTTTAGGCCAGTATCATGTATTTATGGCGTGTTTTTCTCATCGCTATAGAGGGAAATTTGTAGCCTGTCCTATTTTGGACACAATCCTCCAGCTTCAAGTGGAGCCCTTGTGTCATCATGTACAAGACGATCATGTAGGATGACACTTTGCCTACCTCATGAACTCCTTCCTTCACGAGGCAGCAAAGAAGCGAAGGTGAAGGCCTGCGGTTTTTACTCACAACAGTCCGGTTGAGCACGTCTGGAACCATATGAAAGCTGAAGTACGTCGTCACAGGAACCATCACCATGCAGTTGATGAAATCAGGAAGACAGCCTTAATGGAGGAGAACGGTCTTCATCAGCAACTCCTCAACCACCAAGACGATACAAGCGTGTCACGTGGCGGAAAATAAGGCATTAAAGTTTATCAAACAGAAGACTCTGAATTCACACGTACCCAGTTAGCATTACTTTGATTACTGTTGAGATGCGTTCAAAAATACGCAGAAGCGACGAAACTAGTTTTCAGACGTTATCAGAGGAAACTACACTACTGGCCAATAAAATTGCTACAGCAAGAAGAAATGCAGATGATAAACGGGTATTCATTGGACAAATATATTATACTAGAACTGATATGTGATTACATTTTCACGCAATTTGGGTGCATAGAGCCTGAGAAATCAGTACACAGAACAACCACCTCTGGCTGTAATAACGCCCTTGATACGCCTGGGCATTGAGTCAAACAGAGCTTGGATGGGGTGTACAGTTGCAACTGGCCATGCAGTTTCAACACGACACCACAGTTCATCAAGAGTAGTGACTGGCATATTGTGAGGAGCCAGTTGCTCGGCCACCATTGACCCGACGTTTTCAATTGGTGAGAGATCTGGAGAATGTGCTTGCCAGGGCAGCAGTCGAACATTATCTGTATCCAGAAAGGCCCGTACAGGACCTGCAACATGCGGTCGTGATTTATCCTGCTGAAATGTAGGGTTTCGCAGGGATCGAATGACGGGTAGAGCCACGGGTCGCAACGCATTTGAAATGTAACGTCCACTGTTCAAAGTGCTGTCACTGCGAACAAGAGCTGACCGAGACGAGTAACCAGTGGCACCCCATACCATCACGCCGGGTGATACGCCAGTATGGCGATGACGAATACATGCTTCCAATGTGCGTTCACCGCGATGTCACCAAACGCGGATGCGACCTTCATGATGCTGTAAACAGAACCTGGATTCATCCGAAAAAATTGCCTTTTGCCATTCGTACACCCAGGTTCGTCGTTGAGTACACTATTGCAGGCGCTCGTGTCTGTGATGCAGCGTCAAGGGTAACCGCAGCCATGGTCTCCGAGCTGATAGTCCATGCTGCTGCAAACGTCGTCGAGCTGTACGTGCAGATGTTTGTTGTCTTGCAAACGTCCCCATCTGTTGACTCAGGCATCTACACGTGGCTACACGATCTGTTACAGCCATGCGGACAAGATGCCTTCCATCTCGACTGCTAGTGATACGAGGCCGTTCGGATCCAGTATGGCGTTCCTTATTGCCCTCCTGAACCCACCGATTCCATATTCTGTTAACAGTCATTGGATCTCGACGAATCGCGATAGGCTACAATCCGTCCTCTACCACAGTCGGAAACGTGATGGAACGCATGTCTCCTCCGTACACGAGGCATCACAACAACGCCTTATCAGGCAACGCCGGTCAACTGCTGTTTGTGTATGAGAAATCGGTTGTAAACTTTCCTCAAGTCAGCACGTTATAGGTGTCGCCACCGGCGCCAACCTTGTGTGAATGCTCTGAAAAGTTAATCATTTGCATATCACACCATCTTCGTCCTGTCGGTTAAATTTCGCGTCTGTAACACGCCATCTTCGTGGTGTAGCAATTTTATTGGCTAGTGGTGAATATGTCGATTAGTGTGTACCGTCAAATATCTCGGTGAAACCATAATAACAGATCCAGAAATATTTAAGGGGAACAGCACAGTCGGCCGAAGTGGCCGTGCGGTTCTAGGCACTGCAGTCTGGAACCGCGAGACCGCTACGGTCGCAGGTTCGAATCCTGCCTCGGGAATGGATGTGTATGATGTCCTTAGGTTAGGTAGTTTTAACTAGTTCTAAGTTCTAGGGGACTAATGACCTCAGAAGTTGAGTCCCATAGTGCTCAGAGCCATTTGAACCATTTTTGGAACAGCACAGCTGAAAAACCGTGTGTACGGTACCATAGTAGTGTAGCAAGGAGAAATGCTATGCGAAAGGTAGCTTTGTAACTTTTATTTTTAGTTATCAGTTTCTTCCTGATTTTATGCGGCCCATCAGGAATTCCTTTCCTGTCCCAACCTTTTTATCTCGAAGTAGCACCAGCAATCAATGTGCTCAACTATTTTCTGGATGTATTCCAATCTCTGTGTTCCTCTACAAGTTTTTATCCTCTACAGCTCCGTGTAGTACCAAAAGGAAGCCATTCCCTGATGTCTTAACAGATATCCCTTCTTCTTGTCGGTGTTTTCCATTTCCTCCTTTCCTCGCCGATTCCGCAGAGCAAATCATCATCGCATATAATTTTCAACATTCTTCTGTAGTACCACAACTCAAATGCTTCTTTTCTCTTCTGTTGCTATTTTCCCACAGTCCATGTCTCAGTACCATACAATGCTGTGTTACAAACGTACATTCTCAGAAATTTCTTCCTCAAATTAAGGTTTGTGTTTTGTACTAGTAGACTACCCTTGGGAGAAACGTCAATTTTTGCCAGTGCTAGTCTATTTTTATGTCCTCCTTGTTTCATCCGTCAATGGTTATTTTGATGAATAGGTAGCGGAATGCTTTCATCTGTTTCGTGATCACCAATTCTGGTTCTAAATTTCTCGTTCCTCTTGTTTCTACTACCTCTCATTACTTTCGTATTTCTTCGATTAACTCTCAGTCCACATTCTGTACTCATTAGACACTTCATTCCACAAAGCAGATCCTGTAATTCGTCTTCATTTCCACAGAGGACAGCAATGTTAGCGAATGTTATCACTGTAATCTTTTCAACTTGAATTTCAGTTCCAGTTTTGAACCTTTCTTTCATTTCCGTCATTGCTTCTTCGACGTACAGATTGAACAGCAGGGGCGAAAGACTGCATGTCTGTCTTACAACCTTTTTAATCCGAGCACTTCTTTCATGGTCCTCCATTCTTATTGTTGCCTCCTGGTTCTTATACATACCGTTTACAATCCGTCTTTATCTGTAGCTTAACCCTATTTTTCTGAGTATTTCGAACATCTTACACCATTTTTCATTGTCGAACGCTTTTTCTAAGCCGACAAATCTAATTATTTTCCTGGATTTTTCTTTAGTCTTGCTTGCATTACCAATTGCAACTTTAGAACTGCCTGTATGGTGCCTTTGCCTTTCCTAAAGCCAAACTGATCATCATCTAACACATCCTCAATTCAATTTTCCATTTTTCTGCATATTATTCTTCTTAGCGACTTGCATGCATGGGCTCGTAAGCTATTTCTGCAGTAATACTGTCCCTTATCAGGTCTTGCAATCTTCATTACTTTTTACTAAGTTTTTTCCGAAAATCAGATAGTTTATCGCCAGACTCATACATTTTACACGTTAACGTGAACAGTCATTCTGTTGTAAATTCCCCCAAGGACTTTAGGAATTCGGATGGAATGTTATCTATCCCTTCTGCATAATTTGATTTTAAGTCTTCCAAAGCTACATTAAATTATTATTCTAATATTGAATTCCTTAACTCTTCTACGTCGACTCATGTTTATTCTCCTGGTAGATAATCAGAAAAGTGTTCCCCTTGATAGAGGACTTCAATATACTGCTCTGTCTTCTGCATTAAACAGTGGAATTCCTATTGCACTCTTAATGTTACCACCCATGCATTTAATTTCACCGAAGGTTGTTTGACTTTTCTGTATGCTGAGTTAATCCTTCTGACAGCCATTTCTTTTTCGGTTTCTTCACATTTCTCATGCAGCCATTTCGTGTTAACTTCCTTCCACTCCAATTTACGAAGGTGGTTTGAAATGTTCTCGGAATCACCACGAGAGGTTAGCGCTAGCGCAATGAGTTGTTCACGTGATATTCATTGGATTGTTGCCTGCAAACACATGCCACGTCAGTGCTTTTGGAAGAGAGCTGTGGCGGTGATGTGACTCTGTTGTTGTTCCCACGTGGTGATTTGCGAAGATGGAAAAGGCCGAGATTCGAGCAGTGATTAAGTATTTCGTAAAGAAAGGTATGAAAGCAAAGGACATTCATGTCCATTTCCAGAATACGCTGGAGGACTCTGCTCCTTCATATTCAATTGTTGCCAAGTGGACACAAGAATTTAAATTTGGTCGAAGAGCTTAGATGATGCTCTGCACAGAGGTCAGCCAAGATGTGTCACTACTCCAGAAATCATTGCAAAAGTGCACAAAATGGAGGATCGCCGACTGAAAGTGCGTGAAACTGCTCACTCTTTCCGTACGTCATCTGAAGGGGTATATCACATTTTAACTGAAGTACTAGAAATAAAAAAAAAAGGATCTGCAAGATAGGTGCAGCGACTCTTGACGCTGTATCAAAAAGATATAAGAATGGGCATATCGGAACAATGTTTGACCCGTTTTAGAAGAAACAAACCACACCTTTTGCGTTGGTTTGTGACCACAGATGGAACTTGGGTGCACTGCTATACCCCAGAGACAAAACAAGAGTCAAATCAGTCGAAACATGCTGATTCTCAGTCACCAAAGAAAGCAAAGACAATTCTTTCTGCGGAAAGGGTCATGGCATCAGTGTTCTGGGATGCAAAGTGGATTCTGTTTCTAGATTATCTCCCCACTGTGCTAATAAGTACTGGAGAATACTATGCTGATCTCCTGGACAAAATTGCAACATAAGATACGCGAAAAAAGGTCAGGATTAGCAAGGAAGAAAGTCATCTTCCGTCAAGACAATGCGCTCCCGCACACATGTGCCGTCACCATGGAAAAATTACACGAACTAAGGTATGAATTGTTCCCACACTCGCCATATTCACCTGATATGCCTCCGTCAGACTTTCATCTATTCCCAAAACTGAAATTTTTTCTTGGTGGACGAAGATCCACTCCAAACGAAGAATTGAATAGCCAGAGTTGACAACTATTTCGCAGTCCTGGAGGAAACTCATTTTCGAGATGGGATCAAGGGACTGGAATATCGTTGGACCAAGTGCATTAATCTACAAGGAGACTACACTGAAAAATAAAAAAGTTTCAGTGATGTAAGTCCTTTTTTTCTGTTCAGTTCCAAGAACTTTTCAAACCACCCTCGTATTTAGTTTCTAATTGACTTGTATTTCTGTATTCCTGAACTTTCGTGAACGTTTTTGTTCTTTCTTCTTTCATCGATCAAGTGAACTATTTCTTCTGTTACTCATGATTTCTTCGCAGCTACCTTATTCGCACCTATGTTTCCTCTTCAAGCTCTCTGTTTGTCTTTTTATGGATGCCCGTTCCGATTCATTGAACTGCCTACTCAGCTACTCCTTATCGCAGTATCTGTATCCTTAGAGAACTTGAAGCGCATCTCTTCATTCTATCACACTTCTTTGTGCGCTGATTCTTCTTGACTAATTACTTAAAATTATGACTACTCTTCGTCGCCTCTAAATTGTTATCCGACTCTGTATCTGCTCTTGGGTGCGCTTTATAATCCAGTATCTATTTTCGTAACCTCTGCTTCACTATGATGTAATCTGAATGAAAGACTCCTGTATGTCCCGGCCTTTTCCCTCTACACCTCCTCCTCTTGTAATTATTGACCAGAGTATCACTAGTTAACAACTGAAATTTATTACAGAACTCAGTCTTTCTCCTCTCTCAATACTAATCACCTAGTACCATGTTCGACAGCTGTTGATGTTACCCTATACTCATCTGACATGAAATCCTGTTCTTCTTGCCATTGGACTTCACTGACGCACTCCATCTCTATACTGAACCTTAGCATCTCCCTATTCAGATTTTCTAGTTTCCCTACGACGTTTCAACTTCTGACATTCAAGGCCCAGACTCATAGAATGTTATTCTTTCATTTATTTATTCAATTTTTTTCTCATGGTAACCTCTCCGTTGACAGTCTCCTCTCGGAGATCCGATTGGGGACTCGTCCAGAATCTTTTGCGAGGGTAGATGATCATCATGACAGTTTTACAATTACAGGCCACATGTCATGTTGATACACGTTATGTGTCTTTAATGCTGCGGTTTACATTGCCTTCTGAATCCTCATGCCGTTGACCATTATTGGTCCTTTAAGGGTAGTTTCCCACTCCTAGCACGAGAGAGTGGCCCTGAACCTCTGACCACATCTCCTCTGCCCATTTTGATAAGATCGTTAGCCTCCATTTCTGTTGATTTTTATTCAAAGTTCAAGTGGTGGTGAGTTCGAACCCGCGACCGCTGACCTGTGCCTACTGACGAAAGACACTACCGTTAGACCAGGCCAGCACACCAGACCGGTAATAGCCGAACATCATGCATTAAGTTTCGTTCGTTAGGCTTCCGTGCATAGCTTTCGGCAACTGTTAAGGGAGGTTATAGCGATTTTTAAACATGCTTAATATAATAAGCTGCAAACAGCATATATCTTTACTGCCAGTGATCCAGTTCGTTGGCTTTTATTTTTGCCAGGAAGCATGTCCACAAAACCCATACGAAACACAAAAATCAAGAATCCTGAATATTAACAATGGTCCGTGAAGAAAAATAGCTGATTCTTTTTCTGTCAGCAAATCACATTCTACAGTTGCTCCAGGAATAGCCTCCTGTTCAGTCAACTAAACTAGCATATCTCTTTTTTTTTCACCAAAGCAAATCTGCATGAGTCATCATTCCTGCTTCACTAATGGAATCTACATCTATCTGAACTGTGTCGCTATTTTCAAGACTGGGTCTCCTATTTACACACAAAAAAAGGAAAAAAAGGAAGCCACTTTGGACTAATGCTTATAGTGTCTTAGTTACTAGTCCGAATCCTTCAGCATTGTGTTATTAGATTCAACTACATTCCATTACCCCAGTTTTACAACAGTTTATTCTCATCTTGCAGCCTCTTTTCAAGTCACTTTATATTGTTCTACCATCTATTTTGTTGTCTTGACAGAATTAGAAAAACAACAGCAAATCGTGAAGTTCTTTCTTCTAGTCCCTACTCTCTGTTCCGTAACGCCAAATAAGAGGACTTGCAGCCAGTGTCCTCAGTTATTGTTGGACATTTTGCACGCTCTGTCTTCTAAATTTTCGCCCTACCTCCTGTACCCCTGAAGTTATTCCTTGATTTTTCAACATATGTCGTATCATCCCGATCTTCTTCTTGGCGGTGTTCTCCATACTCTCCTTTTGTCATCGGTTCTGTCTCTAATCAGTCCACCTTATTTTCAGCATGTATCTACACGAAAAGCTTTGTTTCATCCATATTCCGCTTTTCCCACAGTCCATGTCTCACTTTCATACAATGCTGTGCTTTAAAGCAACGTTCTCAAAAATTTCTTCCCCAAAGTGTGACCTAAGTTGATAATAGTAGACTTCTTTTCCCCAGAAATTCCCTATTTATCTATGCTTGTCCGCTTTTACGTCGTCTTGCTATGCCCATCTAGTAGTATTTTTTTTTTTCCTAGGTAGCAAAATTCCTAAAGCAATTTTTATTTCCATCTTATCTGCTACTCAGTATTAGATTTTCGTTCTTCGTCCTACCGTCAAACCATGTACTGATTAGACTCTCCATTCCACGCCACGTTTATTCACTTTTGCTGAGGATAGCAACGTTTTCGGTGAATATTATGGCTGACATTCTTTCACCTAGAATTTTAATCCCCAAGCATGAGCCATGTACTACCTCCAAAAACTGCTTGCACAACACATGTAAAGTTCAAATGGAGTCCACGAAACACACTTGGACCTCCAATTAATTGCTGTTTATTAAACTGTCCAGCCAAGTCAATATCAATAGCCTTCAAACTGCGATACACAGGAACGCTGCGCCGCCAGCGACGACGCCATGCACGTCGCCTAGGCATTGGAACAAGTGTCCCATAAGTCGGACTTAGCAGCTGAACGAGGCTGGCGCGCAGTTCGAATCGTGGCGGGCATTTGAATGCGGGCAACACGGGCCCTAGTATTACTAGGCCCGTGTTGCAGAAGAATTAAATTCCGGTTGCGCAATGTCGCAGATAAGGCGCGCTGGCACTGACTTGGCGCGCCAGACCGGAAGTTTTGGTCCCGATAAGCGCTACTGGGGTCCAGCTGCGCCGCAGCAAGGAGCGTCATTCGCACTGCGAACGTCGAGGAGTGCGGACGCATAGCTCCGGGTGTCTCGCTGGGCGTTGGCTTGCTACATTCACTTGTGTTAACGTGCCACAGCAATGCCTAGGCGACGTGCATGGCGTCGTCGCTGGCGGCGCAGCGTTCCTGTGTATCGCAGTTTGAAGGCTATTGATATTGATTTGGCTGGACAGTTTAATAAACAGCAATTAATTGGAGGTCCAAATGTGTTTCGTGGACTCCATTTGAACTTTACATGTGATGTACAACCAGTTTTTGGAGGTAGCACATGGCTCACTCTTGCTGTTGTATGGGGCAACCATGCAGATTATGATGGCCTTGAAGCCTTCCCAGATGCAAATACACTCCTGGAAAGTGAAATAAGAACACCGTGAATTCATTGTCCCAGGAAGGGGAAACTTTATTGACACATTCCTGGGGTCAGATACATCACATGATCACACTGACAGAACCACAGGCACATAGACACAGACAACAGAGCATGCACAATGTCGGCACTAGTACAGTGTATATCCACCTTTCGCAGCAATGCAGGCTGCTATTCTCCCATGGAGACGATCGTAGAGATGCTGGATGTAGTCCTGTGGAACGGCTTGCCATGCCATTTCCACCTGGCGCCTCAGTTGGACCAGCGTTCGTGCTGGACGTGCAGACCGCGTGAGACGACGCTTCATCCAGTCCCAAACATGCTCAATGCGGGACAGATCCGGAGATCTTGCTGGCCAGGGTAGTTGACTTACACCTTCTAGAGCACGTTGGGTGGCACGGGATACATGCGGACGTGCATTGTCCTGTTGGAACAGCAAGTTCCCTTGCCGGTCTAGGAATGGTAGAACGATAGATTCGATGACGGTTTGGATGTACCGTGCACTATTCAGTGTCCCCTCGACGATCACCAGTGGTGTACGGCCAGTGTAGGAGATCGCTCCCCACACCATGATGCCGGGTGTTGGCCCTGTGTGCCTCGGTCGTATGCAGTCCTGATTGTGGCGCTCACCTCCACGGCGCCAAACACGTATACGACCATCACTGGCACCAAGGCAGAAGCGACTCTCATCGCTGAAGACGACACGTCTCCATTCGTCCCTCCATTCACGCCTGTCGCGACACCACTGGATGCGGGCTGCACGATGTTGGGGCGTGAGCGGAAGACGGCCTAACGGTGTGCGGGACCGTAGCCCAGCTTCATGGAGACGATTGCGAATCGTCCTCGCCGATATCCCAGGAGCAACAGTGTCCCTAATTTGCTGGGAAGTGGCGGTGCGGTCCCCTACGGCACTGCGTAGGATCCTACGGTCTTGGCGTGCATCCGTGCGTCGCTGCGGTCCGGTCCCAGGTCGACGGGCACGTGCACCTTCCGCCGACCACTGGCGACAACATCGATGTACTGTGGAGACCTCACGCCCCACGTGTTGAGCAATTCGGCGGTACGTCCACCCGGCCTGCCGCATGCCCACTATACGCCCTCGCTCAAAGTCCGTCAACTGCACATACGGTTCACGTCCACGCTGTCGCGGCATGCTACCAGTGTTAAAGACTGCGATGGAGCTCCGTATGCCACGGCAAACTGGCTGACACTGACGGCGGCGGTGCACAAATGCTGCGCAGCTAGCGCCATTCGACGGCCAACACCGCGGTTCCTGGTGAGTCCGCTATGCCGTGCGTGTGATCATTGCTTGTACAGCCCTCTCGCAGTGTCCGGAGCAAGTATGGTGGGTCTGACACACGGGTGTCATTGTGTTCTTTTTTCCATTTCCAGGAGTGTAGATCAAGAAACTGTTGTCGATAAGGAAGACACAGGGGATTCAGAATTACAGTCCGAATCGAGAAAAGTGATCTGTAAGGCTTGACATTAAACGAAGGGGAATGTGCAGGTAACATTCCATCGGAATTTCAAAAATCATTGGAGGAAATGACAGCCAAACAACTATTCAAAGTGGAATGTAGAATCTATGAAACTGACGATGTCGTCCCCACACGCACCACCAGTTGCTTTCCGTTCCTGCACACAACTGCAGAGGCAAAGGGTTGACCTGTGCGGTGTAACGGGCGGCGTACACGCGCCACTACTGTTCTGTAGTCCGTTAAATACAACACGTACGAGGGACACCCTCGTGTACACACCAATATTTGTGGCAGGAATCACTATTATTACATTTGGCGCTCGTGATAACGGTGAAAGTAAGAATGCGTTTGTCAGTCACATCGTGATTACGAACAACTTGCAGGTCAACCTTGCATCGCGAGAAGTGCAATAGCGGCGCGTTTCGTTCATTTCTCGCGTCAAATTCGCGTTCCAAATTCTCGGCATGTATTTGGCTTATTGGATGTAACCGGTTCCATTATTATTGTGATTTCTCATTTTATTGAGTGCGTGTCGAATAATATGGGGTCTACATTTAAAAAAACAATATTTGCACACGGTTTATAATGTCTCATAGTATTTACTTTCTTGAGTCCCTGTCATACATTCAAAGCCGTTTGTCAGTATCTATTGCGTTTCCAGAGATATTGGCTGTGAAACGTTTAGGTAGGACACCGTGTGTATACGAATAGTGTTAACAGTGTTAGCAAAGCTTGATGGAATGAATTCTGAAGTAAAGCGAGGTATACGTTTATATTTTATTATGCATTCTGCTAATTACGTATGTATTGGAGAGTAATTTCAAATTTCATTTATAAGTCTACTTTCCGTTGTAATCACTGACGATGTGTAGAAAGAAATGAGTGCTATATATCATTGTTACAGCTATTATTATTCTGTTCCCTCGATTTCAGCAATGAGGATATGTAATGATCTCAAGAATACTTATGGAAATGGAAATGTAGTCCCATGCTTCTTTACAGAGCGTAGGGGAACGATGCGGGAGACCCGCACCGCCTTACTAGGCAAGGTGCTAATAGAGGTGGTTTGCCGTTGCCTTCCTCCGACCGTAATGGGGATGAATGATGATGATGAAGACGACACAACAACACCCAGTCATCTAGAGGCAATAAAAATCCATGACCCCACCGGGAATCGAACCCGGGACCCCGTGCTCGGGAAGCGAGAACGCTACCGCGAGACCACAAGGGGCGGACTAGACGTTGCGAAAAAATTTCGTTCACTGAATTTCCTACATACGCTTTCCGGTTACGTCACCTGTAATTTTCCAATCCTTTGGCAACTGAGTATTTTCATCAATAGAATCGTTATGCTGAACTCCGATCCATGCTTCTCATAGTTTCTCTTCTTCGTGTTTGTACAAACTAATGAGTCCTTCTACGTAGAGCCAAAAACATTTAGTATGAATACTCATGGAAATGTGAGGTGAGTTAAGACACATTCTCCGTACGTGACTGGTTTGTAGTACTCCTCTTGTACGTGCTTTTTATTTGGTATCTTAGCCTGTGACGATGGCAATCACTGGTTAAATCCTGAGCTGGAGAACGGCCTACTGGCTTTCGAATTAATGAGCTTGTACGCTAGACAACGCATTCTCTCTGAACCTGAGAGTGTTTAAACTTGTGGTACTCGGGTCCTCTCTGTTATTCAAGGCAATGTGACGCCTGCCCGCAATTTGAATGGATTTTATTAAATGTTTGATGTCATCATGGTTAATACATATTCTTGTTTGGATTTCTTTTAGCATTCACTCTTTTATTTTGGGATGAGTATGAGTTTCCTGTAGATCAAAGCCCGAAGAACAGTGACATTTATTCAAAACGTACTGCGGAATTTGAAAACAACAACAATCACTATTGAACGCAATTACTGTTTGCCGTTAAGCATCAGTTCCAGACCTAGACCTGTAGAATGAAGAAGTAGCTACATACCTATCAGCTAAAAATCTATGTATTAACGTAATCTTCCGTCGGTTCTTGGTAGAACAACTTTATAATAAATGAAAAGCACCAGTTTGTTTTGTAGAACAAAACCAAACTGGTACTTTTCATTTATTAAAAATCTATGTATTCAAGAAATCTTGTTCATTCCTTAAAACCGATTCATAAGGTGATCAGAACAACGCATTGTTGCTATATTACTGTTTTGGTTTACAGCTGCTAATGGAAACTTGTTTTCGTTATACGTTAAACCAAGTAAATGTGACACTTCTGAATTAATCAGGTTCTGGGCTACATGACTAATTGCATCGATAACGTTATATTGTCGAAATTCTACGTAATCTTCGCTTAGAATTTTCCAAGTTGGTTTGTACAATGTGTTACTCTGGAGAAACCATCACACTTAAGGAAGTGGACTGATAAGTAATGAGAAAGTTCTCTGCGTAATCGACGAGAAGGACAACACGTGGGAAACATCGGCGAGAAGAAGGGACAGGCGACAGGCCATGTGTTATGACATCAGGGACTTACTTACGTGGTACTAGAGAAGGCTGTAGGGGTGAAAACTGTAGAGGAAGAATCAGATTTCGATATATCCAACAAAAAAAAAAGAAAAAGAAATATGAAAAAGAATCCATGTCATTACTGACCGTGACCCACATTTGAGGTTGTTTGGCCGGTTGGTGCAAGTCTTTTTACTTGACACCTCTTTGGCGACTTGAGTGTCGATGATGATTAGAAGAGCACCCAGTCCCATAGCCGATAATGTCTCTGACCAAGGCCAAAATGGAACTTCGGACATCCTGGTCTACAGGCAACAAAGTTAATGCAGCGTTTATTGCACATTGCGGCGTAGTATCACTTTTTTCTTATTTTTCCAAAAAAATTTCAGTAGCACAAAGGGAAAGATTACAGAGGAAAAACAGGGACGAGAAAACAAAAGACTATCCAACGCTCTGTCTTTGGAAGGTAAGATTCAGCATGTTGGCAAAGAGTTATCGAAATCGAGGAAGTTGCAAGCAGGACCAGTAAGCCGTGGACATTAACTGGCGAAAAGCGAATGGTCATCATCTTCGTCAGTAACAACAAAAATTTTCAAAGTGACCACCCAAACATGTAATCGTATTAGTCTTCGTCTTCGGAAAGAAGGAATTAGCCGGCCGCAGAATTATATCAGTGGAATACAGAGCTTCAAAAGAACTTACGAAAAAAGCCAGTTGCCTCCTGAGACTCGACCAGCTTCCTAGATGGCCACGACAAGTAAACCGGTGCTGCGTATCTAAAAACACACATCTGAGTTTGTGTCACCAATCCCGATACGATATAGAAGCTCGTTGGTGGAAATGAGATTCCTGACCACCCCGTGCCTGCAGGAAGCCTCGACCATTGATAGAACCGGGAGGCAGATGTTGGTTCGTTCAATTTTCCAGCATATTCCCGGTGATAATTGTTCAACGGAATTGTGGCAGGGAATCTCTTCCCAGCAGGTCAACCAAACCTCGATTGTGAGAACTGGCCGCTGCAATATGTCTGCCGCCACATTGCTCACAGCAAGGCAGAAGATTCAAATGTGTGTCTATTTAAAATACAGATGATCAACGTCAACAGGGATATCAAGACACGCTGCACTCGCTAAGGTCAATAGCCGAGACCTAAAGGTATATAATTGCTCATTGGTTATCAATAGAGTGCTCGGAACGTGTAACACAGACGCCTTCCTCTCAATGTCAGGAGGGACCTATCTGCAGAGAAAAAGTAGCTTCGTCACAGTCTCGTATGGAAACCTGAAGATATGACGCTTCCATATAAAGTTACCTGAGAACTGCTTCAGTTTCTTACCCAGGAGGGCGGGAAGTGTATCCAAAATTCGTACTGTCTGAAGAAGAGTAAGAGAGCGTCGTTCTAATTTCCATATTGCTCCTGGATCTTGCCAGTAACCGATTTCCAGAGCTAGATGGCGAACTGCGGAGTGGTTCCAACGAATAATGGAGGACATTGGGCCGATTCTTACTCTGAAATGAGGAAATTAGCACATTCGTGGTGGAAATCCTGTCAGAAAATTTATGAAAGAAGATCCTAATTTACAAGCTTTATATTATTAAAATATATCAATCGAGACCTTTCAGGATTTCCTTCACAAGTCAACGGAAGATTCGTGCTGGTATACAGAGTGTCCTAGGGGAAACGATCAGTATTCAGGGGTATGGCAGGAACGATCATTTGGAGCGAGAAAGACCATAAACATGGGCTCTAAAATAAGTACGTGAAGAACTATGAGCACTGGTTCTGTAGAAACGTGTTTTGCAGTAGAAGATGAACAAGTGTTTGTAACTGCTAAAGTATACACTTCAGAACCCATGTTTATTTGAAATTTTCTTTCTCTTATCGGTCCGTACTAGCTACCTCTCAAAAAGTAAAAAGCAAAGAGCTTACAGTATAAGAGATTTATTTCACTGTATCGAAGGTGAAGAACCGCTCATAGCTCAAAGGTATGGATTTTAGAGCTCTTGTTACTAGACTTTTTGGCTTCGAATGATTGTTCCCATCATATCCTTGAAAATTGATCATTACTACTAGGACACCCTGTGTAATGTGGGTATAGAACGAGTGGACACACTCATTCCGGCTATGGCTACTGATACTGAAACTATGGGAACACCTAATTTCTGAATGACACATAGGATGCTGTGTACCAAATTATGATTTAAAAACAACGCTCACGCAAAAATAAAGTTGAAGTAAACCAATCTGTACGTAGAGCAAGCAATAATGGAAACCGAAGTGTAATTTAGAAAAAGGAATTGAAATTCAGGAGAACAAATGAAAGCTTTATCGGTTAGTCAGTGACATTACAGGCTGATTAGAGATGTCAAAGGGCTTGGCAGACTGTTGAACAGAAAGCCCACCGTCTTAAATGCAGCGCACTGTTGAAGGTAGCAAAACTAAATCTGCTGACGCTATGATAATTAGATTGGCACTTTGGACACTGTAAGTCGCAGACGAGTTTGGCGTTTGAGCAGCATAATTATTGCCGACCATAGATGAATGGACAATATAAAATTTACACTTGCTGTAGAACGGAAAGTTTTTCTCTAAATAACAAAAATAAAAATTTTGACATCATACGTAATATAAGGAAGACTCTCTGACAAGGCACTTGAATTTGCGCGATCAGTAACCTGATTCGCTAACTTCAATGCCAATTAAGTCAGAAACGGCGCAACGTTTTCAATTTTTCTTAACCGTTATTTGTCATTGTAGCCGATATAACCATATTGAGATATTCAGCAAATGTTTAGATGATTTAGATTGTTCTCATTTATTGCTCGGTCTCAGTTGCACATTTTTAATTAGGTCACATGTTTCACTCACACTGGATCGTCTTCAGACGTAAGTTGTTGCGTCAGCAACCCGCTCTATTCTACTCAGAACCGCATATCAGAACGCATCCTCCCCTGCAAGCTTTTCAGGCTTTTTGTGACGACCGTGTGTAGTGAAAATCTAACACAAGGAAATAATACTCCAATGTCTCTCCCACCTTCTCATACAGCGCATCCTTAAAACAATATTCCAGTTCCTAATGTCTAACTCATCGTATGCCTGTTACCTCTTCCAAGTACTATAAGGTTGCAGTTCTCAATAAGCCCATCAGCACACCACTTGGACCAAATAACTACTCACGGTCCACCTCAATCATCTTGCTCTTTCTTTAAGTAATCTGTATTTCGACCAATCTAATACTGTTCTCCTTCTTTCCCCATCTCTAACTAATCATATCATTCCCACATTCCTGTAGCAGACAATGTCTATAATTTATTTCGAATTTTCTAGTCTATCAGTCAATATGTTTCCGATATCTCCCATGCTTCGTCCTTTGTGTAATATTACTTCCCAGAAAGGAGAGTTCTTTCAGTCCTTTAAACGGCCACATATCCTTCAAGAAAACACACTTTCCACCTCTTCCATGTTTCAGCTGAATGCCATAGTCGCATAATCCCACAAAATTCCTCTATCCCTTTTTCAGTAACCTACCGGTTTTCAGTCGCACTACTACCCAGCAGCGCACATCGTCTCCAGCCCTGAGATATTATTATATTATTAAACCAACCAGCACAAATTTCATTCAGTTCCCTTATCCAACCTATAACCACCAAAATGTTTCCCATATTCGTCTCACAAGCACTTTCAAGGTCATGCTCCCATGAACTCAATCCATCTATCTGTTTACGACTAACTGTGCTCCAAGTATGCGAAAACACTTTTTAGCCGACATGTGGAAGCACAAATATAGACATCCATACAGCTTGGCTCCGCGTTCTGGCCCTTGTGGGCCTATCAGGACCAACCAGTTGCAGTGTCATCCTTTGACAGTGGAGTCAGTGGATTCGTTACGGAGAGCCTGGAGTCGGCACACCGTTCTCCCGTCCACTATCAACTTTCTTGATCTTGTAGCGGCTACTTCTAACACAAATTTCTCCTTGGTAGGCATCACGAATCTGGATGGACACCATTCCATTAAAGAAAACTCCCAGGCAGTACGGGGACCCGTAGTTTGCCCATCCACATAGTGGCTAGACATGCCGCCCGCTGAGCTACTGAGACACACGACGCCAGCCTTGGAAATCATCAATACAGCAAATTTATCCACTAATACCTCAAGTTTTCGTCTTTAACACTTTGAGTTCCAGCCGCTAAGAAAAATTTTGGGCCGTGAAAGCCAGCCACTTAAGCTAACACTAGAAACGTTACTGGGAAAGTTGTGTTCGATACATCGTAAAGGCTAATGCACACTAAAAAAGGTGAAGCTTCAAGTTTAATTTTTCATATTTATTTTAGTTCTTTTATTTATTACGGATGTTATAAAATAATGGCAAAAAGATAAGTGTGCTTCCAAAAGAGTTTGAGTTCATTTGTTCAAAAATGGCTCTGAGCACTATGGGACTCAACTGCTTTGATCATCAGTCCCCTAGAACTTAGAACTACTTAAACCTAACTAACCTAAGGACATCACACACATCCATGCCCGAGGCAGGATTCGAACCTGCGACCGTAGCGGTCGCACGGTTCCGGACTGCGCGCCTAGAACCGCGAGACCACCGCGGCCGGCCAGTTCATTTGTTGAGCAGTTACATACGTAGCTGTTTTTTTTTATGAAAAAATATGAAGTATTCCAGCCCACATACATGTATGTTGCATTCAGGGAAATACGAATATGTTTCTTTCTTGCTTTTTGCCAGTAAATTGTCTCATTTTCTTCAAACAAATCTAAAAACATTCATCTGTAAAGGAATCTGGATTAAAACAAGTATCGGTATGAAAAATATTAGAGAAAAAAAATTGTAGCTGAAATTGACATGAATATGAATTTTCGCCGGCCGAAGTGGCCGCGCGGTTCTGGCGCTGCAGTCTGGAACCGCGAGACCGCTACGGTCGCAGGTTCGAATCCAGCCTCGGGCATGGATGTGTGTGATGTCCTTAGGTTAGTTAGGTTTAACTATTTCTAAGTTCTAGGGGACTAATGACCTCAGCAGTTGAGTCCCATAGTGCTCAGAGCCATTTGAACCATTTTTAAATATGAATTTTCTTCAGCCAGTTCTAATGAGATATTTCTACCTCCGACATAGAATCACTGAGTACTTTCCCACTCAACAAACCTGACATATTTGTAGTAGAATTACAACAAACTGCAAAATCTTACTAGTACAGACACGAAACTCACTATAAAGCGAGCAGACATTGCCTCCATCAGTCGTGACAACACAACTTAAGTTAGCTCTGTTTCTTTAAAATAATACTAGAAGCTGACCACAGAAGCCATCACCTGCCAAGAATCAGATAGCGTGACATCCGTACACTGTTCTCATACGAGAAGAGTCCAGCGTTCGGGCAATAGGTGACTCACACCTCGAGAAAATCGCGTCCCGAGCTACTCATTGGATCGGTTTTTTGAACATAACATTGTTTCAGAGTTATACACTGGTTTGTCACCAAAGTGTAAACGTTTTGAACTGCACCACTATTCAAAATATCCTTGTCTCTACTCAGTCCAGAATGAGATTTTCACTCTACAGAGGAGTGTGCGCTGGTGTGAAACTTCCTGGCAGATTAAAACTGTGTGCAGGACCGAGACTCGAACTCGGGACTGCTTTCACTTTGAAGTGCTATACCAACTTTTTTGCTCCTTTTTTTGTTGATTTCGTCTTGTTCGTTATAGTTGGTTCCTTTTCTTCGGGGCGAACGGCCCATGACGTACGTTTAAATTCTTCGTTGACCCAGTCACTCACTTTCCTTACTGCAGAGGACCGCTATCGCTCTGACCGAACACGCTGAGCTACCGTGCCAGCTTTTAGAAAAATCTAATTTTGTTCGTTATAGTTCGTTGCATTTGTTCGTGGAGGACGCCCCTGACGCCCGATGAAGTTCATTTTTGATCCATTCACTCAGTTTCTCTAACACAGAGAGCAGCTAACCCTCTGATGGAACACGCTCAGCTACCGTGCCGGCACGACCTGAGTTACACAAGCACAACTCACGCCACGTCCTTATAGCTTCACTTCTGCCAGTACCTCGTTTCCTACGTTCCAAACTTAACAGAAGATCTCCTGCGAAACTTACAGAACTAGCACTCCTAGAAGAAAGGATATTGCGGAGACATGGCTTAGCCATAGCCCGCAGTTGCCCGCGAAAGGCAAAAGTCCCGAGTTCGAGTCTCGGTCTGGCACACAGTTTTAATCTGCCAGAAAGTTACATCTTCTTAGTCTTTTGCTGGTGGTCTCTCTCTCAGTTTTTCACTATTTCATTATTTGATTACAGTGATCATTTCATCTCCGTCATACATTTATCTTTTTATTTTATTTATCTCTTTGTTTTTGAGTCATCAGTCTTCTGACTGCTTTGAAGTGGTCTGCCACGAATTTCTCCCCTGTGCCAGCCTCTTCATTTCAGGGTAGCACTTGCAACCTGCATCCTCGATTATTTGCTGCGTGTATTCCAGCCTCCGCCTTCCTCCACAGTTTTTAACCTTCTATGGTTTTCACCCTCTACAGCACCCTCAAGCATCATTGAAGGTATTCCGTGATGCCTTAACAGATATCCTACCATCCTGTCCCTTCTTTGTGTCAGTGTTTTCCATATATTGCTCTCCGCGCCGATTCTCAGCAGAACTTATTCATTCCATACCTTACCAGTCCACCTACTTTTGAGCGCTCTCTTGTAGCACAACATCTCAAATGATTCGATTCTCTTCTTCTCCGGATTTCCCACAGTCCATGTTTCACTACGATACAATGTTGTGCTCAAAACGTACATTCTCAGAAATTTCAAAAAAAAAAAAGGTTCAAATGGCTCTGAGCACTATGCGACTTAACTTCTGAGGTTATCAGTCGTCTAGAACTTAGAACTAATTAAACCTAACTAACCTAGGGACATCACACACATCCATGCCCGAGGCAGGATTCGAACCTGCGACCGTAGCGGTCGCTCGGCTCCAGACTGTAGCGCCGGCCACTCTAGCCGATTCAGAAATTTCTTCCTCAAATTAAGGCTACTAGTGGACTGTCTCTTGACAAGGAATGCTCTTTTTGCCGGTGCTAGTCAGCTTTTTATGACCTCCTTGCTCCATTCGTTTCCGATTGTCTAGGTAGTAGAATTGCTTAACGTCATCTGCTTCGTGACTGCCAGTCCTGATTTTAAGTTTATCATTGTTCTCTTTCCTGCTACTTCTTATTACTTCTGTCTTTCTTCCATTTACTCTCAATCTATATACTGCGCTCATTAAACTGTTCATTCCATTCAAAACATCCTGTACTTCTTCTTCACTTTCAGTGAGTATAACAATGTCATCAGCGAAACCTAACATTGATATTATTCCACTACGAATTTTAATTCCAATCCTCAACCTTCTTTTGTTTCCGTTATTGCTTTTTCGATGTACAGATTGAACAGTAGGGGAGCCTAACCGTAATTTTCTTAGATTTCCAAAATCTTGCACCATTTTACATTGTCGAAAGATTTTTGGAGTCCGACAAATCCTGTGAACGTATCTCTAGTCTTGCTTTCATTGTCGAACGCTACGTCAAAACTGCCTCAAAAAGCTTTACCTTTCCTACAGCCCATATGATCGTCATGTAACACATCCTCAATTTTCTTTTCCATTCTTCTGTATATAATTCTTGTCAGCAACTTGGATGCATGAGCTGTTAGGCTGATTGTGCGATATTTCTCATACTTGTCTGCTCTCGCAATCTTCGGAATTGTGAAGATGGCTTTTTTTTTCGAAAGTCCGATGATATATCGCCAGATTAATACATTCTACACAGCAACACGAACAGTCGTTTTGTTGCCACTTCCACGAGTGATTTTAGAATTTCTGATGGAGTGTCTTAAGTCTTCCAAAGACGTTTTAAATTAGGATTGATACTTCAGCCACCATCTCTTCTATATGCACCACTGTTTCTTCTTCTATTATTTCAATTTCTCCTCGCAGTAGAGTCCTTCCATATACACTTTCGACTTATCCGCTATCTTACAACCCTCGCTTTTAATTTCGCCGAAGGCTGTGTTAACTTTTCTACATGCTGTGTCAATCCTTCCCACAATCCCTTTCATTTTAGATTTCCTTGCCGGCACCGGTGACCGAGCGGTTCTAGGCGCTTCAGTCCGGAACCGCGCGACTGCTACGGTCGCAGATTCGAATCCTGCCTCAGGCATGTATGTGTGTGATGTCTTTAGGTTAGATAAGGTTTAAATTTTAAGTTTTAAGTTCTAGGGGACTGATGACCTCAGATGTTAAGTCCCATAGTGCACAGAGCCATTTAAACCATTTAGATATCCTTAACTTTTTCGTTCAGCGATTTCGCCTTAGCTTCGCTGCGGTTCCAATTTATTTCATTTCTAAGTTATTTGTATTTCTGTATTCCTGGATATCCCAGAACATTTTTGTACTTCCTTCTTTCATCGATCAACTGAAGTATTCTTCTATCACCCATGGTTTCTTCGCAGTTACCTTCTTTCTACCTATGTTTTTCTTTTCGACATTTGTGATTGCCCCATTTGAGAGATGTCCATTCCTTTACAACTGACCTGCCTCCTGAGCTATCCTTATCGCAGTATCTATAGCCTCAGACAATTTCAAGCATGTCTACTCATTCCTTATAACTCCAGTATCCCACTTCTTTGCGCATTGATTCTTCTTGACTAGCCTCTTAAACTTCATTGTTCTCCTCATCACTACTAAATTGTGATCTGATTCTATATCTAGTCCTGGGCATTCCTTGCAATCCAGTATCTGATTTCGAAATCTCTGTCCGACCATAACGTAATCTAACTGAAAATTTCCCGTTTCCAAGTATACCTTCTCCTCTTGTGATGCTTGAACAGAGTATTCACTATTGCTAACTGAAATTCATTGCAGAAATCAGTCTTACTCATCTCACATTCCTAGTTCCAAGCCCATCCCATAATCATTTCTTGTATTCCTTTCCCTACAAGCGCAGTGCTGTCCCTATGGCTATTAGATTCTCATATCTCTTTATACACTGAATTACTCGTTCAGTATCCACGTATACTTTATCTCCCTCTTCCTCTTTGTGTTGCGACGTCGGCTTGTATGACTGGACTAATGTTTTCGGTGTTGGGTTGCTGTCTATTCTGATGAGAACCACCTTATCAACTGTTCAGTAACTCACTCTCTGCCCTATCTCCCTATTCATGACGAACCCTTCTCCCGTAATACCATTTTCTGTTGTTGTTGATATCACCCTATGTTCACCTAAGCAGAAGTCCTTGCCTTCATTCCATTTCACTTCACCGACCCCACTATAGATTGACCTTAGCATTTCCCTTTTCAGTTTTTCTAGCTTCCCTGCCACGTTCAGACTTCTGACATTCCATCTTTTTGTTGTTACTCATTCTTTTTCTCATGGTCACGTCCCTCTAGGCCCTCCCCTCTCGGAGATCCGACTGGGAGAATACTCCTGAATCCTTTGCCGGTGGGGAGATAATGATGACCCTTTTTCTAATACAGGCCACATGGGTGCATTCCCTTATCCAATCAATATTCAGCAAGGTGACTCCAATATCTGTCTCACATGCACTTTCATGCTGCCGTGCTCATGAACCCAAGTAATCTAGATGTTAGCCGGCCGGTGTGGCCGAGCGGTTCTAGGCCCTTCAGCCTGGAACCACGCGACCGCTACGGTCGCAAGTTCGAATCCTGCCTCGGGTGTTGATGTGCGTGATGTCCTTAGGTTAGTTAGGTGTAAGTAGTTCTAAGTTCTAGGGGACTGATGACCACAGATGTTAAGTCCCATAGTGCTCAGAGCCCTTTGAACCATTTGAAACTCATCAAAACCGTCAACCTCGCCATTTCCAAGTGAGCGATTGCTTGGCTATTAGGTAAATGTAATTTCTCTCTAACTTTATAAATTCTGTGGGTTATTATGCACACAGTAATAGCCAAGATGTATTTTCATACATAGATATGATAACGGAAATAATAAATAATGTTTCAGTTGAATGAGTATTTCATCAATTTGACGTAGACTTTGTCTTATGTCAAGGCAGATTACTGAAGGGATATACAGAGTCAACGCAGGAGGAGCAAGTGCGCCTGCAAAATGTATCGAAATATAGAGAGGAAAGCTCTTAGCTAAGACCGAAATGAAGATTAGAAATTGTTAAGTTGCCTAATTTCATAACAAACGACCTATTGTTCCTTGTGTTTAAAACACTTATTTCTGATTTTCCGATGGTGGGTTTGTTTATCTATAAGTAACACAAAAGAGTTTCAAATCTTCTCTACGTAAAATATTTACAACTAAGACAAATTTAAACTAAAAATAAGTAAAAATAAAATGTACAGTTTAGAATTAAGATTAAAGCGTAAAATAATCAGAACTTAAGCACGAGTTTAAGCCTTCCCATCACTCCAAAAGGCGCTGACGAATGAAGCAGTAATAATAATGTCGTCTGAAGTAACTTACTTGTCAGACCGGACTGTATTCTTTTAATAATTTCATATCACATTATCGATTTCAGATCATTCTGATTCATAAATCGAAAATCAGTTTGTATATATTGCTACCGTTCGCAGACAATGTATACGAGCATAAACCACTGTAATGCTACCGTCTAAACTCCAGCGCGTCTCCATCGCACCAGCAGTAACGGAATATCATTTCATAGCGTATGGTTCCCAGGCTGAATGGTAATTCACACTCAATGTTCTGTAATGTAGTCCATAACTTTTAAATATACCATAGTACTGGATCTACATTTTAAGCTTATTTTTAGTTCTGCTTAATTAAAACTTTGTCTCTATTTCTACCCGGATGGTGAATGCTTCCCTGAGTAGCTCGTAAATTACAGAGATGAAAGTGATATGTATCGTACTGAAGTTTTACAAAGACATCCTACGAACTGGTTTTGAGAACTGTGAAAATTGCTGGTCCCCAAATATAAGAACACGGTGGATTACATGCCATGAGGTAAGGTTCTGTAACTGATAGCAAAAACGCTGCCAAAAAAATGCAGATTGCATTTTTGTCTTTGATGAATCCTAGGAAGAGAAAACTGAACATTTCTTGGTCAGCTGTGATGTCAACGTACCATTTATCGGACACAAACATTCATAGAGTACCGTAACTCCAGGATAAATGCATGAGCTGTAGAAGAGTTGGCTAGAGCAGAGTTTCCTGTTAGTGAGTTGGGGAGGGGGGCACAGGAGGGGGGAGTGAGGGCGCAGGTCTGGTTGACCCGGAAAACTCTGCAGGAACTATAGCGGTGGCATGTCGCGGCCGCACGACACAACCTGGTCATAAATATGGCAGCCGCAGTCTCAGCTAGCGGTACCGGCCTTTCTGTGTACACGGCCGGTGTTGCGGTAGGGTGGCAACTCGGCTAAAATTATCGTCGAACAGCTCGCCCACCGCTTACTTTCATGTTGTTTTGCACAACACACTAAACGTGGAGCTTTTTTCTCCAGTTCGTGTCTACAACCACCATGAACTTATAAAAAGAAATCATATCTCTGACTCTCTGTCGAGGGTAGCAAATTGTTTCATTCCAAAACACCACTGGATAATGATAATCATATGGTCATTTTCAAGTGTAATTCAAAGAATGTCGAACGGTCTGAAGTAAAATTAAGGCCAATGTTAGGGACATGAGTAATCACGATGTTGAATTGCACTATGAAATATATACAGTACTTAAATTTAGTGGGAATTAACTACTGTAACATCGACAAAGATATTAGTTTACTTTTTTTACGGTTAATTCAATTTCACTAGAGACAGCCGATCGACAGCAGAAGAAAAATCTCTTGTACCAAAAGAGTTGGTTGATTGGCGGATGGGACCAAATAACGAGTTCATCGGTCCTATCGGATTAGGAAATCATGGGTAAAGAAGTCAGCCGTCCACTTCCAAAGGAACTATTCCGGCATCTGCCTGAGGCAATTTAGGGAAATAACGGAAAAACTAAATCAGGGTGGCCGGATGCGGGTCTGAACCGCCGTTCTCCCGATTACGAGTCGAGTCCAGTGTGATAAGCACTGCGGAAACATCTCTCGGTACCAAGTATATAATGAATGTGCTAGAATGATGAACAATACAGTAATGATTAATGTATATTGGATAAACATTTAACATCAACAGGTGATTCTATAAAAGAGACACGCCTGAACAGCCACCCTAGTTAACGCGCCGCTCCTGGGACAAGGGGTTCAAATGGCTCTGAGCACTATGGGACTTAACATCTGAGGTCACCAGTCTCCTAGAACTTTGAACTACTTAAACCTAACTAACCTAAGGACATCACACACATCCATGCCCGAGGCAGGATTCGAACCTGCGACCGGAGCAGTCACGCGGTTCCAGACTGAAGCGCTTAGAACCGCACGGCCACATCAGCCGGCAAAACGGTAGCTCACCACTGCCTCATCAGTAAGCATGGAACGAAATCCGAAGGTAATAGTGCTGAACTGTCAGCGTCTAATTTCTGTAACAATGTAATCAAGGACGTGACACAAATTAGAATTCCGCATATTAAAGTCGAAAGGAACAAAAACATTAATTCAATGAAGGCGTTGGATGTGGGAATTGGTTTTGTAAATTTGGGAAAAACTGTCAGAAATTTACACTGTTTTCTGTGCTGCCTTGCAACGTAACACAATTGTTGACAAAAATACATTGTTTTGATGTTATTTCATTTAAGAAAAGTATGAATAACGTATTGTGGTCTAGAATAAAATTTTCACTCTGCAGCGGAGCGTGCACTGATATGAAACAACCTGGAAGAATAAAACTGTGTGCCGAACCGAGACTCGAACTCGGGAAGTGTGCCACTCGGGGGCAACTGCTCTCTAGACTGAGCTATCCAAGCAAGTTCGAGTCTCGGTCCGACATACAGTTTTACTCTGCCAGGTTGTTTCATATCTGTGCACACTCTGCTGGAGAGAGAAAATTTCATTCTGGTAACATCCTCCAGTCTATGGCTAAGACATATTTCCGCAGAATCCGTTCTTCTAGGAGTGCTAGTTCTGCAAAGCTCGCAGGAGAGCTTCTGTGAAGTTTGGAGGGTCATCACTTCAGTCTCGAAGTTGGTCGTAGGTTGTGTTCCAAAAATGAACAGCATAGAGACAGAAGTGATGATACTTTCTGCAGGACATGGCCATTATTTTGCAGAAAAATGCTCAAGCACGTACAGTGCAAGATGTTACTGATTTGCTTGACTGATGGGGCTGCTAAGTTCTCTAACACCTACTGCATTCCCCTGACTTAAGCCCTCGTGAGTTCGACTCGATTTATAAACTGAAGGAAACACGTCACGGCATTCGCTTCAGAACTGCTACAAATTCGTCGGGCAAGAGACCGCGCCGCTCTAACTGTCAACAGAACTGGCACTGCTACGAGTATCCTACGACATCGCTGGCACCGGGCTATACACAATGCTGATGACTACTTTGAAGGTCAGTAAAACTTTGAAACACGTATCTATTTTGTACGAGCTTAAGAAAAAGAGTTGCCACTATTAAAGTTACAACCATCATATATATATATATATATATATATATATATATATATATATATATATATAGTGACCGGGCCAAATATCTCACGAAATAAGCGTCAAACGAAAAAACTACACAGAACGAAACTTGTTTAGCTTGAAGGGGGAAACCAGATGGCGCTGTCATTGGCCCGCTAGATGGCGCTGCCATAGGTCAAACGGATATTAAATGCGTTTCTTTAAACAGGCACCCCCACTTGTTATTACATATTCGTGTCGTACGTAAAGAAATATGAATGTTTTAGTTGGATCACTTTTTCGCTTTGTAATAGATGGCGCTGTAATAGTCACAAACATATGGCTCACAATTTTGGACGAATGGTTGGTAACGGGTAGGTTTATTAACTTAAAATACAGAACGTAGGTACGTTTGAACATTTTATTCCGGTTGTTCCAGTGTGATACGTGTATACCTTTGTGAAATTATCATTTCTGAGAACGCATGCGGTTACGTGATTACCTGTAAATACCACATTAATGCAATAAATGCTCAAAATGATGTCCGTCAACCTCAATACATTTGGCAATACGTGTATCGAAATTCCTCTCAACAGCGAGTAGTTCGCCTTCCGTAATGTTCACACATGCATTGACAATTCGCTGACGCACGTTGTCAGACGTTGTCTGTGGATCACGATAGCAAATATCCTTCAACTTTCCCCACAGAAAGAAATCCAGGGACGTCAAATCCGGTGAACGTGCGGGCCATGGTATGGTGCTTCGACGACCAATCCACCTTTCATGAAATATGCTATTCAGTACCGCTTCAACCGCACGCGAGCTATGTACCGGACATCCATCACGTTGGAAGTACATCGCCATTCTGTCATGCAGTGAAACATCTTGTAGTAACATCGGTAGAACATTACGTAGGAAATCAGCATAAATTGCACCATTTAGATTGCCATCGATAAAATGGGGGCCAATTATCCTTCCTCCCATAATGCCGCACCATACCTTAACCCGCCAAGTTCACTGATGTTCCACTTGTCGCAGCCATCGTGGATTTTCCGTTGCCCAATAGTGCATATTTTGCCAGTTTACGTTACCGCTGTTGGTGAATGACGCTTCATCGCTAAACAGAGCGCGTACAAAAAATCTGTCATCATCCCGTAATTTCTCTTGTGCCCAGTGGCAGACTGTACACGACGTTCAAAGTCGTCGCCATGCAAGTCCTGGTGCATAGAAATATGGTACGGGTACAATCGTTGTTGATGTAGTATTCTCAACACCGACGTTTTTGAGATTCCTGATTCTCGAGCAATTTTTCTACTACCGATGTGCGGATTAGCCGTGACAGCAGCTAAGACACCTACTGGGGCATCATCATTTGTTGCAGGTCGTGGCTGACATTTCACATGTGGCTGAGCACCTCCTGTTTCCTTAAATAACGTAACTATCCGGCGAACGGTCCGGACCCTTGGATAATATCGTCTAGGATACCGAGCAGCATACATAGGACACTCCCGTTGGGCATTTTGATCGTAATAGCCATACATCAACACGATATAGACCTTTTCCGCAATTGGTAAACGGTCCATTTTAACACAGGTAATGTATCAAAAAGCAAATACCGTCCGCACTGGCGGAATGTTACGTGATAACACGTACTTATACGTTTGTGACTATTACAGCGCTATCTATCACAAAGATAAAAAAGTGGTTCAATTGAAACATTCATATTTCTTTACGTACTACACGAATATGTAATAAAAATGGGGGTTCCTACTTAAAAAAACGCAGCTGATATCCGTTTGACCTATGGCACCGCCATCTAGCGGGCCAACCATAGCGCCATCTGGTTTCGCCCTTCAAGCTAGACGAGTTTCGTTCTTTGTAGTTTTTTCATTTGATTCTTATTTCGTGAGATATTTGGTCCGGTCACGTTCAATGGACCACCCTGTATATATGCCCCACAACTCCGCCTAAGTCACTGGATCAGTTTCAACCAAACTTGGTATGGAAATCATCCTACCTAATAAGGAGGTGGGGTGAAAAAGCGGTGTACCTCACGATGCGCGAATACCAATATCGTAGTCATCTATTACTATTTCAGAATGAGAGCAGCGCAATAGACTTTACACATAAATTCAAACGTTTCCTCGCTTGCGACCCCCACAAAACAATCTAAGGAAGGATATAATCAAAGGAAAACACTTTATCGCTTGCTACGTTTTGCTGTTCATGCATGATACATAACGCCTTAATTCATTACTTGTTTGCTATTAACTGTATTGGTAACACAATTTCAAGAGAGTATTCACATATATTGCTGGATGTAGCAGAAAAATTATATCATTATTCGACATATAGTTGAGGAGATAGGACATCATAGCCACAGAGATGCGTGGGAAACTGCCGCATCTTGCAAGACATTTTAGTTTGGCTAAAATGGCTCTGAGCACTATGGGACTCAACTGCTGGGGTCATTAGTCCCCTAGAACTTAGAACTAGTTAAACCTAACTAACCTAAGGACATCACAAACATCCATGCCCGAGGCAGGATTCGAACCTGCGACCGTAGCGGTCTTGCGGTTCCAGACTGCAGCGCCTTTAACCATTTTAGTTTATTACTTCGGTGGTACTAACCATTTTCGAACAATTTTCGCAGACAGTATCCAAATTTGACTGTGAATGTACCTACAAAAATACATCATTGCACGAAACATAGTTCAGAAGATACTACCTCAGAAGCGTCGACCTCTTTGGAAATGAATGCAGGGGAAATTCGCTAGAGATACAAAAGAAATATGTGTACAAATACGTGTGAAGTATGATAAGGATATATCAGATACATTTCACATGTGCATACGCAGGCAAAGACACACGTAGAAAGCTCATCCTCAACCTCTAACGATTTCAAACAGATTTAGTACAACAGTCTCCTACTGGGGTCAGTGTCATAACAGTGTGAGGGGAGGGGCGAGGAGTAACTGATGGTTAGACAGTAAGGGAGATGGAAAAGATGGGTACAGATAGGGAAGAGAATGAAATGAACAGAGAGAGGAGTAGGGGGTAATGGACAGAGAAATGGGAGAGGAGATGTACCGAGAAAGGAAAGAAGAGGAGATGGATAGGGGGAAGAGATAAAGATAGGGGAAAGAGGAGACAGATAGGGAGGAGGAAATGGATAGAGAAGGGGAAGAGGAGGAGACAGACAGAGACATGGGGCACTGAAAGGGTGGAAGAGGAGATGGACAAAGAGAGGGGGAGGAGCAGTTGGACCGAAAATGGCGATTTGAGGAGGTGGACAGTGAGAGGTATGGAGGAGATGGACAGAGAGGGGGTGAAGGAGGAGATGAACAGAGAGAGTGGGAGGGAAGGAGGGGATAAACTAACAGATGATTGGAATAATTAACGACGTAGGTGAGCATCTGTTAACCACAGACACACGCTCAGACATACAAACACACAGACATGCAAGCACATACACTATAACATCCAGAAAATATTATCTATATTTTTATTATCTCGATATTGTAGCGGTGATACGCTACGTACTATCTCAAAGAATGTGAAGTTCAAACAGTAACAGACGTACCGTAAATTCCATTACACATTCAAGAATACCATAAGTTTGACGTGTTAATTTAATGGCTGTGACAATCCTAGCTACCAGGTCGATGGGAGTATCGACCGGAGTCTCGTAAATTAGGCTCTTCACACACACCCCCAGGAAGAAAAATTCATTGTTCTCATATCTGGTGACAGAATTTTCCTTGAAACTGGACAACCGCTAAAGATCTATTGTCGTCCAAATGAAAACCAATTACTTTGCAACGAGCCACCTTAGAGGATTATTCCCGTACATATAAACGCTCAGAAAGTATCCCCGAAAGGGCTGCGACATTTTGTCAGTGGAATTCTTGTTCAGTGTGTATAAGGAAATATGTCAGTATTCATCATCTAGTGAACTACTTTCGTTTGCTCCCTGGGCCACATGCGAGACAGTGGGAGCAACAGCAGTTGTAAATGGACTGCATTAAGAGGGAGGACGGTAGCGACGCGGCGACTTTTGCTCCACTTGCTGCAGATGGAACACTAAACGGCGCCGAGTTTGCGCGCGACACCCCGGCGCGGGCCGTCGCGCTCGCCGGCGCCCACCATTAATCCTGCAGCGCGGCGCGGCGGCGGTGATGCATAGGCCGGCCTCACGCAGCGCAAGGCACAGTGGAGTCTGGCAGGTGGCACCCGCCCGTCTACCAGTGCGAGAAGGCAACGGGGGGGGGGGGGGGGGGGCTGGAAGGATCTGCCCGGATTTATGGCTCGCAACGTGCTGCGCGGCGCCCTAAGCGAGACTTACGTCGCCCGCCCACATACAAAGTCAGGTTCACTTAGATCTCCTTCCTTTTGCAGATTCTTATTTCAGTTTACCCCCAGAATCCTACAAAGAACTTCGCGTTACCTGAAGATGTAACTGTAAACTACGAAACCGATTGTGGTTTCAAGTAAGGGACCTTACATGCGACTGTTTGCGGTTTTCATGCCGCCCGTTGTGGCCGAGCGGTTCTAGGCGCTTTAGTCCGGAACCACGCTGCTGCTACGGTCGCACGTTCGACTCCTACCTCGGGCATTGTTGTGTGTAATGTCCTTAGGTTAATTAGGTTTAAGTACACTACCGGCCATTAAAATTGCTACACCAAGAAGAAATCCAGATGATAAACGGATATTCATTGGACAAATATATTACACTAGAACTGGCATGTGATTACATTTTCACGCAATTTGGGTACATAGATCCTGAGAAATTAATACCCAGAACAACCACCTCTGGAAGTAATAACGGCCTTGATACGCCTTGGCATTCAGTCAAACAGAGCTTGCATGACGCGTACAAGTACAGCTGCCCATGCAGCTTCAACATGATACCACAGTCCATCAAGAGTAGCGACTGGCGTATTGTGACGAGCCAGTTGCTCGGCCACCATTGACCAGACGTTTTCAATTGGTGAGAGATCTGGAGAATGTGCTGGCCAGGGCAGCACTCGAACATTTTCTGTATCCGGAAAGGCCCGTACAGGACCTGCAACATACGGTCATGCATTATCCTGATGAAATGTAGGGTTCCGCAGGGATCGAATGAAGGGTAGAGCCACGGGTCGTAACAAATCTGAAATGTAACGTCCACTGTTCAGAGTGCCGTCAACGCCAACAAGAGGTGACCCAGACGTGTAACCTATGGCATCCCATATCATCGCGCCTGGTGATACGCCAGTATGGCGATGACGAATACACGCCTCTAATGTGCGTTCACCGCGACGTCGCCAAATACCGTTGCGACCATCACGATGCTGTAAACAGAACCTCGATTCATCCGAAAAAATGACGTTTTGCCATTCGTGCACCCAGGTTCGTCGTTGAGTACACCATCGCATGCGCATGATGCAACATCAAGGGTAACCGCAGCCTTGGTCTCCGAGGTGATAGTCCACGCTTCTGCAAACGTCGTCGAACTGTTCGTGCAGATGGTTGTTGTCTTGCAAACGCCCCCATCTGTTGACTTAGGGATCAAGACGTGGTTGCATGATCCGTTACAGCCATGCGGATAAGATGCCTGTCATCTAGACTGCTAGTGATACGAGGCCGTTGGGATCCAGCACGGCGTTCTGTTTTACCCTCCTGAACCCACTGATTCCATATTCTTCTAACAGTCATTGGATCTCAACCAACGCGAGCAGCAATGTCGCGATACGATAAACCGCCATCGCGACAGGCTACCATCGGACCTTTATCAAAGTCGGAAACGAAATGGTACGCAATTTTCCTCCTTACTGGAGGTATCACAACAACGTTTTACCAGGCAACGCCGGTCAACTGCTGCCTGTGTATGAGAAATCGGTTGGAAAATTTCCTCATGTCAGCATGTTGTAGGTGTCGCCATCGACGCCAACCGTGTGTGAATGATCTCAAAAGCTAATCATTTGCATATCACTGCATCTTCTTGCTGCCGGTTAAATTTCGCTTCTGTAGCACGTTATCTTCGTGGTGTAGCAGTTTTAATGGCCAGTAGTGTAGCTCTAAGTCTAGGGGACTGATGACTTCAGAAGTTAAGTCCCATAGTGCTTAGAGCGCTTTTCATTCCACAAGAGAATCATACAAGTTTCATCAAAACTACGCTGTCCAGTCACGTTGATATGACCACCATTCAAGAGTCTCAGTAACTTCCATTTGCAGGACGAACTGCTACGAGACGAGAAGGTAGAGAGTGAATGAATTTCTGGAAGGCCACATGTGGGGCCACAGCGACTCCCTTTCCGTGTCCATCTGCTCTAGGTTTATCGGTTGAGGATCTAAGGCGCAAACAGCTTGATCGAGATGGACAGACAGATTCTCGGTAGGATTTAAATCCGATGTGTCTGGTCGCCAGGGGATTGGGTTAATTCAACCTCGTGCTCTTCGAAACATGTACGTACGCTGCGAGCTGCGCACACGTTGCATTGTCCCGCTGGTAGATACCATTGTAGTGAGGGGCCGATGTGGCCCCCAAGTACAGATTCACACCTGTGTTGATACGTCGTGCCTTCCAGAATTAAAAGATCACCCTGGGAATGTCACAAAAGCATTCCCAAAAACCTAGGGGCTTCCTCCTTCGGCCCTGAGGCTTCCGACGATTGTAGCAGGGCGTTTGCTTTCAGACATTTCAGGCCCTAAAAGCCAATAGCCACCTGTACGATGGAGCATAAAACGTGATTCATCTGAAAAGTCCACCCGTCACCACTCAGTGGATTGAATCGCATTCCCTGTTAGACCAGATCGATGGTTGGGTCCTTACACACCGTCATCCAGGCAGGAAATAATCACCACGCCACAAATGCAGGCCGGTCAGGGCAGAATTATGCTATGGGTTACATTGAGTTGGGCTTCCATGGGATCTGTGGAGGTAAACGAAGGTTTCAATTTAAATTTCTCGCGTATTTCCGCAACTGCTATTGTAATTTTTCATTTATTTTATTAATTTTCGAGTTAACATCCTGTGGTAGTGTCATTGGAGATACGTTGGCTCAGATTGATATTGTCCCTGTTGCGAATACTGGTAAGATTTGACGGAAACATCCAGAGAAGAAAACGGTACAGCTGGCCATAGGGCTACTGTTGTTGCGCAAATGTCGAATTGTTCTGTGGAAGAACTCAACGGATACTTCACGGGATACCGAACCTTATCCAAAACAATGGAATGGCAATTCTGCATCATTTGCCCTTTCTCAAAACCCGCGTATGTCAGTAGGTTTCCGCATATGTTGCCCGTATCTTCGCTATCATGACTGCCCATTCGCCTCTCTTCCAGTTACATTCTTTCCTCACTGTGTCACGTGCCAAAAACACCTTCAGAAGACATTCATAATGTTTTGGTTCATCAGTTTACATAATTAAGATTGTAATGAACCCATACAGCATAAGTCCTTGTCGCACTTTTCGGGCTCTTTTACTCTTGCTTTTAATTGTGTACCTTCCACTTCTCCCAAGCGGTAAATAGTCCCAACTTCGTAAATGTCGACCAGCGGGAAGATTGAAAAGATCCAAACATTTTTTCCACGTAGTTACACAAGAAGCAATGTGCAACCAATACGTCAAACCCACAGTAACGTCCAGTGCTCGACAATATTACAGCTTACCGTATATTCCAACGAATCCATACATATAAAAAATAGGAATATATATAACAGCTCAATATCTCCAGAATTTATTTACAATTAAAAATAAATATAAAAATTTTTGAAACTTGTGTCAACGAATGAGGTACTGCAGTAGTTCAGTAACGTAATTAGCTTTCGGCAAGGGCAAATTCCGAATCTTCCTTTCTCACTCTTGTCAACTGTAACCAGTATTCTCTTCTCAAAGACGTAGTCTTATTTTCCCCATTTCGTTCTTTCGATATATGTTATTGCAGAACTAAAATTATATTCGGTTGAATATATACTGATCTCATTACGAACACATTGTCATATAACCGTCGGTTTGCCACCGTTGGACTGACTGAAGTACTGAAATACTCGAGAGCCGATTTCCCTGACCTTTGTGTACGTATAGAGCACCTGACGCGTGCGGTGACTCGTAGCGCGAGTTATCGCAGTTTCCCGCTAACACACATCGCTACTTAGGGCGCGAGGCGATTTTATAGAGACGGGAGTGAGCGGTTTGATTTGCGTGCCGCGTGGCGGTGCTGATACAGCTCCCCTTCACGCTGTGCGCTGATTAGATTGGGACTAACAGAATGCCCGCCACTCAGAGATGAAGATCACGTCTCGTGAGCATTTCAGAAGAATTTGTAACACTGTTGTGAAAATAATATGTTTCACTTGCTCCCAAGTGTTAGCGATATCGCATTTCACTTGGTGAATAACCCACTCAGAAAAAAGAAATTATTCAGCGTAATGTTAAGAGCCTGATTCTTAGAGGAACGATGAAAATTGATATATTCTTTCCCAAAATCTTTTGGAATATACCAATCATAGATCATGCTGATGAATTTAGCAGCTCGTTTACTGGCGCTATAAGAAGATACTTGCGGGTAAACAAAAAAATTGCATGTTGCTATTGGCTGATATTTTTTTCGGAGCTTTGTGATTGGAGTTCACCCTCAATAAACCAGAAGTTTTCTGTCATTCTTTTCTGGGTTATTTTATGGAGTCGCTAGTTAACTAATTGTCATCGCAACATTTTCGTCTACTTTCTGTATTCTACCGGAAAAATACGTCGAGCTGTATGCCTATGTCTTGAGTACTGCTATGATTCATTACGTTCGTGCGTTAAAACCAAAATGGCGAATTTTCCGAGTGTATGTTTCTGAGATACTTCGTTTATATGATATTTCGGAAATGAAATTCTCAAACTTTTGGGGCAGGAAGCATACAGACCGCATTTTCAGTAAAACAGAATGTACTACTGCGTATCTTTGAAAGATTTTCCAACGGTTTTTAGACACAGCCAAGAATATGGAAAACGATTATATCAAACAAATACGAAAGTTAATCAACGGAATTATGACATTAGCTGCTAAAACAATGGGAAAAGAGGAAAATTTGTGCCGGGCCAGATATGTGTAGTTCTGTGACGATCAAAGTTGTTGTTAGGACGCTCTGTCATCATTTTATTTTCACGACAAAACTTTTTTTTTCTTAGTCATTAGCCATATGAGCGGTCTGATGCGGCCCGCCATGAGTTCCTCTCCTGTGCCAACCTCTTCGTCCCAGAGTAGCACTTGCAACCTACATCTTCAGTTATTTGCTGGATGTATTCCAATCTCTGTTTTCCTCCACAGATGTTTCCCTCTTAACTTCCCTCTAGTGTCATGGAAGTTTTTCCGTGGTGCCTTAACGGATGTACTACCATGCTGTCCCTTCTTCTTGTCACTGTTTCCCATATGTTCCTTAGCCCAACGATTCTGCGGAGAACGTCCTCATTCCTTATCTCATCCATTAAAATACGATGTTTTGCTCCAAACATACTATTCTCAAAAACTGCTTCTTCATATGGAGTCCTATGTTTGATACTTGTAGACTTCTGTTTGCCAAGAATACGTTTTTTGCCACTTCTAGTCTACATTTTATGTCCCCCTTGCTCCGTCTGTCCTGGGTTATTTTTCTGCCTAGGTGGCAGAATTCTTTAACTTCTCCTTCATGGCCACCAGTTACAATATTAAATTTCTTGTTGTTTTCATTTCTTCACTTCCCACTACTTTCCTCTTTCTTTAATTTACTCTCAACACATATTCTGTAATCACTAGATCGTTCATTCCATTCAGCGGATAGTGCAATTCTCCTTCACTTTCACTGAGAACAGTTATGTCACCAGCGAATCTTTTCACTCATATTCTTTCGCCATGAATTTTAATTCCATTATTCACACTGTCTTTTATTTTTGACATTACTTCTTCGATGTAAAGGCTGAACAGTAGGGGCGAAAAACTACATCCCTGCCTCACACCGCCGGCAGGTGTGGTCGAGCGGTTCTAGGCGCTACAGTCTGGAACCGCGCGACCGCTACGGTCGCAGGTTCGAATCCTGCCTCGGGCATGGATGTGTGTGATGTCCTTGGGTTAGTTAGGTTTAAGTAGGTCTAAGTTCTAGGGGACTGATGACCTCAGAAGTTAAGTCCCATAGTGCTCAGAGCCATTTTTTTGCCTCACACCCTTTTTAATCCGAGTACTTTGTTCTTGGTCTTCCAGTATTATTGTTACGTCTTGGCTCTTGCACATATTGTATATTACCTGTCTTTCCCTACAACTAATACCTAATTTTCTCAGGGTTTCGAACATCTTGGGCCACTTGACATTGTAAAACGTTCGGTCGCAGGTTCGAATCCTGCCTCGTGCATGGATGTGTGTGATGTCCTTAGGTTAGTTAAGTGTAAGTAGTTCTAAGTTCTAGGGGACTGATGACCTCAGAAGTTAAGTCCCATAGTGCTCAGAGCCATTTGAACCATTTGTAAAACGTTTTCCGAGGTCATCAGAGCCAAAGAGCGTGTCTTGATTTCGTTTTAGTCTTGCTTCCATTATTTACCACAGCGTCAGTAGGCTACTACCTCTCTGGACCCTTTACCTTTTCAAAAGCAAAATTGGTCGCCATCTAAAGGATCCTCAATTTCTTTTCCATTCTTCAGTAGATAATACTTGTCAGCAACTAGGAAGCATGTGTTGTTAAGCTGGTTGTGTGATAATTCTCGCATTTCTCGGTTCGTCCACTCAATGGAATTCTGTGGATAAGGTTTCATCAAAAGTCAGATGGTATATCACCAGTCTCATACAGTTTACACAACAACGGGAAGAATAGTTTTGTTGCCACTTCCACCAATGATTTTACAAATTCTGATGGAATGTTACCTGTCAATTCTGCCTTATTTGATCTTAAGACTTCCAATGATCTTATAATTTTGATTCTAATACTGGATCGCCTACCTCATCCATATCGACTCTTCTGCTACAGCATCATCAGGCAAGTCTGCACCCTCATAGAAGCACTCAATGTACTCTTTCCACCTATCCGCTGTCTCCCCTGCATTTAGCAGTGGAATTCCCATTGGACTCTTAATGTTACCACTCTTACTTTTAGTTTCAGCGAAGGTTATTTTGACTTTTCTGCATGCTGACTCAGTCCTTCTGACAGTCATTTTGAGATAGGCCCGTTCGCATCAGAAGTCAGTAGATCGTATCCCTTGTTTGTTTTCCCTCCGTTCGCTTGGTGGCGCTCTTGCACAGCGGCCATCTATTTTAAATGTATGTGAGGCAGGCTAGTGTGGAATGGGCAGTCACGAGGGGATGAGGAGAGAGGTAGCTGGTTGGGGCAAACGTCTGTTGTCACATGCTGGTGATTCATGTATTGAACGATTCCGTCTGAAGCAACTGTTGCAACGGGAACAACTCTGATTATGATTAGCTAATACCTGTGCTCTGAAATATCACCTCTTTCCTATTGGTGGGCCGTGCTATGTGATCTACTTGGAAGTGTTCGTGGGCTCTGTTGTTAGTGATTCTTCCCTGAGTTGTGAATTTGTGCTTTCCAGGAAGTACGAATCCACCGTAGTGTCGTATGTATCACTTATAGATACGTTTGAGCCTTCAGTGGGTACCCTGTGTTGCTTTACTGAAAGATTCTTACCTGGTCACATCTGTTGGTGTAACAGGTGTATTGGCAGACAGTACTGGCAGAAAATTTATTTGTTGGCACCCTAGCCGGCCGCGGTGGTCTCGCGGTTCTAGGCGCGCAGTCCGGAACCGTGGGACTGCTACGGTCGCAGGTTCGAATCCTGCCTCTGGCATGGATGTGTGTGATGTCCTTAGGTTAGTTAGGTTTAAGTAGTTCTATGTTCTAGGGGACTGATAACCACAGCAGTTGAGTCCCATAGCGCTCAGAGCCATTTGAAGCATTTTTTTTTTTTTGGCACCCTGGAGTGTTGTAAGGCGAGATTCCTCATTTGATTCTTAGAATCTGACCTTTATGTAATTAACAGGACAAGGATTTCAACCTGGAAGGGAAGTTAAAATTGTTGTTTAGTAACTACTCAAGCTATGTTGTACCGCGACTGCCAGCCGCTGTGCCCAAGCGGTTCTATGAGCTTCAGTCCGGAACCATGCTGCTGATACGGTCGCAGGTTCAAATCCTGCCTCGGGCATGGATATGTGTGATATCCTTAGGTTAGTTAGATTTATGTAGTTCTAAGTCTAAGGGACTGATGACCTCATATGTTAAGTCCCATAGTGCTTAGAGCCATTTGAACCACTTTTTGTACCCCAGCTTTGTTAACACACTAATCCTTGGTTCTCGCCTGTGTTGAAATTGTAGTATTCTTGAAAGTCATAGTTCAGTCTTTTAATCGCTGCTTGCCAGGGTTTGTTGTAAGTGGAAGCGTGCTAGACCCACAACCCAGAGCTTCATGGATCGTAACCACGCTCTTCTACCAACTGGGCTCGATATAGCCAGGTTAGCAGGAATTCATGAAAGAGCACGGCCCCACGTTACGTCATCCATTATTTGCCATGTGATTCACATTTATTAAACATTTAGAAAAATATAATTGTAGCAAAATGATACTAGGGCTTGGACAATAGTTTTGGATTATAGACCCAAGATTTAACAACGACAGCAAAGTAGTAATAGGCTACCACAATGGTTTTGAATTACATACCCAAGATTTACCATGGTATCTTAAGAGACCTGAGAAATTTACAGCGAAAGTTTTTGAAAGTGAAATTAACAACGACTAGCACAAATTTAGTACAGATAAAATTTTAAAACCCCAAGCTAACAAAATGCTTTTAATTACAGACCACAATTTTTGAAGATCAAATGTAGCAACGGCTACCACAAATTTAGTAAGAGATATATTGTTTAAACATTGTAAAAGTCCCAAGGTAACAGAATGACATGTGATCCATACACTTATTCTCCTGGTCACCGAGGTTTCTTCCGATTTGCAGGAAGACTCTTTTGGTGCCAGTGACCCATCAAGGAACGTCCAAGAGCTAACGGATGACACAATCTGGTAGGAGCTAAATCCATTCCCTGTATGCCTCCTGGTCGCATTCTCGCTCTTAACAATTCTTCCCTTCTGTTCATATGTGCTCAGCTCAACCGAGAATCTGTTTGCAACTGCTTGGATTCAGAGAGTTCCGTTTCATTGTTGAACTATGGATGGTATTTGGAATATGATGGTTTATGTAAAATGCCTCCTTTATGCCCTACTTCGCAGAGATGTCGGCTGGTGAACCAGTAAGGGTCGAGGTGAGTGAGAAATTATCTATTTGTAACTTTTCTTCGCCTATTAAGTTAATCGTTGTAGGGAATTGTTTGCCACCTTGCTTCCTGGTTATGACTTTATTTAGTGGACTGGTTTTGTGCTCGATTTTGTAAGTAAGACCTTCTTCTTCAAGTTTTGCCTTCATATAGCCGTTTGTTGTTGCCATACTCTTATCAATGACAGTTCGCTAGGCAGCTACTGAACATCTTAGGGAATTACCTTGACATCCTCACTAATCAGTTAGGGGTAACGGCCGAAATCCAGTACAAGATTCATTTAAGTGATGGTGTCCTAATTCGACCAGGTCCATGTCGATTGTCCCCCCACAGATAAGGTAATTGCGACAAAGTGTTAACCACATGCTTAGGGATGGGGTCATTATGCCGACCACATCACTTTACGTTTCCCCCTTATTTCTGGTCCCTAGCTGATAAGGCGAGGATTATAGGCCAGTTGGTGATTAAAAGGCGTTTAATCAAAACGTCATTCTGGAATCTGTGCCACTTCCTGACCTGCAAAATTGTTTCACACGATTTTCTGGAGTTTGTTACTTCACGGTGCTTGATCTTAACCAAGCCTATTAACAGTTACCGTTGACCGTCAATTCTAAGCATGTTACTTCATTTTGTACTGATTGGAACCTAAATGAGTTTAAACGGGTGCCCTCCGGTTTATGTACTGGGGCTGCATCGCTGTCTCACCTGCTGGATCATGTTGTGGCCGACCTTAAGCTCAACTGCGTTTGTAACTACCATGATGATGTTGTATATATGGATTAACGGTTAAGCCGTCTAAGGTTACACTGGCTACATGGCATATGTCTTTCTTGGGTCATTTTGTGTCTAGCGCTGGGATTAGAACTGATCGGGATAGTACCTCAGCCTTACATGTTTTCGTCCCTCAAGGAATAGGAAAGGGATAGCTAGTTTTATCGACATTGCCAATAATTTACGAAAGTTGGTTGCTAATTTTGCTCTGCTCGCGCCGCTCTTAATAGCAGAAATAGAGAGAGAGAGAGGCCTTTGTTTGGGGGGAAGAACCAGCAGGCTGCTTTTGAGGCTGTCAAATCTGCCTTGAATAATCCCCCGGTCTTGGCCATACCGGATTTCGAGAAATGCTTCATTATCCAGACTGACGCTTCTAATGCTGGTGTTGCGGCCTTGCTCCAGAAGGAATGAACCAGGGAGAGGCATCCTATCGCTTATGCATCAAGGAGCTTTACTCCTGCTGAATTAAGGTATTCCTTTTATGAGTGTGAGGTCTTTGACGTTCTCTTAACCTTTGAGAAATTGAAATTCAATCTGTAGTGCAGGGAGTTTGATTTGGAGATAGACAACCAAGCCTTAAGCCGGGTCTTTGTGTGACCTAGAAAGGCCGCTTCAGAGTTCGACGCTCTAAGGGATCTGACAACCAGATGGCTGAAGCACTTAGTCGCATGTTTAAGGAAGGTGCTGAGTGAGGAAGACGATGTCCCTCCTCGTCCGTGAATCCTGTTTATGGGGTCTTGGCCGAGGTACCGGAGCTTTTTACCGACTTTAGCTGCAAAAAGCTTAGGACCCTCTTTTGGGACCCATTAGAGAATGTCTGCTGGCCAGAGAACAGGTACCTGGATATATGTTGAAGAAGGGCATAGTTTCCCGAGAAGCTGGTTAGTTGGTCAATTTGGGGGACGGGATCAATCAGCGAGGTCATCGGTCCCATTGGGGTAGGGAAGGACGGGGAGGAAGTCGGTCGTGCTCTTTCGTGCATTTGCCTGAAGCTATTTAGGGAAATCATGGAAAACCGAATCAGAACGGCCGGACACGGATATGAACTGTCGTCGTCCCGAATGCGAGTCCATTGTGGTAAGCACTGCGCCACATCGCTCAGTGTCGAGAGTTCGGAAGATCTGCTGATGTTAGGATTTGTTTGCTTGTGGATCGCGTTCCTTCCATTTTTATTACATTCATGATTCCTTGCTTGTGGTATTTGGGGCTTCACAATAACATCGCTAAAATGTGGCAACACCTGACCTGGCCATCATTATATATCGATATCCGCATAGTGAGGCAATGCAAGAGCTGACAAGAGCGATGATTATCGCACAATCATCTTAACAGCTCATGCAACCAATCATGCTGATAAGAATAATACACAGAAGAATGGAAGAGAAAACAGAGGGTGTGTTAGATGACAATCAATTTGGCTTTACGAAAGGTTAACGCACGAGAAAGGCAATTCTGACGTTGCGGTTGATAATGGAAGCAAGACTAAAGAAAAATCAAGACACGTTCATAGGATTTTTCGACCTCGCAAAACCGTTCGATAATGTAAAATGGTGCAAGATGTTCGAAATTCTGAGAAAATAGGGGTAAGCTGTAGGGAGAGATAGGTAATATACAATATGAATAAGAGTCAAGAGGGAACAATAAGAGTGGACGACCAAGAACGAAGTGCTCAGATTAAAACTGATGTAAGACGGGTACGTTGTCTTTCGCCCCTACTGTCCAATTAGAATAATGCAATGATGGAAATAAAAGAAAGGTTCAGGACTGGGGTTAAAATTCAAGGTGAAAGAATATCAATGATGCGATTAGTTGATGACGTTGACATCCTAAATGAAAGTGAAGTAGAATTACGTGATCTGCTGAATGGAATGAACAGCCTAATGAGTATAGAGTATGGACGGAGAGTAAACTGAAGAAAGAGGAAAGTAATGAGAAATGAGAACAGTGAGAATTTTAACATCAGGATTGATGGTCACGAAGTAGATGAAGTTAAGGAATTCTGCTTCCTAGGCAGTAAAATAACGAGTGACGGACGGAGCAAAGGAGGACATCAAAAGCAGACTAACAATGGCAAAAATAGCATTCCTGGCCAAGAGAAGTCTACTAATATGAAAAATTGGCCTTAAATTGAGGAATAAATTTCTGAGAATGTACTCTGGAGTACAGCATTGTATGGTAGTGAAACATGGACTGTGGGAAAACCAGACAGAAGAGAATCGAATTATTTGAGATGTGGTGCTACAGTCTAATGTTGATAATTAGGTGGACTAATAAGGTAGGGAATGACGACGTTCTGCGCAGAATCGGAGAGGAAACACTGGAGAAGGCACTGGATGATATGACATCTGTTAAGACATCAATGGAATGACACTGTAGTGGAAGACAGAAGACAGAATACACCCAACATATAATCGAGGACGTAGGTTGCTAGCGCTACTATGAGACTAGGAGAGGAATTCGTGGCGGACCGCATCAAACCACTCAGAAGACTGATGGCAAAAAAAAAAAAAAAAAAAAAAAAAAAAAAAATCTATCACGCATTTCACTAGTACTCATTATTATCCTCAGTCCTCTTTGCCCGAAAGAGTGAACAGAAACCTCAAGGCCGCTCTCATCACCTACCATGCCAGGTCTTCGACCAAGTAGGATGGCTCGCACCTTCCGATTAATTTCGCTTTTAATTTTTTTCAGCACGAAGCGGTGAAGGCTACCCAGGCCTCCTGAATGTGTGCCTATTCTCTTAAATCCCTTCTAACCAACTTGTGGAGCATCAACGGTCTTTCGTCTCATGATATAAATTCGGAGACTATCTAACTGATTTGGAATAATGCTACGTACACTATTGAACTTGTTCACCACTGTCAAATCAAGTGCTACACCCAGGGGAGGCAGCCGTTCCATGCTAAAGCTTGGGTCAGAGCTTTTGTTCGTAACTTCAGTGCCGGTGGTGGCAGCAATGCTGTCGTTTCTAGCAAGCTCGCTCCGCATTTTGTGGGCCGTGCTACATCCTTGGGGACCTGAGCCCAATTGTTTTGATCCACAATCTTGTCGCCATTAAGACATGAGGGTGCACGTCAGCCAACTCAAGGAAGCGAGGTAGGACTCCTTGTCTTCCCTTCCCTGCGCTTCCTGTTCATTTCATTCCTAAGTGATTTTTATTTCCGTATTCTTGAATGTCCCTGAACGTTCCTGTATTTCCATCTTTCATCGATCAGCTGTAGCATTTCTTCACTTACCCATGGTTTCTTCCCAGTTACCTTCTTTGCAGCTATGTTTTCCTTTGCATCTTCTACGATTGCCCTTTTCAGAGATGTCCATTGCTCTTCAATTGAACTGTCAACTGAATTGTTCGTTTTCGCTATATCTACAGCCACAGAGAATTCGAAGCGTTCCTCTTCGTTTCTTAAGCCTTCGGTATCCCGTGTGCGTGCGCCTTTTTCCTTTCTGACTCTTAAACTTCAGCCTACTCTTCATCACTGCAACATCGTGATCTGAGTCTATATTTGCTCCTGCATACGCCTTTCAATCCAATATCTGAATTCGGAATCTCTGACCTTAATGTAACTGAAATATTCCCGTAGCTCCTGGCCTCTGCCAAGTATACCTCCTCCTCTTGTGACTGTTGAACAGAGTATTTCTAGCTGAAATCTGACGCAGAACTCAATTAGACTTTCTTCCTCTCATTGATACTACCAAGTCCATATTTTCCGTAGCCCTTTCTTCTACTCCTTCCTTAGAACCGCATTCCAGTCCCCATGACTGTTAGATTTTTATCTCCATTTACATACTGAATTGCCAGTTCACTATCCTCATATACTTTCTCTGTCTCTTCATGTTCTGCTTGCGACGTCGGCAAGCACATCCGAACTATTGTTGTGTGTGCGCTTGGACGGCTTTACGACCGAAATAGAATGTAATAATTTGGCAATCACTATATACTACGAACTTGTAGCCCTAATAAAATTGATCAGCGTCCACTTAACGCAATGGGCTACCAACTCGGCTACTTGGAAAGCCCAAGGGTGAGAACCGCACGCATAGGTTCCATTTTAGGTGCAGATTGCATTACCAAGGATGACTACTTCTATATCGAGCTCAGCGAAATCACTAGAAAGTGAGAAGAAGAGCCAGCTACCAAACGTCCGCACTTGCATTGTATGGCAAGGTTCCCTGATCCACTTGGACTATTTTTCCCTGTCTCCCTTGCTGGGGATTTGTTATTCTAGTGCACATGGTTAAGGGAAGTACTAACGCCCTGGTTAGTGGGAGCACTTTGGCGTCCCTGGATATTTTCACAAGGAACTCAGGTGCATGGAATTTGTGACGCATCCAAAGGGCATATGGAGCATCTCTGTACGTTGGAGCAGCCCTAGTGAGTAACATCCAAGCTCACTTAATCTGTAACAAAAATCAGACTTGCTACTTGTTAGTCACTCTAATTTGTATTCGAAGCGATCCAAACAGATGGAAGAAATTCGTTTGCTACCGGACAAAGGTGGTACGGACTCGCATGACTTCCGCGCAATGGAGATACTGTTCTGGGCAAGACAACCCAGCTGATCATCTAGCACGAAGACTCCTCTGAGGTCAAGTACATTCCCTGGATATTTGGGGGCATGGACCGCCTTAGCTTGCAACCCCTCCTGAGTGTTGCCCGTATGTTTGACAATGGATGAACTACCTCCTGAGGAGAAGATGAAGAAAAACCGGAGTCTAGTTCTGTCGATATATACACTTACTACCCTCATGAAACTAGCTTAATTAATCTCGTACTGGAGACTCATTCGTGGACTACCCGTTTTCTTCACAGCGTTTGTCAGAAGGAGACTTTTCGTGAGAGCTTACAGTCACGGATCTCAGCTACCAGGATGTGTTGGATACCAGTAGTCCAGAGAAAATCCTTCGCCGGAGATCTACACGAACTTCAAAACAACTTCCCACTGCAAGAGTCAAAGACCGCACGGAAGGACCCTTTCATGGAAAACAGACTACAGTGCTCTAGCCTCGACAGGAACAAATACATCCGGTGCTCCTTAACGGTTCCCATCATTTCGCTGAATTTCTTATTCGAGAGACATTAGCCTCCATCACTTTGGCGTTATTTCTGTACTGCACGAAGTCCGAACTGAATTTTGGATTCACAGAGTTTTCCAGGCAATACAAAGAGTTCTACACCCCTACTTCTGGTGTGGGATACTGAATAACCACCAAGTTACGCTCGCTAAACCATCTGCTGCAAGGGGATGGCCTTTGCTGGCCCATTCTTAATTACAAAACAGATATCCACAAGTCACATATCGCTATTTTCACACGTGCTACCACATGAGCAGTGCACTTCGAACTTTGTACAGAGTTGTCAACAAATTAGTTTCTCATGGCAGTCCAGCGACTCACCGGAAGACGTAGACTCCCCCCTACGATTTACACAGACAACACAAAACCATTCCATGCCACCAACATGGAAATGGCACAGCTCTGAGAGGCGTTAACTACCATATTCTCTGGCCCACCACGATATTTCCGCACGGAGTGGCTGCGTCGTTCGAGGCGCCATGTCACGGATTGCGTGGCCTCTCCCAACGGAGGTTCGAGTCCTCCCTCGGGCATGGGTGTATGTGTTGTTCTTAGCTTAAGTTAGTTTTAGTGCGTAAGACTAGGGACCGATGGCCTCAGCATTTTGGTCTCTTAAGAATTCACACACCTTTGAACATTTGAACCACGATATAACATGGACATTCATTTCCTCCTGAGGGCTTGTGTTAAAGGCAATGGGCAGTTTTTTTTAGGTTAGAAGGGTGTCAGGAAACCACACAAAGGGAGTCCGTCTAAAAAAGGGCACGTAAAACACAGTAAGGTAGTGGTAGAAACGATCGGTATTGTAGCTGTAAATTGTCTTAGCTGTGTTGGGAAAGAATCAGAGCTCCAAGCCGTAATAGAAAGCACTGTGGCTCAAATAGTTATAGGTACAGAAAGGTGGCTAAAGCCGGAAACAAGTTCAGCCAAAGTGTTTCAAACGATCTAACAGCATTAAGAAAGGATGCATTACATACAGTTGGTGGTGGAGTATTTATTGCTCTCAGAAGTAGTTAACCTTGAAGTAGATAGTTCCTGCCAAATCGTATGGGTAGAAGTTATACTTGACAATTGAATTAAAATATTGATTGGATCGTTTTACCAACCCCCGACTCAGAGGATATAGTTTCTGAACAGTTCAAAGACAACTTGAGTCTCATTTCAAATAGGTACGCCAATCATACAGTTATAGTCGGTGGTGACTTTAATCTATCCTCGATATGCTGGAAGAATTATACGTTTAAAGCCAGTGGCAGGTATGAAACGTCTTCCGCCATTGTACTGAATGCTTTCTCTGAAAATTATTTTGAACAATTAGTTCATGAGCACACTCGAAGTGTAAATGACTGCGAAAGCATACTTGACCTCTTAGCAACAAATGATCGTCGACAAATATGGAGAATCGTGACGAATAGAGGGATTAGCAACCACAAGCCAGTTGCTGGTGAGCTGAATTCTGTAACGTCTACAACCATAAAAAAGGAACGCACAGTACATTTATTTTAAAAAGGCGATAAAAATGCCCTTTATGCCTTTCCAAGACACAGTCCACACTCCTTCCGGTCTGATCATGTAAGCGTAGATGTGGAATGATTTCAAAGCGATGTTATCGATGGCAATTGGGAGATATATATCACATAAATTAGTAAGTGATGGTACTGATCCCCCATGGTATACAAAGCGGGTCATATCGCTGTTGCAGAAGCAACGAAAAAAGCATGCCAAATTTAAAAGAACGCAAAATCCCGAAGACTGCAAAGTTTTGCAAAATATTCGAAATATAGGGCGTACTTCATTGCGAGAAGCTTTTAATAACTCCCATAACGAAACTCTGTCTCGGAATCTGGCAGAAGGCCCAAAGAGACTATGGTCATACATAAAGAACACCAGTGGCAAGACGCAATCAGTACCTTCACTGAACGAAAAAAACTGTGAAGTCACTGATGACAGTGCCATTAAAGCAGAGTTATTAAACACTGTTTTCCGACACTCTTTCAACAAAGAAGACGAAGTAAATATTCCTGACTTCCAATCAAGAACAACTGCCAAGATGATAAACATAGAAGTAGAGATCCTTGGTGTAGCAATGCAGCTTAACTCACTTAATAAAAGCATGGACCCCGGTCCAGATTGTATACCAGTCAGGCTCCTTTCACAGTATGCTGATACAATAGCTGCACATTTATCAATTCAATACAACCGCTCGCTCACAGAGAGATCCGCACCTAAGGACTGGAAAATTGCTCAAGTCACACCAATACCCAAAATGGGAAGTAGGAGTTATCCACTAAATTAGAGGCCCATATCACTAACGTCGATTTGCAGTAGGGTTTTGGAACATATATTGTGATCGAACATTATGAAGTACCTCAAAGAAAACGATTTATTCACATATAGTCAGCACGGATTCAGAAAATATCGTTCTTGTGAAACACAACTATCTCTTTATACTCATGAAGTAATTAGTGCTATCGAAAGAGGATGTCAAATTGATTCAATATTGTTAGATTTCCAGAAGGCTTTCGACACCGTTCCTCACAAGCGTCTTCTAACCAAACTGCGTGCCTATGGAACGTCGCCTCAGTTGTGCGAGCGGATTCGTGTTTTCCTGTCAGATAGGTCACAGTTCGTAGTAATAGACGGAAATTCATTGAGTAACACAGAAGTAATATCCGGCGTTCCCCAAGGAAGTGTTATAGACCCTCTATTGTTCCGGATCTATATTAGCGGCATAGGAGACTATCTGGGTATCTGTCTTAGATTGTTTGCACATGATGCTGTCACATACCGTCTTCTACAGTCATAAGATGATCAAAACGAATTGCAAAACGATTTACATAAGATATCTATATGGTGGGAAAAGTGGCAACTGACCCAAGTCTGCTAAATTAAGCTTAAGCGATAAGTCACACAAATCTGAAGGCTGTAAATTCAATTAAATACTTAGGGATCACAATTACAAATCACCGAAATTGGAACGATCACATAGATAATTTGTGATTAGAGCAAACTAAAGATTGCGATTCATTGGCAGAACCCTTAGAAGGGGCAACAGGTCTACCAAAGAGACTGCTTACACTACGCTTGTCCGCCCTATACTGGAGTACTGCTGTGCGGTGTGGGATCCGCATAATGTGGGACTGACGAATGACATCGAAAAAGTACAAATAAGGGCAGCTCGTTTTTTACCATCGCGGAATAGGGGATACAGTGTCACAGACATGATACGTGAATTGGAGTGGCAATCATTAAAACAAAGGCGTTTTTCGTTGTGACGGGATCTTTTCATGACATTTAAATCACCAGTTTTCTCCTCCAACTGCGAAAAAAAATGTTGTTGGCACCCGCCTACTTAGGGAGAAATGATCATCACGACAACCGTGAATATTAGGAATCAGGTAAAGAATCAAATCCACGATATCGGTGCGGCCGGAAAAAAATCCTCAAGAACAGGACCAACGACGACTGAAGAGAATCGCTCAGCGAGACAGAAGTTCAATCCTTCCGAAAATTGAGGCAGATTTCAAAGCTGGGTCACCATCAAGTGTCAGCATGCGAACCATTCAACGATATGGGTTTTTGGAGCCGAAGGCCCAGTCGTGTACCTTTGATGACTGCACCACACAAAGGTTTACGCCTCGCCTGGGCCCGTCATCACCGACATCGGACTGTAGATCACTGAGAACAAGTTGCCTCGTCGGACGAGTCTCGTTCCAAACAATATCGAGCAGATGGACGCGTATGCAATTCCAGCAGGATAATGCGACACCCGACACGTCCAGAATTGCTACAGAGTGGCTCCAGGAACACTCTTCTGAGTTCAAACGCTTACGCTGGCCACCAGACTCCCGAGACATGAACTTTACTGAGCATATTTGGGATGCCTTGCCACGTGCTGTTCAGAAGAGATCTCCATCCCCTCGTAATCTTACGGATTTATGGACAACCCTGCAGGATTCATTGCGTCAGGTCCCTCCAGCACTATTTCAGACATTTTTCGGGTCCATTCCACGTCGTGTAGCGGCTCTTCTGCGTGCTTGCAGTGGCCCTACACGATATTAGGCTGGTGTACGAGTTTCTTTGGCTCTTCAGTGTGTATACATGTAGTGTCATGTTCTTTCGGACATGGCTGAATTCCTACGCGAATCATTGTCCGCGGCGATTAGACAAGATAGGGTCAAGGCACACCACATATTGTGTCCGGATAGCTGCGGCCGTGAAGGTGACAGTTTATAAGAAACGGAAAAATCAGCTTTCGAGTCCTAGTCCGGCAAAAATTTTCAACTTTTACTATTGAATTAATTTAGCGTCCTCTATTAACTATTGTCAATATTCCTTCAACTGGTGCTATAAATATCAAAGTTGGCGTCTATTCTTTCTCAGATTGAAATTCCCCCCCCCCCCCCCCCCCCCACACACACACACACATCCACATGTATATGTTAAGAAGTTGTAGAAACGAAATTGGAGATGTTCGAAAGACCAGAAATATGTACGAAAGCTCTTAGAAGCGGCAGAAACGAAATTGGAGATAAATTTGACATCAAAATTGGGTAAAAATAGTTGATGAAGATAATAGTAAACTAAAGAATGACGAACGACACAAGAAGGATTTAAGAAGGAGACCAACGAAGGTACCCTTCCATGAACCATGGACCTTGCCGTTGGTGGGGAGGCTTGCGTGCCTCAGCGATACAGATGGCCGTACCGTAGGTGCAACCACAACGGAGGGGTATCTGTTGAGAGGCCAGACAAACATGTGGTTCCTGAAAAGGGGCAGCAGCCTTTTCAGTAGTTGCAGGGGCAACAGTCTGGATGATTGACTGATCTGGCCTTGAAACATTAACCAAAACGGCCTTGCTGTGCTGGTACTGCGAACGGCTGAAAGCAAGGGGAAACTACAGCCGTATTTTTTCCCGAGGACATACAGCTTTACTGTATGGTTAAATGATGATGGCGTCCTCTTGGGTAAAATATTCCGGAGGTAAAATAGTCCCCCATTCGGATCTCCGGGCGGGGACTACTCAGGAGGACGTCGTAATCAGGAGAAAAAAAACCGGCGTTCTACGGATCGGAGCGTGGAATGTCAGATCCCTTAATCGGGCAGGTAGGTTAGAAAATTTAAAAAGGGAAATGGATAGGTTAAAGTTAGATATAGTGGAAATTAGTGAAGTTCGGTGGCAGGAGGAACAAGACTTTTGGTCTGGTGATTACAGGGTTATAAATACACTCCTGGAAATGGAAAAAAGAACACATTGACACCGGTGTTTCAGACCCACCATACTTGCTCCGGACACTGCGAGAGGGCTGTACAAGCAATGATCACATGCACGGCACAGCGGACACACCAGGAACCGCGGTGTTGGCCGTCGAATGGCGCTAGCTGCGCCGCATTTGTGCACCGCCGCCGTCAGTGTCAGCCAGTTTGCCGTGGCATACGGAGCTCCATCGCAGTCTTTAACACTGGTAGCATGCCGCGACAGCGTGGACGTGAACCGTATGTGCAGTTGACGGACTTTGAGCGAGGGCGTATAGTGGGCATGCGGGAGGCCGGGTGGACGTACCGCCGAATTGCTCAACACGTGGGGCGTGAGGTCTCCACAGTACATCGATGTTGTCGCCAGTGGTCGGCGGAAGGTGCACGTGCCCGTCGACCTGGGACCGGACCGCAGCGACGCACGGATGCACGCCAAGACCGTAGGATCCTACGCAGTGCCGTAGGGGACCGCACCGCCACTTCCCAGCAAATTAGGGACACTGTTGCTCCAGGGGTATTGGCGAGGACCATTCGCAACCGTCTCCATGAAGCTGGGCTACGGTCCCGCACACCGTTAGGCCGTCTTCCACTCACGCCCCAACATCGTGCAGCCCGCCACCAGTGTTGTCGCGACAGGCGTGAATGGAGGGACGAATGGAGACGTGTCGTCTTCAGCGATGAGAGTCGCTTCTGCCTTGGTGCCAATGATGGTCGTATGCGTGTTTGGCGCCGTGCAGGTGAGCGCCACAATCAGGACTGCATACGACCGAGGCTCACAGGGCCAACACCCGGCGTCATGGTGTGGGGAGCGATCTCCTACACTGGCCGTACACCACTGGTGATCGTCGAGGGGACACTGAATAGTGCACGGTACATCCAAACCGTCATCGAACCCATCGTTCTACCATTCCTAGACCGGCAAGGGAACTTGCTGTTCCAACAGGACAATGCACGTCCGCATGTATCCCGTGCCACCCAACGTGCTCTAGAAGGTGTAAGTCAACTACCCTGGCCAGCAAGATCTCCGGATCTGTCCCCCATTGAGCATGTTTGGGACTGGATGAAGCGTCGTCTCACGCGGTCTGCACGTCCAGCACGAACGCTGGTCCAACTGAGGCGCCAGGTGGAAATGGCATGGCAAGCCGTTCCACAGGACTACATCCAGCATCTCTACGATCGTCTCCATGGGAGAATAGCAGCCTGCATTGCTGCGAAAGGTGGACATACTGTACTAGTGCCGACATTGTGCATGCTCTGTTGCCTGTGTCTATGTGCCTGTGGTTCTGTCAGTGTGATCATGTGATGTATCTGACCCCAGGAATGTGTCAATAAAGTTTCCCCTTCCTGGGACAATGAATTCACGGTGTTGTTATTTCAATTTCCAGGAGTGTACAAAATCAAATAGGGGTAATGCAGGAGTAGGTTTAATAATGAATAAAAAAATAGGAGTGCGGGTTAGCTACTACAAACAGCATATTGAACGCATTATTGTGGCCAAGATAGACACAAAGCCCATGCCTACTACAGTAGTACAAGTTTATATGCCAACTAGCTCTGCAGATGATGAAGAAATAGATGAAATGTATGAGGAGAGAAAAGAAATTATTCAGGTAGTGAAGGGAGACGAAAATTTGATGTGATGGGTGACTGGAATTCGTCAGTAGGAAAAGGGAGAGAAGGAAACATAGTAGGTGAATATGGATTGGGGGGAAGAAATGAAAGAGGAAGCCGCCTTGTAGAATTTTGCACAGAGCATAAGTTAATCATAACTAACGCTTGGTTCAAGAATCATAAAAGAAGGTTGTATACCTGGAAGAATCCTGGAGATACTAAAAGGTATCAGATAGATTATATAATGGTAAGACAGAGATTTAGGAACCAGGTTTTAAATTGTAAGACATTTCCAGGGACAGATGTGGATTCTGACCACAATCTATTGGTTATGAACTGCAGATTGAAACTGAAGAAACTGCAAAAGGGTGGGAATTTAAGGAGATGGGACCTGGATAAACTGAAAGAACCAGAGGTTGTAGAGAGTTTCAGGGAGAGCATAAGGGAACAATTGACAGGAATTGGGGAAAGAAATACAGTAGAAGAAGAATGGGTAGCTCTGAGGGATGAAGTAGTGAAGCCAGCAGACGATCAAGTAGGTAAAAAGACGAGGGCTAATAGAAATCCTTCGGTAACAGAAGAAATATTGAATTTAATTGATGAAAGGAGAAAATATAAAAATGCAGTAAATGAAGCAGACAAAAAGGAATACAAACGTCTCAAAAATGAGATCGACAGGAAGTGCAAAATGGCTAAGCAGGGATGGCTAGAGGACAAATGTAAGGATGTAGAGGCTTGTCTCACTAGAGGTAAGATAGATACTGCCGACAGGAAAATTAAAGAGACCTTTGGAGAGAAGAGAACCGCTTGTATGAATATCAAGAGCTCAGATGGCAACCCAGTTCTAAGCAAAGAATGGAAGGCAGAAAGGTCGAAGGAGTATATAGAGGGTTTATACAAGGGCGATGTACTTGAGGACAATATTATGGAAATGGAAAAGGATGTAGATGAAGACGAAATGGGAGATAAGATACTGCGTGAAGAGTTTGACAGAGCACTGAAAGACCTGAGTCGAAACAAGGCCCCGGGAGTAGACAATATTCCATCAGAACTACTCATGGCCTTGGGAGAGCCAGTCATGACAAAACTCTACCATCTGGTGAGCAAGATGTATGAGACAGGCGAAATGCCCTCAGACTTCAAGAAGAATAAAATAATTCCAATCCTAAAGAAAGCAGGTGTTGACAGATGTGAAAATTACAGAACTATCAGATTAATAAGTCACAGCTGCAAAATACTAACGCGAATTCTTTACAGACGAATGGAAAAACTGGTAGAAGCGGACCTCGGGGAAGATCAGTTTGGATTCCGTAGAAATGTAGGAACACGTGAGGCAATACTAACCTTACGACTTATCTTAGAAGAAAGATTAAGGAAAGGTAAACCGATGTTTCTAGCGTTTGTAGACTTGGAAAAAGCTTTTGACAACGTTGTATGGAACACTTTCTTTCAAATTCTGAAGGTGGCAGGGGTAAAATACAGGGAGCGAAAGGCTATTTACAATTTCTACAGAAACCCGATGGCAGTTATGTGTCGAGAGGCATGAAAGGGAAGCAGTGGTTGGGAAAAGAGTGAGACAGGGTTGTAGCCTCTCCCCTATGTTATTTAATCTGTATATTGAGCAAGCAGTAAAGGAAACAAAAGAAAAATTTGGAGTAGGTATTAAAATTCATGGAGAAGAAGTAAAAACTTTGAGATTCGCCGATGACAATGTAATTATGTCAGAGGCAGCAAAGGACTTGGAAGAGCTGTTGAACGGAATGACCAGTGTCTTGAAAGGAGGATATAAGATGAACATTAACAAAAGCAAAACGAGGATAATGGAATGTAGTCAAATTAAATCGGGTGATGCTGAGGGAATTAGATTAGGAAATGAGACACTTAAAGTAGTAAAGGAGTTTTGCTATTTAGGGAGTAAAATAACTGATGATGGTCGAAGTAGAGAGGATATAAAATGTAGACTGGCAATGGCAAGGAAATCATTTCTGAAGAAGAGAAATTTGTTTACATCGAGTATAGATTTAAGTGTCAGGAAGTCGTTTCTGAAAGTATTTGTATGGAGTGTAGCCATGTATGGAAGTGAAACATGGACGATAACTAGTTTGGACAAGAAGAGAATAGAAGCTTTCGAAATGTGGTGCTACAGAAGAATGCTGAAGATAAGGTGGGTAGATCACGTAACTAATGAGGAGGTATTGAATAGGATTGGGGAGAAGAGAAGTTTGTGGCACAACTTGACTAGGAGAAGGGATCGGTTGGTAGGACATGTTTTGAGGCATCAAGGAATCACAAATTTAGCATTGGAGGGCAGCGTGGAGGGTAAAAATCGTAGAGGGAGACCAAGAGATGAATACACTAAGCAGATTCAGAAGGATGTAGGTTGCAGTAAGTACTGGGAGATGAAGAAGCTTGCACAGGATAGAGTAGTATGGAGAGCTGCATCAAACTAGTCTCAGGACTGAAGACCACAACAACAACAACCCTTCTTCACTAAATCTATTATGTCAAACACAGAACTCGAAGAAGGAATAAAAAATACTAAATTTAACGTTCCATCGACATTGTTCTCATTAGAGACGGAGTACAAGCTTGGAGTAAAAATGGAGAAGTAAATCGGTCGTACCATTTCACAGGAACCATCCCGGTAATTACGTGGAGCGATTAAGGAAAATCGTGGAAAACCTAAATCGGGATATTTGAAAATAATTATAACAGTCTAAATCGCAAAACACGTTCATTCAAAGGTGAGCGGTTCCGATCATTACATGATCATCTTCAGACATAGCCATGGTCCATCAAAATGAATATGATCACCTAATGATCGCAACCGGTCACCTTTGTGTAAATATGTTTGCGATGTAAACTGTTATAATATTTTCGAAGATTATAGCTGAATACCTCCAATAATGGTTTCAAAAATAATAATTCGGGATTAGCCGTACACGGATTTGAAACGTTGTCCCTCCGAATTTGAGTCCAATGTGCTAACCACTGCGTCACTTCGCTCGGTGTGAAGCAAGAATTTCTGAATACCTAGATCGGTAATCTAGTATTGTAAGGAAGTGAATCGTCAACCGTTGGAAAATCTGGGAAGATTCTGGTGTTACAGAGCAATGCACAGTATTAACCGTGCCGAATCGGTTGCCTTGAGATATTGTGCCGTAGAAGGATGATGGAAATTGCTAGGACTGATAGGAAAAGAGGGGCTCTTCGTAGAATTGGTGAGAAGAGAAACACTTCGAAAACATTGATAAAAGAAGCGTCAGGGTGGTAGGACATCCGGAGTGGCCGAGCGGTTCTAGGCGCTTCAGTCTGGAACCGCGCGACCGCTACGGTCGCAGGTTCGAATCCTGCCTCGGGCATGGATGTGTGTGATGTCCTTAGGTTAGTTAGGTTTAAGTAGTTCTAAGTTCTAGGGGACTGATGACCTAAGATGTTAAGTCCCATAGTGCTCAGAGCCATTTGAACCATTTTTTTGGTAGGAGATCAGTTAAGACATCAAGGAATAACTTCGATAGAACTTGAAGGAGGCGCAGAGAATGAAAACGTTAAGAGAAGACAGAATTTTGAATGCTGGTATTATTTCTTGAAGTGTAATGTCGCATTTTTCTTTATAATGAATATCAGTATCAACAAAATTTCAAGTCTTTTCGGACCCATTGTAGTCGCAGAGAAACCCGTCAGTTTTATGAGCAGTGCCCAGCCTCGATAAGTCGCTCCATAAGTGAGTCGCCGGGCACTGCAACATGAAACTGACGGGTTGCTCTGCAATTGCAATTGATCTGAAAATGCTCAAAATTTTAACGATACTGATCAATACTGGTCTTTATAAAGACAAATGTGATAATGGCTCGCAGAAAGATATTAGATGGTAATTAGTTGTAGCGGGCATATTTCGACATGACATAACAAGCTTTCAGAAATTCGAAAATATTGAAAACGTAATTGAGAAGCTTAGATGCTAGAACTACTCTAAGATGAAGTTTAGCGATGATATGGTGAGCCCTTTTCGGTCAATTGATTAACTGCTGTCCTTGACGTGTGGTAATAAACGTAACGTAATTTCTAAAGAATAACAATAAACAACCTCAAATTGACTACAGAGCATGAATGCAAAGAAAGAAATAAAACCTTTTTCACATTCTCAGCTGACGTCATTCTGTAGTTGACTGAAAGAAGACAATTGCTGTCATCTTCCAATTAGGACTGTAACTTTCTTTTGGGGTTCACTGTTTTTAAGTACTTCCTATCGTGGGTACAAAATCGCATGTTGTTGTTGATCAGTGAGCCATGTGGTTACTCTCTTTACCAGGAAATTCCTCCTCTTTTTAGTCTATTACTTTACATGCTCCAACATTAATATTTTAAATATACAATTCCCATCACACACTGTGTTACTGTGAAGTCAGGCATGACGTCAGGTGGAAGCATTACAATGATAGCTCAGTACAAGCTGCCCAGAGCATCTCAAGGAACATGTAATTCAATCGGACAACGGGTGATAGCGTCAGGGCGTTCAAGGGAATTCAAAAAAGGAATGTGAGATCGAGCTGTTCATATTAACTCAGTACAAATACATTTTACGAAAACAAAACTAATTCCTTGGTCGTTCCAGCCAATGACCTTAAAGCATAGAAGTAACTATCGCCCCTGTTTCGCCTCTTGAACGATGGTCGGCACGCTTGATTGCACAGCCGAGGAAACAGCAGTTCCTGCAAACGGTTCCGGCTTGTTAGGACGGTTTAACACTTGTACTCCCAAAGAGCGCCTAACAGCCCAGTTCCGCAACATGCCGTAACACGCCCCCATTAATTTTAACGGGTAACCGGGAGCACTCTGCTAAGCCCTGCCCTGTGTACACCGGCCCTGCACTCGCACAAAGGAGCCGCGCGGAATGTATACCCCAGCACTCAGACAAAGGCTGCGGCTTCGCTAAATGTTCTCCACTTTTTGCAGAGACTCGCGTGACCTCTGACACCACAAAAAGAAAACCCGGTGCAACTTTTCAGCGTTCAGTGGAGCAGCAATGAAATTCTGTAGGCTTAGTTGAAGGCCTTAGGCTACTGTTGTGTACAGTACTTACTCTACTGAAAATATCCGTTGTCATCTACACGAGAATGGACGTTAAACACAAAAAAGGAGTAAATAAAGGGTAAATATGGTTGTAATGAAGATGAACTTTGGAAAAATGACAAAAACGCTGTAGACTCTGAAGGATTAGATAAATGAAAAATTCCCGCGTGAACGGAAGACGGCTCTCATCCACCCACTCCATAAGAAGGTGACCAAAACTGACCACAACAACCACAGAGGGATCTCGATCCTAGACGTAACGTACAAGATAGTCCCTAACGTCCTACTAAACAGAGCAGAACCACGATTATATATTCAACAGGGAGAACAGAAAACGGGTTTCAGGAAAGGGAGATCCTGTTCAGAACAAATCCTAAACCTCAAAAACCTCAAGGCCCATCAAAACACAAGAACGAAAGCATATATTATCACTTTCATTGACTTTCTGAAAGCGTACGACCCAACATATCAGGAATATCTCATCTATATACTTAAAAGAGTTAAGCCTAGACAACAAAACCACAAGTATAATCACTGAAACTATTACGAACACATACTCTAGAGTCAAATTCATAAAATAACTCTCCGACACTTACAGAAAAAAACCGATGCACGGCAAGGAGATGGACTCTGCCCAATGCTATTTCACTGGGCCATAGGGAAAGTAGTCAGGAAGTGAAACGCGAAGGTCAATAGCGGAATCTGACTGGGAATAAAAACAAAACAACCAAACTCAATTGTCTAGCCTTTGCAGATAATATGGCCTTACTAGCCGAGACCTGGGAAGCAAATCTTCGAACTACAAGAAGAAGCTGAAAGAACAGGATCTCAAAATTTTCTTTGAACAGTCAAAGATAATGACAAACATAAAAACCCGCCAAAAATATTTTAATGTGAGAGAACAAACAACAGATCAGCCGCAATGCTCTCGAAAATGGAATCTATAAGAAGTGAAGTTGAGCTGTCCTTCCAGCTCTCCAAAAACAGATATAACAAAAATTCCCTGTAATGGAATGCGATAATAAGACATTGCAATACAGTAATCAAACCGGAAGCCCTGTATGCAGCCGAAATATTGTGCATCACCAACCATGGCTCACTTGAAAGGTTGTAGATCAAAGAAATAAAGATACTAAGAAAAATTCTTTGTATCAGATTGCACAACAGCAAACTAATTCACGTCAAATACGAAACTCTTTATCAAAGTACTGAATACTTCCAGATACGATGCGAAAGGATACGATGCGAAAGTGAAGAATAGGTTTTCATGGACACAGCCTCAGAATGAACACAAACAGATTAACAAAACTTTTTTGACTGCTTCCGCAAAAGAGAAAAAGCAAATTTGTATTAGGAAATGGAGAAAGACTTAAGAGAACCCCAAATCACAGTAAATAGGCTCATAGATAAAACTACGAAAAATGAGCAAAAGAGGAGAAGGAGAGGTTCCAAGTCAAAACGCAAACCAAACGAACGATCCAAATCTATGAAGAAGAAAGAAAAGGAGGATCAGAAACTACGAAACGACACTGGGCTAATAGAAAGTCACGAAACGTTAAGCATAATGATTTAACGTCCTCCAAAATAGGATGAAACGAAAGAAGAAGAAGGAAAATTAACAAGGAAAGCACAGAAGCAGCTGATGAGCCTTTGTAAATAAGTTAGCTGCATAAAACTACAGGATGAGTATCTAAAATAAAATGAAAGTAGAAACATTACGAAAATAAACTCAAGCCTACAATCTTTATAGAATGAATTTTGTAAACTCAGTACAGTTTTCAAAACTAAACTCCCTATGTGTCTGGAGAACCCCGCTAAGGATCGTAATGTATTACTGGTATTAATTTACGACAGAGAGAAACAAACATTTTATACGAAAAGCATTCAAAAACGGGGAATTCCTTAGCGAGCTATGGGGATCCGCATTCTGGAGAGTATTAGGAGATACAAGTAACGAAAGAAATGGATCAGAGTCTGCCAGAAAAAGTAAATACATTGGGCAAGGCATAAAGCCAACCAAATGGATAGTAGGTGCACCAGGTGTAATAGGTAAGAAAGGAGTGAGTCGTAGCCCTAACGGAAGGTGAGCTGAAAACTTTGGAAAACATACAGGCACAACATGGGTGCATATATCTGAAGGCTGTAATTCATGAATATGTACACAGGAGTTTACCTACCAGCAGATGTCAAATGCATGATGGAGATGATAACGTGAAATCTGAGACAATAAGAAAGGCGTGTGCAAAGTATTCAAATGGTTCAAATGGCTCTAAGCGCTCTGGGACTTAACATATGAGGTCATCAGTCCTCTAGACTTAGAACTACGTCAACCTAACTAACGTAAGGATATCACACACATCCATGCCCGAGGCAGGATTCGAACCTGCGATCGTAGCGGTCGCGCGATTCCAGACTGTAGCGCCTAGAACCGCACGGCCACAACGGCCGGCATAAGCAAAATGCCTTTGTGATATAGACAGATGAGTGTTAGTATGTCATGCCTTCGCAATCTGATCCGAAACGAAATGATATCACTTCTTTAGACGAAAGCTCCTGTATAAGTGGATTTGGACCACTTGTGTCAAAGCAATACCCCGGAAATCTCGTTTGTGTTTGCTTCTGAGCTTCCATTTTGTGGGTGCGATCGGGAAGAGAAATTCGGCTTACCTACAGGGGTGGACAAAAATATGAAAACACCGTAAAGATAACAGAATACTGTGCCCAATACGGAATAGAAAAATCACCGGTATTAAGAACAGTTTTCAGCCGTCTCGGAACGGATAAATTCTGGTCCTGTATTTATCCTGTAAATAGTGGCAAAATTTAGTTAACGATGATGGAAGTGCATAGCAATCACGCACCAGTCTCACCGAAGTAGACCACAATGGCTCAGTAATACTGAGAAATGGTGACTGTGAAGGCTAGGGAAGATGCGAGAATGCATCCCTGTGCACACAACTCCAATCTTTGATGATGAGAGCTGTGTCAACAGCGTCACCACTGAGGAGCAGTTATTGTAACATGACATGGAGTTGATCAGCCAAGATCCTTGGCAGTGATGCGACCTTGCAAGGCACTCAAGGGGCCAGTGGGATACCACGAAATGATGGCCCAAATCATCATCGAACCACCGCTGCGTTTACTGTTGGGACTTAAACTGAGCCAGAAGTTGGAAACAGTGTGAAAGAATCCGACAAAATGACACTCCTGCGTTGCTCCTTATTCCAGGGTTTATGGCTCCGTCACCACGTTTTCCTGTTACAGAAATTTCCAATCACTGATATGTAGTTTTCGAATTTCAGCTCGCCCTGCAGTTCGGCGCTAATGCAGCTCTCCTCGTTTTGTTTTGGTGCTGACAGGGTTCTCGAGTGCGATATTTTGTTCTGCAGTGATTTATCCAATTGTCGTTCTCTACTTTGCGTCACAATCTTCACTTTCCGTCTGTCTGGATCACTCAACACACACTTTCGTCTGCGTTGTGACTTAGCGCATTACGTTTTTTCGCTTTCCGTGTATGCAGTGTACTCTTTTTTTCGATACCTCTTGAAACACTAAGCACTTCGGCTCTCTTGGTTCCGGGAACACCTTGCTTATGAGCACCAATAATTTTCCTACGTTCAACTACACTTAACTCTGACATAATGTTCTGAGAACTGCACAGAGCACGGTTGTGACAACGACTAGCAGTTGTAATGTATTGAGGAGATTGTACAGGTGGGGTTAGTGGTCAAATGCAACGGCGCCACCTGCAGGCTTGGTTATCATCGGTTTATATTTAAGCATGCATTTGTCGTGGTGTTTCGACATCTTCGTCCAACACCTGTCCATCTCTGTGAAATATTCTATTGGGTTATCTTCCCCTTTTCCTGTTTCGGTCTCAGCGAAAATTGCGGTTTTTTTCATCATCTGTCTCACCTACTGGAACCTTCCTACATCCAAAGAATAGAAACAAATAAAAATAAATTTCCTGAGTCTTTCATATCCACCAATATCCCATTATTAATGATCGTTTATCATACTTTGTAGCAAGACTTCATGAGCAAGGTGTTCCGCTTAGGAGGCAAGGCCAGTTCGCGTGGGATGCATTCTAAAGCCATCTACCCCAATACTTCTCGCTGCATCTTCTTTGAGTTAGTCCTAAACTAAGGCACAACGTAACTAAACTAAGCTTACCTTAACTTAGGAAGATGCTCAAAAACGCGTCCATCTGCGGCAAGAGTGGCCTGTCGCCTGAACACATTGTGAAACGTTCGTCAGAGTTCGGCTGAAAATGCCTGTAATCACAGGCTGAACACTGTATTCTAGCTCTTCAACTATATAGTGAATGTTTGTTTACACTTTACCTTTTAACATCCTCCAAAGGTAAAGGTAAAAGATATTTATATATCTGTAACGAAGAGGCTAATGTACTACCCTATCACAAAACGGTAAGACTGGCATTGACGCATTGGAGGAGCGTGCTACCACGCTGGCTTGCATTAAACAACGGTAGGTAGTTTTCATTAGATGACAGTGCTCTAAAAAATAAGTTGTGTCATGTATACAGCCACCCAAAATTGTGAGGCGCCAAGAAGAGAGGAGGAGGAACAAAATTAAACTTAGCTGGTGTACCTCACTGATTACAATATAGAGTTGAATTTAGAAAGAACTTGACAGTATGAATATACTTATCAGTATGATGTTGCATCCCCTCCTGCTTGGATGCGTCCACTGGCTCGGTTTGGAAAGTCGTCATAAAGCCTTTGTTTTGTCCCCTGAGCCAAGATTTCCCACATATAATCTGACCTTGATATCCTGGATACTGGCCCTGTGATGGACGTGACGTCGGAAATAGTCAAACACATCTTCCACTGAGGACAGATCTCTGGTCCTCCTGGCCACGGGGCTACACCAACATCACGCAGACAGTTCATGGAATGACATACCACATATGGACGTGCATTGTCCAGGTGATCATTAGCACAATGATACTGTCGCATGAAGGGTAACGCACGAGGATACATGGTGTCCGTGATGTACCATTGTGGCGTCAGAGTTCTTTCAGTTACTGCCGACTGTGATCTGAATTCGCTCTACGGCCTCCTACACCATGAAACCAGGGGTAACACTATTCGAATCAAAAACTGTGGAAAAATCAGGAATCTCCCCATGTCACCACTGCAATGGTCATATTGGATAATGCAGAAAAGCGATTCATCTCTAAACTAAATAGAACATCATTCATCTACATCATACTCGGCAAGCCACACAATGGTGTGTGGCGGAGGTTACTTTTTATACCATTAACTGAGCATTCCAACCCTATTCCACTAACGAATAGCGCTTGGGAAGTATGATTGTCGGTAAGGCTCGGTATTGGCTCTAATTTCTCGAAATTTCTCTTCATGGTCATTAAGCAAGACGTATGTTGTCCAACTCTTCTCGGGAAGTGCTCTCTCGAAAGTTCAATTGCAAATCTCTCCGTGATGCACAAAGCCTCTCTTGTAATGTGTGACAATGGAGTTTAATGAGCATCTCCGCAACGCTCTCGTGCCCACTAAACAATCCCATGACGAAACGCGCTGCTCGCTCTCGTGCCGACTAAGCGAACCCGTGACGAGATGAACTTTTCGATCTCATGCCGACTAAATGAACCCATGACGATAGCGCCCCTTGATATAGTTCCGACTAAACAATTCCATGACGAAATGCACCGCTCAATCTCTTACCGACCAAGTGAACCCGTGACGAAATTAACCGCTCGCTCTCGTGCCAACTAAATGAACCCATGACGATAGCGCCCCTTGATCCAGCGCCGACTAAACTATCCCATGCCGATACGTGCCGTTCGTTCTCATGCCGACTAAGCGAACCAGTGACTAAATGAACCGCTAGCTCTCGTGCCGACTAAATGAACCCGTGACGATAGCGCCCCTCGCTCTAGTGTCGGCTAAACAATCCCATGACGAAACACGCTGCTTGTTCTCATGCCGACTAAGCGAACCTGTGATGAAATGAACCGCTCACTCTCATGCTGACTAAATGAACCCCTGACGATAGTGCCCCTTGCTCTAGTGCCAAGTAAAGAATACCATGACGAAACGCACGGCTTGCTCTCATGCCGACTAAGTGAACCCATGACTAAATGAACCACTCGCTCTTGTGCCGACTAAATGAACCCGTGATGATAGCGCCCCTCACTCTAGTGCCGACTAAAGAATCCCATGACGAAATGCGTCGCCCGCTCTCATGCCGACTAAGCAAACCAGTGATGAAATGAACTGCTCGCTCTCGTTCCAACTAAATGAACCCATGACGATAGCTCCCCTCGCTCTAGTGCCGACTAAAGAATCCCATGACGAAATGCGCCACTTGCTCTCGTGCCGACTAAGTGAACCCGTGACGAAGTGAACCGTTCACTCTTGTGGTGACTAAACGATCCCATTACAAATCACACTGCTCGCTCTTGTGCCGACTAAACGAACCCATGACGATATGCGTCGCTTGCTCTCATGCCAACTAAACAATCCTGTGTCGAAAGGCGCAGTTCGCTCTCGCGCTCACTAAACAATTCCATGACGAAACGCGCCCTTCTCTCGTGTACCGACTAAACGATCCCGTGATGAAAAGCGCCACTCGCTCCCATGCCGACTAAACTATCCTGTCATGAAACATGCCGCTCTTTGTTGGATCTCGTCTTTGTCTTCTATCAGTCCTGTATGGTAGGGATGCCAATAGATGTACTAGAATGTGTCGAACAAGCTTCTTATAAACCACTTCTTTAGTGGATAAGTTACATTTCCTTAAGATTCTTCCTATGAATCTGAGTTTGGTCTGCTTTTCCCACTATTTGCTTTATGTGGTGATTCCACTCAAGGTAGCTCCGGATAGTTACTCATAGATATTTTATGGCAGATACTATTTCCAGCGGTTTGTCATCCATAGAGCAGCTGTACAGTAGTGGATTTCTTTTCCTATGTATGTGCAATATGTTGCATTTATTTCCGTTCTGGGTCAACCTCCGGAGCCTGCACCTTTCATAAATTCCCTGCAAGCCATTCGGAAAACCATGACTGTCTTCTGGCATTGCTACTTTGTTATACAGAAATGCATCATCTGGGAACAGCCTTAGATAGCTTCTGACGCTTTCTACTAGATCATTTATATATACTGTGAACAGCAACGGTCCTATCACACTTCTTTTGGATACACCAAAAATTACCCCAACATCTGTCGATTTTGTTCCGTTATGAGAGACGTGTTGAGTTCTGCCTGCACGGAAGTGTTGGATCCAGCCACAAATCTGCTCCAACACTCGACAAGCACGTATCTTTTTCACTAAACGGCAGTGCGGGATGGTGTCAAATGCCTTCCTGAAATCAAGGAACATGGAATTAAGCTGAGCGCCATCGTCCATGCCAGTGTGGATGTGACTGAGGAATAGAGCGAGCTGAGTTTTGCAGGATCTCCGTTTGCGGAATCTATGTTCATTTTCACAGATGAGAATTTCCTTCTCCACAATTCTATAACAGATTAACGTCAACGATAGAGATCTATAATTGTATGCATCTCTCCTACGGCCCTGCTCATTTATTGGAATTGCAATCCATCCAGGTCAAGGCACCAGTTCATATGCAGCCGTTGGGTTGCGGTGTTAACGACAGTCCAGAAATGGGGCGGTAATCCG